>NW_028186340.1:498807-564461 GCF_003343005.1 Rhea americana
AACTAAATCAAGAGCAGTGGAATCACACTACAGTGATTGAGAGAAAAGTACATTTAAACATTATGTTCAGAAACTCTTCTATGCCCAGACATTCTTCTCTGTCCACACTCTGAACAGAGTATGGCTACATTTCTTCTTTTGGTATGACCGAAGAGGTCAAGTGCTATTATTTTAAAATGAAAAATGTTACAAACTTTCAAAATGAACAACTAATCTTGTACCCAGAAAGCCCTCATTCACTATCCTGATGAGCCTTCACACCATACCAATACATTTTAGTGTACTGTGCAAATAGTCAGGCCATGAGCTCCTCAAGTAATGGAAGATTATTTACTCTGTCTGATGGGAACCTTCAGCTGACCACTGCCAGTCATATTTTTAAAGATAAATAAATATATATATATTAATTGAATAATACTGAAGATTTATTTTTGTAGCTAGACCATCTTCCCGATACTGAAAAACAATACAAATATTAATAAGAGAGATTTCATATTTTGGTTGTTAGCATTTTTTAGGTTCATTAGAAAATAATCTTCCACTGAAATTAATATTTTTCTGCTCTAAAAGAAAGATATCCTTTTTAATTTCAATAGTACTGGATGGATGAGGTGTATTCTTTGTCTTCTCCCAACTACCATAGACAAACATTTGAATCATTTTGTTACTTAAATCTGTCATTGTATGTTACAATGAAGATGACATAAGGTTAATAGAGCTGTTTTATAAATATCTCTTGTGGTACATTAGAGGTGACTGTGGGTGGTAATGATGCCATTAACACTTTCTTTATATGGCATYAGACAGCACTTACTCTCTTTCATCGTGTAGTGACAAAATCTTATGGATTCTGATACTCTACAGAAAATGTATCTCCTAAGCATTCACCTTTTACTGCTGAAGTTTCTCTATGCATTCCTACTGCCACATCCAACTTTTTCCTCAGTTGCTGAAGACAAAGAACTCAATGAAAATAACAATAGTATATTGAATTATCTAATGAATCTCTTCTCAAAAGGCATTTGCTTTTGAAACTTTTAAAAAGTACTTATTGGTTTAGTTATATAYAAATATAGCCTGATTTAAGGCTGAATTAAGGCTGTATCACTACTAAATCATTCAGATGTATCAACAGAAGCATCTTTAATTTCTTATCAGACAAACTCTTTGCTCAAAAAACATTATTATTTGTAAAGGGGAACTACCTTCTCAAAAGAAAGACACGATGGAAAAGGAACACTACCTAACGATAGAAAAATATATTCATATTTTTGACAAGTGAAGGATAAATTTCCCTGATTTTTTTGGGGGGGAGGAGGGGTAAAGAATGAATTTCCAGGACTGGATAAATGTGTTCATATGTATTAATCTGCAAGGAAATCCTGGGRAAAAAAATACACTATTTAGTGCTTGTGCAGGAAGCAATTCACAAGTCTAGACACYATGCAAAAACTCTTAACATGCAGACAAAGTTTTAATAGACAAGTAAATTATATAATCTATTCCTGGCTGATGTGGTCCAGCTAATAAAACAGATAATAATAATAAAAAAGTATAGCTATTAATAAAGTAAATTTGTTAGGTATTAAGTTATTGATACCTATGTTTTCTTTCATATTCAATTTTCTGTGGAACTCAGTTTCATTGTTGATCTATCTAGAATGTCTCAGATTTTTTGGACTTGAGCAACTCTCAGTTAATTGCATTAGAATCCACAGATTAGTCATTCCTTTAGCTCACCTAACATCCAGTATTAAAGTACTTTAACAGGACTTGAGGACTTGAATATACCTGATGTCTCCACTTAAAGCATATAAAATAAGTGCAAGAACATGCTACTCATTCTTCCTGTCTTGGAATCACCTATATTTTAAGTAGGATGTATATAACAGTATTAAGTTTTTTTTTTTCCTCGTCTTTAAGTCTGATTCATTCCAGAATAATCCTACAATCAGGCTATATACTAACAGAACATGCGAGCTGAATCCRATTAAGAACCATATGGGAATATAACTTTCCTATCAGAATAAGAATTTTATATGTCAAACTTTAAGCTAAAACTGACAGTAACTTCAGCAAAAACATCTTAAATTGATAAAATGTTGATTTCTATAATAATAGTCTAAACCTGTATCTATAATAATAGTTTAAACCTGTATGTGTTCTGAACCTCAGTCAATAAAGCTTATTAGTGAAGGCAATGCTGATCTTGGTTACAGTGTTCAATTCACTCACTAAAAATAAGAAAGACTTTAGTAAGTGAGAAACAAGGCCTTATTGTCATGATATATATTATTATTATTTTATTTATTTTTATTTTTTTAAAAAGCAAGTAGTCCATGTTAGGAAACGCTCTTTGGCTGAATAAAAGTTATGATGCGAAAGAAAAATAAATAGACTCATTTCCCCTATACCCTACAGCTAACCTCGATTTTTTTTTTTTTTTGAAAATTGTCATTCTTCCCAGCCTTTCTTTATAGCTATTTTTTTATCAGATCCTGCTATTTCCACCTACTCTATAATGTAATCAGCATGTGCTCAGCCGTTTATCAGAGACACTCAGTTTCAAACTTAAGGTTTTCTTCAAGAGCAAAGAATCTTAACAGAGCTAGTCTAATGTCTAAAGAGAAAATCTACAACTAGCTTTTATGGGGATTAGGTGAGATTCTAGACCAGCAAAGACATCTAGAAAGAGCTGCTATATTGCAGCCAGAACTCTGGAATGTAGTGGCTTCAAAAGTGACTTCTTTTCTTACTTTGAAGCCATACACAAACTGCTGCCTCTCCATCTGTAGCTTCCAATACAGTTTTTGTAACAGTTCAGACCTCTTTTAGTGTCCTTCAGAAAGGCTATGCTACAAACACAAAGCAACACCAGTTTTATCTCTGTAGTTAAAAATAAAATACCTGATGAAGTATCCTAAAAAATAATAGCAACAATAAAATTTTTAAATGTGTTTCCAATAGACACTATAAATCAGGTAACACTCATCCACAGGCAAGATGTTAATTGGCAACTACAATTTTTTTTAAAAAAAAGTATTAAAAAATACTTGTCAGTCAATTCTACTCTTCAGAAGTATTTTTTATAATTAGTTTCACTCAAACAAAAAGGAAAAAATCTAAACACAAAGATATTATTATTTGGTATGTCTACATCAACAGATTAACAGGCAAGAAATCTGCAGTATGGCTGACACCTTAACAAAGAATTATCTCACCAATTTGCCACTTCATCTGCTAACATAAAGGATGCTGACATATTTAAAAAAAACAGTTTGTTTGTTAAGATTGATTTCCTATCCCTCTAACAACAAGGTCAGACCTAATTCTGCAAATTCTAACTTCATGAAATGACTTATATGATCAAGCCAACTTTGATTATTAKAATGTCCTTTCATGTAAATAAGTGTTTGCACTTTCTCATACTCTTCTTCACATATCTGTCTCAGAATCAGGATATGACCTAGAGAGACCTTTACTCTGATCCAGTATGACAAACCTTCTGTTAACAATCCTTGGCCAGAGTTGCACGATCTATTTGATTATGTTGATATTCAATAATATTAAAAGCATTTCCTGTCATTAAACTCTCCTGAGATATCTGATAGATTGCCTAGGGAACACTATTAAAGTAACCTATTTATGCAACTTTGGTACTGGAGCTAACTCACASCCAGCCAGCTTACAGTCTGAGAAGGGAAGCATAAACTTTCAACTACCTAGATACAGAAGGGGGGGGGGAATCTATAAAAGCTAGAAAAGATATGATCTCTCTTGWAGTCAAATCAGAGGCCTTTGATACCTAGAAATTATAAATGTGTTAATCASGATATAATTAATATCAATTTGCTTTAAAATCAAATATAAGCATACTAAAAATAAGTACAATTAATAACAGCATGTAATTTATAGCTCTGTGGTGGCATAGGCACAAAATATAGGGATTTTATTTGGGGGCAGGTTTAGCTCAGATGGTTAGCGTGTAGTGCWGCTAATGCCAACGTCACRGGTTCAATCCCCGTATGAGCTACGCTGAGGGTTGGACTAAATGATCTCCAGAGGTCCCTTCCAACCTTACCGTTCTATGATTTATATGGCCAATGTGACCACAAAGGGAGCAAGCAAAGACTTGTATAGAGGCATCCAGGTAACAAAAACTTGCAAGATAAAGAACAAGATAAGCAAAACAAAACAACAGACTGTCAACAAGCAGCACATCCTGATGAATACAGAAAACCGATGAATAGCAAAACCAAAAAGAGAACCAACACTGGGAGGAGGTCTGCTCTCCCTTTTGAGTGGTAGACAAGTAGCATCAAAACAGCAACTATGAAGAAGAAGGACGGAGAAGCAAGAAGAAAAACCTGTTTCAGTCCTGACTTTTCTCAAGAGCTCTCAAGCCTGGTAACTTTGACCTCAGCAACTAAGAACCACTGTGATCATCAACACTAACTATATGGCAACAGTTTCAAGGTACTGCATGCTCACAGCTAATTTAGGATATAACTTTAAAAAAAATAAAGTCTTACATATGTAAAGGTGATTAATACCGTGCAGGAAATAACTATTAGCACCAAATGTGCTGTTAATGAATGAACTCAGTGAAGTTGTTTTAAAGCTTAAAAATGGGCTGATTTATCAATGTTCTAAAAACTCCCATCACAGTGATCACAAATTCATTGACATACACGCACGCACGCACACACACAATATATTCAAATATTCCATTTCAACAATTTCAATACATCAAGATATTCCATGGAAGAAAGATTAAGTTAAAAGAAAAAGTAAACGAATATAAATTATCATGTCTGCATTAGGCTGAAAACTAAAACAAGTTTTCTAACCACTGTTTTAGAAACAATTTTTCCTAAAGGATTAGTAAGAAATCTTCACTATACAATGTAACTTGAGAAAGTCATGACTGAATGAAGAATGTAAGGTTGTCAGTGATGGAAGAGGATTGGTTATGAATACACGTAAGATTTCTTTCAGGCCTGTGTCCAATGAGAACATATACATCAAATATATTCTGGTAGAATATATCTCCTGTATAGATATTAGTCTTTCTTTCTGTCGATTACAAGTTGCTAGTTGAACAGCAAAGCATTTTGATGAAAGAGAAATGTGTGTTTTTCAAAAAATACTTCACCACCTTGCTATCACATCTCTATGTCATTAAATTTTTTTTTCAACTTACATTATTTAATTTTATTCAGAGTGTGAACGTCTGAAGTTTCTGTTGTCAACTTCAGTCCTTAGCAAAGCAAAGCAAAAGTCCTTAGCAAAAAACATCTTCTGGATGAAGACCACCTTTAGGTAGCTACACTACTGACAGTTTTCAGGGAAAGCTTTCTCTGTCTTCATTATTATTAACTCTTCCCCAGATAATATAATTTWTTATTATTATTATTAAYTCTTCCTCAGATAATGTATTCTATTTGGAAATAATGTATCTTTCAGGAAAATTATCTCTGAAATAGTAACATTAACTAGGTTAAGCACTCTCAACATCTCTAAATTATCAGCCAAGAAAACGTTATTCACTTGAAACTTTCATTCCTTCTTCTAGCATTTCACTGTTCCCATCAGCTCCATGTGAACCGCAGGAAATCAACCTATTTAACTGAGACAGACCTAAACTACCCTTCCTTATGTCAAGCAGACAGAACCGCCTTCCTGGAGTCTTCAGCAGTGTCCACCTTACTTCACTTGTTCGCCTGTGCGATGGGCCAGACACTACTGACTCAGCAAATCTGAATTCATTTATTGCATTGGCAGTTAGCAAACTTTTAATTATTGATTCGAGTACGAAAAAGCAAAGAGGGCTCTTCTCCCCCCTTTCCCAGGTTCACGTTCAGCCCGGTAACGCTCCTCCCCACCTCCTACTCCCCGCTGCCCTCCGGTTACACTCGCTCGCTTCGCGGAGGCGATGCCAGCGCAGCAGGTTGGGCTCAGCCCGCAGCCGCCTCTCTGCCGCCCCGCGCCGCCCTCCTCTCCCGCCGCGGCGGCCCCGCGGCCCCCTCCCCGCCAGCCCGCGCCTCCGCCCCCGCAGCCGCTGCGGCTTCTCCCCCTGCCTCTCCCTGCCTCTCGCCTCCCCCCGGCCCGGCGCGGCGGCCCCGCCCGTGTCGGGCCCAGGCTGGAGCAGCGCCGCCGCGCACCTCAGCGCGCCCTGCTTCGGCGCGGCGGTGGCGGCGGCTTCCCCCGGCCAGAGCCGGCTGGAACCGGCCTCGACCAGCCCGGGGCGGCTGGCGGCCACCTCCGCGCAGGGCTCCGCGCCGCCCGGGGGCCGCGCGCTGCAGTTGACGCCGATACGGGCAGTAAATGCGACTGGGGCCACGAGCAGAGGAGAGCAGCGAGCTCGGCGTGACCCGGCCGGGCCGCGGCTCGGGGTTGTCTGGGTGGTTTGAGCGCCTGCGAGGGGAGCGGGGCCGGCCCGGCCTGTGCCCATCCCCGTGGCGGGCACCTCTGGGCGGCGGTGCCCCCCTCCCGTCCCCCAGCAACCGCTGCCGGGCAAACGGTAGTGCTTTGTGTGCGCGGGGCGGGGCCGCTGCCCCCCTGCCGCGGGCAGCGCCGGGCACCGAGCAGCCGGCGCGGCGGAGAGGGGTGAAGGGAAACCGCGGCAGAGCGGAAAAGACGTCTGGGGTGAACTGTGGCCCTAACACCCAGTGGGACACCGGGAGGATGAGTGCACGCTAGAGAAAAAGGGTAGATTCTTGTATTTTCTTTCTTTTTTTTTTTTACTATAATTATAAATAAAGCTCTTTATATTAATTATTTTTGGCTTCTCAACTGTTAAAACATTAATTGGACCTACAGAGGGTTCTCRACCGCATGTCTACAGTGCGTTCCCTTTTGCCTCTAACAGTCCTTGGAGTGCGACGCTCTGACTGTGAGACGAACTTTCATACTCCGTTGCAGTGTCTGATTCACAGGGTGCCTGGGCGGGTGCACGCTGGGTCCTGATACCTTTGAGACCGTTTTTGTCTCTTTCGAGTACATACAATCTGAGCAACTTCACTGACTTCGGAAAGGTCACTGGCGTTTACCGTTTTTTACGATAGGAAGCTAAGGTTCAACAATGCACTGAGTAGTACTAAATATATATATAGCCTGCCTGAGTAGAGTTGCTCACAAGGCTAATGCGACCATTTTCCAGAAAAAATAACGGTGAGGTAATGTTTTGTTTGTTTCCCAAATAGTTCAGGTAGGCACAATGTTCTTTCCTCTCTAATGTGTGTCAGATATTTCACTTCCCAAATTAGGCACCACTTGACATGGCCAGTTCAGTAGTGTGGGGTTTTTGTTGTTTATTTTTTGCTGAAATAATGGAAATAGAAAAGGGTAGCTTTATTTTCAACATTGAAGTAGAAAATCTGTGCTATGACAAGAGTAATTGTGCCACTTTGTGTTTCATTCGTAAAAAGAACTTCAAAGAATGCTGAACAGCCAAATAAGTGACCTCATGACAATCTTCTTAATTAGAATAAATTAGGAGAAAATATTATTTTAACAGAAGAGACTCACTAGAGTTGACTCTAACAAGACACTTAATTATATACATCAAGGGGAATTTCTTAAGGGACCTCTCTTTTCTTCATCTGTGTAACTCATTTAACATAGTTCTTCATTTGTAAATGTGATTGGGGAGATAGTTATAACTAGATAAATTAGATCTAATTTCATCACCCATATAAACTTTGTAAAAGTTCCAACCAATCAAGAAAGACAAAATCCCAAGCTGAGCTTGTCTTTAATGAAACTTGCATTTTAGGTTTGTGAAGAGTGACTAAATTCAGGTATAATGTGTTAATGACATACTGAAATGGAAACTTGTCACATCATGCTTGCTAAGCCAGTAAGGTGTTTAGAGTTATGGATTGAAAACACAGATTTGGGAAAAAAGAAAAAAAAATCTTTATTGTAAGGATTTTTTTCCTTTCATATGCTTAAAAACACACTTTGACCTAGAAAATGTAGCCCGTTGGGGGTACAATCTAAAATACCCATTTCTGTGAACTGATTGCAGACATACTTCAGGATAAATAATAGAAGAAATGAAATTTAATCTGTCCTCAGAACTACCCAGACACACATGCACACTCATTTACTTACTCATTCACATGCACACCTACTTGTATACACAAGCATACACAAAAATATAGAGAAACCAGTGTATTTCACAAAAAGAAAAATACCTAAATCTACCTTATGTGTAACCCACATAAATACTTCATTTTCTAGGTACCAGTTCTGAGGGGTACCAAGTGCTGATGAAGTTTTCAGTTAATACTTAGTGGTTATAGTTCATTTTAGATACAAGTATAGGATCAAAGATACTACCATTTTAGAGTTTAAATCAGAACAATTCAGGAAAGGGCTGGAAAATTGGTTTTATAGCTAGTTCAGTAGTTCCAGAGTCATCATATACATCTGTGTAAGACCAGTTTATCCTTCGAGAATGCACTAAAGTCACTATTGATCCAGGGCCAGAACAATAAGCCTAAAAAGTCACCATAATCTGAAAAAAATGTAGAAAGTTGTACTTAAAGACGTTAAATCTCTGAAGCTGTTCTTATTATTACAATCTTACTCCTGTCTTGAATCTTTTTCTTGTCCTGAATCTAATTTAGCAGCTGCAATCTGTTACGAAAGTTGTACTAAAATGCAGATAGGAACTAGATTAGAAAAAAATGATTTCATTTTGTCCATTGTCTTTTTTTTTTTTTCCATAAACATCAAGTCTCTTTAATTTGCATGTTTGGAAATATTTGAGTATCATTGAAAATTTTCAATTTTCATTTTTATATTTGTTTCACAATTAAGTTGTACCTCTTTGAGTACCTTCTATCTGCTTACCATGCAGCTGAGAAATAACTTGCAAATTAATGATCACAAGCTGTGAGGAACCATTTTCACTTGAGTTAAAAACCCAGCTGAGCTCTGTGCTGAAGGTCCTGACATTTTTGAAGGTCTGAAATGTYATTAGTGAGTTATAAAGGGGCACATTTGGAAGTAGTTTTGGTCAAGAGTATTTAGTGGAAACCTGTAGAGTAAGATGTCATTGTGAGAAAACTGCACTTCTTTATTATGCTACCTTATCACTAYACTTTTTAACAAAAGAGAAACAGTTTTTAACCATTGTTACATCATGTTTTGACACAGTATCAATAAAGTTGGCAAATATAGCTATAAAGGCTCCCTAGCTAGTGGATTGACCTATGACAAAACAATAATATGAATCATTCTCACTAGAAAAAAAAACATTTTTTTGCTAGGCGTAATAATACTAAAACCAGCTCTGAAGAGATGCAACATATTTTCCATATTTTGTTGTTTCTGAAATAACATCTTTATGAAATGTATGTTGTAATGAAATACAGTTCTTGGGATCCACCCAGTATAATTAATTGAAATTAGGAATTATAGTATTTGAAATGTTTTCCTTCAAACAAAGATTTATTGGTCTTTTTTGTTTTTTAGAAACCTGAGCTTTGGTTTTTTTCTTATTGTCCATTAGTACACCTAGGTTTTCWAACAGATAAATTTAGCACTAGCACTCAGAGAATGGCTGCTGAATTTCTTTGGAAATCAGGTTAAAACAAAGGGAGTTTTATCATTATATATTGGTTAGACTATAGTGGAAAAAAATGGATACTGGAGTTGCAGGATCCATGTAGATTTGACAGAAGACTTCTGTAGAAAACCACACAGTTCTGGAGCAGCTATAGGCTGGACAGGCAGTAGATRGAGGTTGAGGCAGTTGTTGAGGTAGAGTGCCTCAAATGCGTTTAGAAGGCATGACTTTGGCCAATGCAGTCAGAATTGCAGAAAGCTATTTAACTGACCTATCCTTATGCTAGTAAATTAAAATAGCACCACAGTCACAATGATGAGCACTAAAAGTTAATCATTTATTAGCAATTAAATGAACGTTCTAGTTCACATAAGGAGCAGCGAATCTCCCAACAGTCTGCAGTTTGCTTTGCATACTGGCATGGTCTTGGAGCTCACAAAGTGGATTTCAGTTGGCTCAAACTGCACTGAAAGGCACGTTTCAGGATGCATCTAGCATATTTCAACTGCTGATGGCCTTTCCAGACATGAGATAAAGTGAGAATCGCACCCTACCGCCCCCATCAGTCTATGTTTTCTGTTGGCTTAGACATCATTCATACTCCTGGGTTGTGAAGACAGCCTCTGGTACAGTTGTGGCCCTGACGGACTAGGTTTTTTTCTCAGATAATTTCCAGGCACAGCTGGACAGTTAGCTCAGGGCAGGTGCTAATTCAGATGTGGTCACTTCRTTTTGGAGGATAGTAGACACATAGTCAGACTGTGTCAATTAGCCTTYGAACCAGAAGTTTGGAGTTATTCCTCAGGTCTTGAGACTGTTATGTTTATTAGCAAGATGCAAGGTGTGAACTGCATGTAATCTGAGTTGTTCTTCAGGGTCCACCAACTTCATTGACTACATCCCTGCTTACTATAGTGGGATCWTAGGTACAGTTTAGATAACAATCTTGAACTAAGTCCCACTCCAGAAAAAAAAAAAATCATATGGAAAAAATAAGCAAAAAGCTCATTATCAACTAGTTATCTTGAATAATGACTCTATTTTTCAGCAAGTTAGGCAAATACACTAACATGTTCTAGTTAATAATATACTAAAAGGCATTTCAGCTCTCAGTCACATCAAAGTATTTCAATCAGAAAAATTTAGCTATTACGCTTTGCAGAGTTTTCTTTTAAAATACAAATGAACACATTGTTACCACTGCAAATTCAATGAACTTTTTAGWTCTATTTTTCTTCTACTGATGAAAGCAACCAGTTTAACTGAAGTATCCTATATATGCAATTTTCTTATTCAATTCTTTGTATATTATTTTGAGTGTACAATTCTGAAATCTCATCTGTGGCTTTTTATCAGAGCTATGGCTTCATAAACTTGCACTTGAATTCATAGGGTAAATTAACTTGCAAGTTAGCCTTGATCATGTCGTGTGTGTGTGTGTGTGTGTGTGTGTGTGTGTTCGTGTGTGTTCAAATCTTGTAAGATTGCAATTTCCTGTACGCTAGATTTTTTCTGTCCATGAGTTAAGGATCCTTCTGCTCACAGGATCTGGCAAAGGCAGAAGGATTTGTTAGCACAGCAGACTATCTCCTTTACTCTAGAATGTGCTGGATTTCACAGAAATAAGCTTGATGGGTGAAGATTGGATGAGACTGGGTCAAGATATATTGTTAGAATTTCATTCACTTCACTTTGGAGAAAGGATCACAAAAAAAGAGATAAGGCTGTGAGATTATGGTTTCTGCTATTGTTTCCAAAGTACGGTGGTGAAAGGCAAGGACCTAATGAAATAATGGGAGACAGATGGCTTTAGTATAAAAAATACCGATGTATATAGAAACACTGAATATGAAAGATATGAACAAATTGTTTTTTCTTTGCCTAGTTTTCAGAAGAACATAGTTTTTGGGGGGGAAGACATTCTTCATTCAACACCTTTTTATTGTCACACAGGCACTTCAAGTAAGGTTGTCATAATTGTAACCTTCCATGATTTAATCCATTCTATCAAATCACCTTGCACATGCGCTATGAACTTAATGTAACATTATTTTAAATTTTGAATTAAGTTCTATGAGCTCTTTTTWAAAAAAAGAAAAAAGGAAAGATGGRTACCAAATGTATCTACTGGGTATTTTGGAGCTCAGGAACGTAGTTCCTGCAAATAGTCTTACCATGATGTGATGGATTCTATCTTCTGCAATAAGAATAATGCATAATTTTGATTGCTTTTTTGAGCTATTCATACATCTGCATAGGTGAAGGTATCCTGATCTAATATTTTTCTATCATATGAATTTAATTATATCCTCTTTTCCTTCCTTTAACAAATGAAAAATAGCAGTTATAGCTGGTATCACCTTAYTGTAAAGATTAAAATAAAAAAATAAATAAAGCTCCCAACAGTTTATCTCCCTCTGGGRTACATAACCTGTTCAAAACATAGCTCATGTTTTCCATCCCTGATATACACTCCGTTGAACTTCTCCATTATATTTCCAGTGCTACAGTACATTTTAAGAATGYGAGGAATAGCATAAAATAGAATACTCTATAAGTGCACTGTTATCAAAGACCTGTGTAATCTTCTTATCTGTTTCTAGTATGTATTCTGCTGCCATTTCACTTCCTTATCCTAACACTCTGACTTAGCACTCCTTCGTTTTCAACAATTTAATAAACATTGTTTTAAAAAAGGTTAAAAAGATATAAATTATTAAAGTTATTAATCATTATTATTAATAATAAAGTATTATAATACTTAATGATTAAGTTTAATTATTGAGTATTAAAAATATCAGCCCAATCTCAGTATTGATTTGAGGAATTCAAGTTCTAATATGATTTGAAATTGTTTTTCATTTTTTACTTTGTTTAGTTTCACACTGTACCTTATGTTTACTTTTTTGTATTTACCAGTATTACAGGTACGCTGGTAGTATAATTCCCTTCTGCCTCTAGCATACTGGTCTGAAAGGTAAAAAGAAGAGTTCCTTCTGCATGTGGTGGTTGCTGTTGAAACAGACCTGCACAGAGATATGTCAATCTCAGAGTGGAATTGCCCTTAATGCCCTTTCTGCGCTTACATTTTTAGAAATAGTAAACGTCCTCTGTTTATCACATGGCATACTAATTCAGAATTACACATAATTAATAGTACAGTATGCAGCAGTTGTGCAGTAATCTYGATTGTTGTCCTTTGTAATTTTGCTTGCTGTTCGCTTTCACTTCATTTTTGTTTTCTCAATTTTGTATTGCTTAGTAGATTTATCAAGTTTACGGTTTGTCTTTCCTTCCATTAATTTGATCACAAATAACAACGCRYTGAGTGAGTAGAATCATCTCCAGCAATTATTTTTCCTGTCTAGTATTATAATACAGATGTCGATTCTTTGCTGCATTTAAGMATACGCTTAAGTCTTATTAAACTAGGCAAAGTATATACTGAAARTTAAAAGCATGTGTTTGTTTTCCTCCAACGTGCAAGAGTCTTGATTCCTTGCCTAACATTATGTTTTATCAAGACCCTTCACCTCCAATAAYCCCAAGCTTTGAAGAATGATTAAAAATACTGTATGAACCATCTCATCCATTCATACATATATTTTCAAAAGACAGCAATTTATTTTAGACTATTAATTTCTTAAATTATTACTCAGACATAACGATAGATTTCCTGGACCTGGCAACTAATATGTAATTGCATATCAAACTGTCTCAGGGATCATAAAGGTGAAATAGTAGTTGAGACATTGCTACTAATTTTAGTTTAAAAACTAAATTTTGACTGCAKATATAATAGTACTTCAAGCACGATACAAAATAAAAGAGGATATTCTTCTTTTATGTTTGGCATAGTTATGACTATGCCAAAAGTTTCAAAAGATACTAAGATACTGATTAGGGTTTGAAAGAAAAAATTAAAATATTGAAAGTAATATATACAGCTAAATTTTTACTTGTTTTATTTACTTGTAATGTTACTTAGCTTTGTTATTTTAAGTTCATAGGTTATATGTTTTTATAATAAGTACTGAATTCTCAGGCAGTTTTTATCATTTTGTGTGAGATCTCAGTGAACCTGAAAATATAAAATAATTTTGTAGATGTCATTATTGTAAATTATTCTGCACTTACTTCAGCTTAACCCAGGCTATACTTTGATCCCATCTCTTAGTTTGGAATGGAACAGTCATAGAAGTTTGAAATTAGATTATACAAAAGAAAGAAGTGAACTGTGAAACCTGTTTTGAGAAGAAAAGAAGAAAAAGGAACTATATTATTGTCTTAGGGCAACATGATTTCAAAAACCTGTTCCTAAATTTCAATTAGACATGAATGTGTAGCTCTCAGTTATAACTATTTGAACAAAAAAGCTGGACACTGCATAGTGTCATCCATCACCAATACTTTTTGAGATGGACACTGCAAAGGTGAAACAGTCGAGATGTAGTTCTCAAAAAAATAAAAGAATAAAAAGAGAGGCTTACATTATCTTCATCGACTGAGTCATAGTCTTAGGAGTTCAGAAGTARGCTACAGTTCCAGAAAAGGCTGAGAAGAGCTTCCAAAATCATTAAATAAATAGCACATAGCCTTTGGAAAGTTGTTCCTTGGCAAAGATCCATAGGTAAWATAAAAGCACAGCTGTTCACAAAAAAAGCAAAAAAGRAGGAGAAAGAAAAAGAATAAAACATCTATAGAGGTGGACAGGAAACAACTCCAGAAAACAGCTTTTAATAGATTTTTATCTATTTTTTTCTTCTCTCCTTGCTTTTAGAAAGCAATTAAAATGGTTAAAAAATTTGCAGTATGAATTATTGTATAGAAGAGATTGGTTTGCTTAGCTCCCTTTACAAAGTCTTCTCTTTCAGCCCTATTCTGGAGTGCTAGTCTCAGGCAATTTGAAAACAATATGCAAAAAAAGTCTACCAATATACAGATCCATACCACTTTTTTTACAGTGTGGTCAAATTGAAATGTGATTGTAACCCTAGMAGATCCTGCTAAGTAGTATATTAGTAAGAGTTTCGTATGAAAGATTTTGTTTAAATTCTGGAACTATCTGAAGAGGGTAGAGGATGTTAAGATTAATTCAGTAACTCCAATAACAGCAATTCAAATCAATATCATGTCTATTTTTGGTGGCAGGTTGAGGCCTAAGACTTACATTATTGTGAAGCTCAAAGCAGTCTGAATGCCACAGGTGTTAAAGAAATTAGAAAAGGGCTTTGGGGTTATGTTTTTAGGGCATTCTTGTTTACTGTAATAACAAATGCAGTTTGAAAAACCATARTTTGATTCCTACTAGCTCTCCTTGCTATGAAGACATAAAAATAGGATTGTTTCAGTATTTACAGGTTTTACAGTGTGTATTAAAGTTGAAACKTTGCAGAGCAGAGAAATTCCTTGATGGCAGAACACACTTAACTGGAAATCCGATCTGAGCCCTGAAGTTTGCACGGTGAAAAATTCAGTTAGATTCTTCCATTTTAGGGATGCATTGAGACCATACCTGTAATTTAAACAGCTAAGAAACAGGGTTATTTACTAGTTTACTGAAAAKATGGTGGTGTTAGTGGAAAAATCTAATACTTCTGTCTTGAATTTGAAGTGCATTGCTATAGTGGAAATAGAATCTAGCTAAATYGATACTTTAGCTTGTGGTAATGCTGCAGGTTCCCCCCGCCCCTCCCAAGAGCAGTAGGTGAGACAAACACTTAGATGGAAGTTCAGTTATGATTGATTTCCGACTCTGTTTACAAAGCCATCATCAGAAAAAAGAAACRAAATAAATGGCTTGTTCTTCACTATGATGACAACTACGTTTCTCTGTAATAGCTGTTGAATAGAAAGCGATACAGTAAAGATGTTCTCCAAAATTTTTCACACCCTGAGAAGGTATAGTACTATTATATTTGCTTTTGTTTGTTGTCTAAAGTGGTGATTATTGCATATTTTAATAAAAATAAAGCTCAGGTAATAAGAACATATACTTTCACACAAATGCATTTGCTAGCCAAAACAAAGAGGGAATTTGTATAGTGAGATACACACACACACACGCACACATGTATTTAGAATTAATTTTGTGTTCAGGTGGGTTGAAAAACAAGCACTTACTTTAAATTTGTCATTGAAAGTGATAAAAGAAGGAGGTGATAGACTGTAAATGTTTGTAAAAGTGTATTAAAAATGAGACATCTSTGTTATGGCTGCGTAAAAGTACTTAGAATATATATTTAAAGTTTCAGTRCTTTTAATATTTTACTTTTTTTCAGATTTTACATAGTTCTTTAAAATTGAAAARTTAGCAGAAAAATTCCATGACTGCAAAAGCACATTTATTTGGGAATCCCACTTATGCCCTGAATTGATAGAACAAGGAATTGCATTGCCCAGTTTTACATATACATTGATTCCATGGATCTAATTTAAATAGCTATGCAAAATGTTACTTGCTGTTTTATGGGAAGCAAGCTTGTGTACGTATATAAAATTGGATAATGCAATTTAGTAACTAGATGATGTCCTATGGAAAGACTGACTAATATTTATTTTTGTTTATTTGTGGTTTTGCSTAAGTAATCAGATTTCTTCAAAAATAATGTGAATATATATTAAGGAGACTACATTTTTCTTTATTTCTTCAAGTATTACAACAGAGAAAATTCAGTCTGGTTTGCTGATGTATCTTTATTAAACAGTGGTCTCATTCTACAATCCATCAATCCATCCAGTTTCCAAAACAAATTCCTTTTTTTTTTTTTTTTTTTTTTAGAATTATGCTAGCTGTATGAACAGCTATGAACAAATCATTTCAAATGTCAGGTGTTCTCTTATAAAGGTTATCAGCAGGAGCATATGTAAACTAATTCACTAGTTACTGTATAAGTACCTAATATAGTCTTATTTTACTGGAACATTGCAAAAGGGAATCCCAGCTGACATTTTTAAAAGAGCAAATTAAATGCATTTTAATTGTATCATTAATTTCACTGTTAGATGTGTGGAAGTATATGGAGTCTCTACACAGAAAAACAATGTCCAGAATCAGACCTACATGCAGATTTTAAAGACAGATAGTTCAGAGTAGTATGAAGATCCAGGGGGCATTATATGGGAAGAACTTAAATAACTGCGAAAGATTTTACTCAGACTTAAAACACTTAAAGCC
Organism: Rhea americana; assembly: GCF_003343005.1. NCBI lineage: Eukaryota > Metazoa > Chordata > Aves > Rheiformes > Rheidae > Rhea > Rhea americana. Next base: position 515,565 of record NW_028186340.1, read on the forward strand.
CTTAAAGCAATCAAAAMACCCAAACAGCYTCTTAAGCATTTCCCTATGATCCAKAGAAAAACAACTTTATAAGCTTACCTATGATGCCTAAATGTTCTGCTACAGGGCATGCCCAAGGGGTTGCCGTTTGGGTAGAGCTACATGTTTCAGAGCCCGTTCATTCCGTAACTAAGCCTCTTAAAGTTTCATAAGGTAGGCAGCAGTACACTTTTCCTAACTTTTGGTGCTTTTATTGTGTTGTTATATATCTAACACATACAAACAATGTTTAATACAACTCTCACGATCACTTCTTTAAAACCATGAATGATTGGAGCTAAATTTTTAATAAGAATTTAGAGGCTGCAGGTCTTGCTCCCATTCACACTCTCCCCCCCCCAAATATATATAGCAAGAGAGAATTGAAAATTTTAGCACTAATTTGTAAATTAGTTTCATCAGGCTGGAGGATCTCAGACTTTCCTGACAAAATTAAATTACTGCCGTATAAATAATGCAAAAATCATGGATTTAGAGGAAGTAATCATAAAGACAAAWAAAGTGCTCTTGTGTTTTGGGCACTTAGCCAAGATAAGGAGGGTCCTGGTGGTTATTTTCTGTATGCTTACACATTTGTATTAAACAGTCACCCATGGAAAATTAGAAATAACTGGAGACTTGAGTCTGCAGAGCTCACAGATAGTGGTGTGTCCTTGCTGTCACCACCATTCATTTCTACRTCAGTTTTCCTGTGTAATACCAGTTACTTCTGCACATAGAAATGGGTTCCACAAAACACCTTCAGTCATCATCGTGAAAAACGTAGTATTGAATACTCTGCAGCTGAACCTGGATTTCCTCCTAGCAACTCTGCTTTTGTACAGAAAGGTCAGTACCACTGCTGCAACTACCAAATCAGAAGAGAGGGACGGGGACTCTAAATAGGGACATGAAGGATGAAAGCTCAGATCCATTCAGTGCCTGGTGATTCCTTCCACTCTTTGTGATGAGGGGACTCCAAATGTCTAATTTTGTAAGCACTTCTACATGCTTATCTTTTATTGAAAATAGTACTAAATGAATAAAGCAGGACTTGGATAGAATCTTGGATAGAATTGAATGACTATATTCAAAACTGTAATCCAAGAACAATCCCCTACATCTGGAGCTACTAAATACTACTAGAGTTTGTTTTCTAAAAATGGGATAGATAATCAAGTGATCATTTTAATCCTTTAGTAGTTAACATTTTACTCAGCTAGTCACCAAGTCAGCTTCCTCTAAGAGAAATCTCTAAGACTATAGAGGAAATCTAGATAAATATTTTAGATAGCATGCCTAATGTTTAGTTAGCAGAACTTAGGTTTAAAAGTTCCTACTCTATGTACTTCGCTTTCTGTTTCTGTTCATTTTAAGGCTGTCTAAATTCTAGGCAGTCCAGCACTTACCTTACAATTACTTGTGACAAAAGTTAAGGTATGAAGGGCTTTGAGRTGCCCAGTGTGTGTTCAAAACATGCCTAATAATAGTATCAGATTTCTTACGGTAGCAGCTAAACAGCACAGGCTGAAGAAAAGCTGTAGGTGCTATTGCACACTATTTTAAATAAAGCAGATTAATAGCTAAAACACCCAGGAAGTGAAAGACTTGTATATAATTCCCTTCTTAGCCTGAAGGGGAGCTCTAGCATACCGGAAGTAAAATTGCTTTAATCCTGGAGAGTATTAGTTTAGTACTCTATACTCATTTCTAGGATATAGGAATGGGATCAGAAAACAGATGCAGGTGATAGTRGAGTGGAATAGAAACAGTTGAAAAATGTGTATAATAATACACATTACTTCAGTGTCCTCAATTTTTTATGAAGGGGCATGGATACAAGTTCCTCCAAATAAGGATTAGATGAATGGCGTATTAATGACATAATGTTAATCAAATACATCGTATGACAGAAAATTAAACGTTAGTGGTACTTTTTCTTGACTCTTTCCAAGTATCCATTAATGCTGACAAATGAAATAGACCAGAGACTCTTTTGGAGCCCTTACATCAACTGGAATGACAACAACTTCTGCTCAACTGCTTTCCCAGCTGTATCAAAGAAAAGTTAATGTGGCTGCATCCAAGCTGCCTATGAGAAGTGGACCTTCCCTGTGATGTTCTGCCTCAGCACGCTTGAGCTTCTGCAGCAGAACACTAGCTGCTGCCCTGGGCCCCRGCCAAGCACTGTCCTAACAACCAAACTGTATGGACAGTTCTGTGCTAGCGTTCAGGTCTGTGCTCTGGTCCTTTTACTACCATACTAATCAACAGCAGCAATACAGCTTTTTAACACTCGAGCTAAGTGAGATGTTAGGTAACCTGCCTTACTAGTTAAGGAAACCCTGTACCTGTGCTATCAGACAGGAGTGTTCTTTCTCACTGTAGTGACAACTGTTGTAGAGATTTTTTTTAAAGTCCCAAAAAAAGCAACAACAAAAAAATCAGTCTGAGGCATGCTGAGATAGAATTCTGTCCATGTGCAGCTGTCTGGCTATATGAAGATTATTGCTTGAGCCTAAATATAGAGATTAAGAAATTATGCACTGAGAAGATTGGATGAGAAATAATAAAATTATTCTACTTTCAATAGTCCATTTATATAATACGTTTAAGGAATTTGAAATACAGAATGGTTTGTTGTATAGAATAGTTGTTTTTTGGCTATTGTATTACATGCAGCTGTAACATTTGGAATCTGTCTCAGCTAATTCCAGATAAGTAATCTCACTACCTTCCTTGACTGCCTCACAAAAACTGGCAAAAAAATTATGTACTGAACTTATGTATTAAGTATTCCTACCACATGTACCAAAGGATGATAGGAGATTTGAAAGTGTCCATTAAAGAAATGAGTAGGAATTGTGAGAAACACTTAGGAAATTGAAAGTTACAAATTTAAATACAAATTACTAACAATGTTAATTATAATAAAATATGAATATACTTCCATAAATGTAGGTTTCTCACAGAAAAATCTCATTTCTCTTGAAGTGCTGCTTTTTTTTTAATCATACCACTGGCATCTATCATCAAATAAAATACTTGATTAATTATAATTTTTAGTGTGTGAGTTGTCATACTAATAAAAATATGAGAAAAAACAAAGTGGTAGCAAGATTTACAGGTTCTGAAGTGCAACCTCAGTGGATTTACAGAAGGCTACTTCTGAGTGTGTTATTAGGCTTATTAGAAACCCAGATTAGGTATATACATCAATATTGTTGGAGCTTCACTGAATAGGTGGGATCTGATTCTCTTCTCTGTTCTGTTAATGTATATGGAATAATTCCTCGTTCACATTCCACTTTACTTGCCAATAAGAGGAAATATGGACCATGTTGTTGTCCATTCAGTTCAATTCAGTTCCATTAACTCTTCATTGTATGAAAAAGTGTTTCATCGATATCTTCTGTTGTTTACTTAATTCACGATCCCTATGGTATTCTCATTGAGAGATGGGGTGAAATAGCCTAGTTTTTAGTGTGGACTTTGTTCTGTGGAAACATGAATATCCAATGCCCATGGAATAGTCCTTCCAATGAGAATTATGTATGGCATCTCCCCATCTCTGTTTAACCAGCTACCTCTTTCCAGCCCCAGGCTGCACTCTGCACTCTTGCTATATTTCTAAAGCTGCTCAATAACGAAGCAGTACTTCTCTGTCGGTAATGGCATTCTGTTGTACGTCTTTGGGAAGAAGAAAAAAAAAATCTGTGRGTTAAAATTCTCTGTGTTTCCTGTCCTACACAGACAGGGAGGTTTTCAGTGTTGCTGATAAAATTTGTTCATTTGCTTTATTAGAAGAAGTAAGAGAAGAAATTAGGAGTCATCTGTCATCATCCATTACTTATTGTATATGTTGCCACAGGCAAGAAACATGCTGCTACTAATTTTAGTTTACTTTGTTCATCTCGTCTTGCTTTTGTTAACTTGCAAATGTGGCTGCCTACTGTGATATGACCCAAGTTTCTGAAATCAGACCCTTGTTGGGATTCTGTTGCATAAGATATGTTGTACAGATCAAAGAATATTTAACATTTGGAATCCCAATTCTTTTTTTTCTGTTTGATTTAACTAATTGTCAGGTTTGGTTCCAGGAAATTGGGAAAGCTCAGTGAGTCATTCATTTGGTTCCTTTTGTTTGTAAGGCAAGAGGCTAAAGATGAAATATTGATTTGAGTACAGTTAATGAAAGTTTAGCAGATGGCTTCAGTGAGGTCAACATTTCTCCCTCACTATGCAGCACCATACCATACTGTAGTTCACTCATATGGTTCATAGCGGAGTAGTTACCCCTAATTGCAATATATGTGTGCATTTGTGGGGAAGTTGGGTAAAGGACTGAGGAAACCAAATATGAGTGGAAATGCTTCAGGGGATTTTTTTTGTTTCTTTTTATGGTATGACATTTCTTAAAACTCTATGTCATGTTCTAAGGTTACTGTGGTGTTGTGTCAGGAAGTTTCATCTGTTAATTATACAATGTATAAATAGCATTTCTTGTACTAGTTTGAAAAGCTTTTGCAAATCATGGCTGTATCTTTGCTTTTAAAATTGACTGTAGACACAACTTAGCTGTAAATTTGTTGCATTTTCATGATTCTGCCCCCTTTAAACTTCATTTTCTACCTCAGTAGAATATGGTCACCACAATACAAAACAAAATGAACAAGCAATAACTTGTGATACAGTCTAGTGTTGTGGAACAGTAAAATGAAAAATAGAGGTTTCTTTCCTTTGGTGTTTTCTCCATCCAATAAGGAAAAAAAAAAAAAAAAAAAAAGTCTACCATAAATACTTTTTGGTGAATCTGACAAGTTCCATACCAAGCCTTATGCAGCCAAACAAAAGGAGATTTTAAAATCCTGTCATCATCCTCATATACTGCTTCTTGTATGCTGTACTATATATTCTATACTCTAAATTCCCTTTGTATTCCTTCCATTGTCCCACTCACTGGTAATATTACTGTGTTCGTAGCAGCTGAAGCTCTTAAGGCAGTTCTGAATGACAGTCGTCAAATCATGAGAGTTGAAAAGTAGTCTAGAATATCCTTTATCTACCATACATGARTTACTAATTGCAGGATAATCTATGTTCCTAAATTAGGATACTGCTTTGTCTTCCYTTACAGTACTTAGAGACACAGTTAATTCTCCGGAAAGCCATTCACAGCATCTACATTAGAGTTCTCTTAAGCCCTCCAGTGATGCCGCTCTTCTCCAGAGGTGATACAGGGAAGCYACTCTCCTAATTTAGATTTAATTTAAATTAATGTATCACAGAACCATTCACAAAAGAATCTTTGGAGATCATCTTGTCAAAGCTCTTGCTACACAAGACACCAACTAGATCAAGTTACTACGGGGCTTGTCCAGTCGAGTTTTAAATAACTCCAAGGATGGAGATTCCACAGCCTACCTGGACAACCTGTGCCGGTGTTTGGCTCTCCCCTAATCATTCTGGTGGGYTTCTGCTGTACTCAGTACAATCTGTCAATGTCTTTCTTATCGTGGGGAGCCCAAAACTGAGCACAGCAGTCTGGATGCACTCTYACAGGCACTGAATAGTGGTGAATAATCACTTCCCTTAACCTGCTAGCAGTGCTCTTGCTAGAGCAGTTACACCTACTGGCCTTAAAAGATCAGTAACGTGTAATAGCATTAGCATCACCAGCACCGTTTTGTTGTTTTGCCATCCCCAAGTCACTTYTGTGAGTTATCTCATCACCTTCCTGTGCATTTTATCTTCMATCAGTCAGAAAAAGTGCTTGTCTKTAGGCTATTTCTGTGGTAAACATCCAGCCAAGGTTTATCAACTGAAATGCTCAACTTGGGAGAAAAARTATCCAAGTAGTATACATTTCTTACTAATTTATTTAATTATATGATGTGTAACRTACGGGCCATTGTGCTTCTGTTCACTGCTCCTGTATGGCACATTTCACTTTGTTTCACAGATTTCAATTTCTCTACAAATAAACTAAATTATTCTTTAAGTTAGATGAGATTGAATTTATACTTTAGGAGCAATAAATATTCAGAATGTTTTCTAATTTAATTTATAGAATTCATATTGAAAATGATAAAGTATATTGTTTTTGAGTAATTTCCCTTCTATAAACAGAACTGAAATATATATATATATACACACATACATAAATATGCACATCAGATTAAAGAGAATTTTGATACAATGATAAACTCATATAAGTAATTTTTAGATTATCAGTTCTGCCATGAAATAAAAAGAAATCAGAGAAGTAAGCACTAAAGTAACATTCCTTTTTATCTGTGTTTCTAAATACTTTTTCCTACAAAACAATTTCTTCTTCAAAACACAAGTTCAAGGAGCTTACAAAAATATAGTGCTGTGCTGCCAATATTTTTACAAAAGGTTTCYGTGAGAAATCCCTTTTCATCCCATAATTACACATTTATCTCACTGGTGTATTCATTTTCAGATAAGATGGGTGAGAAATTAGGAAATGTTTTCTTACTGAAATAAGATTTTTTTTCCCCATACCTCTAAACAAAGGCATTATAAAAAGGCATTCAGCAATAGCATTTACTTTAAATACTTATTTTTTTCCCCAGAAATAATAGTTTATGGTAACAAGTTTCTGCCTGTTTGTATTTCTGTTTTTTTTCTGAACAGCAACCTGGAGTTTTTCATGCCTTTGAAAAGCAAGTCATGCATACTTTATCTTGGAGAAAAAAAAAATACTGGTTTTGTGATAAAAAGATACTTCATTTCAGATTTCTTGTTCTCATGAGTCCCAGGGACTTCTCTTTTCAGAATAAAACATAGGGAAAGGGAAAAGGTATAGAAGACTCTGCAACTTTTCTACTTTTTTTTTCATTTGTCTTTATTTTCAAGACCCTCCCATATATTTTCTCCAGGAAGCTATTTCAAAAATGTTTCTTTTGAAAAAAGTAGGACATCATTTGTCTTCTATGGAAGCTGTTGCAACCCATACTGCATATTATCTTTAGTCCTCAAGCCATACTACCAAAATACTTGCAAGAGCAGCTTATTTCAATGTAGCTGAGTCCACTTTTTGTGGACCTTGAAGGTAAACTTTAACATTTCCTCCCCTTCTTAGCAGAGAGTTAAATATTCCCAGTAAATACCATACAGGGCTAGTATCTGAGAGACAAATGCTAACACCTGGTAACTTTGCTATTAAGTCCAATGGGAAAGGTAAAGCTGACAGATGAAGTCAGCTCTAGTTGATCCATCAAGCTCTACAGCTTTACAACATTTTCACAAATAATTAYTAACCTTTATTTCTTCTGGTCTCTTCTTTGATTGCCATCTTCCCCTCCAGACCTGTGTACAGGCCACCAACAGAAGGGCTAAGAGGGTCAGGCAGGAGAGAAGAAAAACAATTCAGGAGAACAGTATCCATTGCTGCCATGGGCTCCTTTCCCAGAGTTGCAGGTTTTCCATCCACTCTGCCAGTGTGCCTAGAAGAGACAATTAGATCTTTTGTGTTTGACAGGCCAGCAAACTGCCTGGTCCTTYATCAGTTTCAATGGGAAACAAGTGAAGCTTGGAAAAAAAACAAGTCTCCCATCATAGAAGTCTCATTCATTGTTGTTTTTATTCAGTCAATGACATATTAATCAAATGGAAGCATTCTACAACGTGAAGAATACAGAAATTGCAGTAACTTCAAAGTACTTAGTTGTTGGTTTACGCTGCCTGTGGACAGTTGGCTGTCTATTAACTCTTCATGACTCCTCTGTTGGAAACATTAGTATGTCTACTTCATGGCTTAAAAAGAAGCACTTAACACAAGAAATTATAACAAAACCAATRTAATTAAACTTGCTTTACAATTTCTAAACTGCAATTTATTGTAGAAATTAWTTTAGTGCAGATTGTAATTAAGGATTTGAATCTGACCATTTTATAACCTTTCTGAAAGAATTAAATAGCTATCACTTGTAATATTTTAAAGGAATCAATTCCTTTAAAATCAAAAAAAGGTTTTATTGTATATAAGGATAGACACTAGTAATCCATATTATTATTGTAATAATCTCTAGATCATAATGCATAGAGCTGAGTCTTGATATGATTATGTAATCTTCCTCAATACCTTATTTTCATATTAAGAAAATATTGTGTTTATATTTAATCAAACAGCTGTTGCATAACTTCACTTGAAAGCTGTTGAGTTCATTATTTTATCCCCRTGGAAGGACTGTGAAATGGTCTGAAATATTAATTATAATAAATTACTATTTTTTAAGCCATGCAATGTCTTTAATACAATGCTATGTGTAAAACATTTTGCTTTTATTGTTTTATTTTGGAGCAAGGTATCATTTATGTAGCAGAAAGTGTGCTAAAAAAGGGCAAGCCCAGCATAGGTTTTAATTGTTGTGAAGGTTATTTTGCCTAGATCAATTACAGTATAGTCAGTGATATGAGAACTGCYGACCAAAAGCATAGTCTCTGTGACGGCAGTGAAGCATCCACACAGCTACACTTTGCAGTGAGAAAACTAAAACATTTGTGTGATTTATAGTCATAAAACTTTATCCCCTTGAGAGCATTCAGGRGGTAGCTGTCAGGGAAATGAAAGCTTTTAAAAAAGAGTATCAGGRGAAAAAAAGAATATATATAATGAAAATGTGAATTAAATAGAAAAAAAAACATACCAAGAAGCTGGAGGTTGTTATTAAGTCTGTATAAAGAGAAATAAATGTGTATATGTATATGTATGTACAGTATGTATATAAAATATTTTTAAAGTATCAAGCATGTGTGGCGTTTTCGTTACCTTTGTATATGGCATAGAGGTATATGATAACCTATCTAACYGAAAATATTATTTATATCTTTTCTAAATAGCAGTTTCTGCAACATTTTGGCTCAAAGAGATGAGTATATTAGTACATGGAATTAAAATTTGAAACAACCAGTGGCAATAACATTCATTTCAGCTATACAAACTAAGAGGAAAATATTCCCGTGACAGACATATGTAATTTTATTATTTTGCTTCCATTAAAGAAAAGGTATAATTATGGCAAACAATAGAATTAATGTGTTGAATGTGTTTTTAAACTATTTAACATGAATTGGAGTGCCAAGCAAAGCCTAACCAGCTGTGCTGGAAATTTCAAGTAAGACATGAAAATTAGATGAATTGCATTTAAATGAGCAGGGGCACAGAATATTTTAGAGGTACTAATATACAGGCAGAGTAGGAAGTTTTGATAGTCAGTCTTCATATCCCTGCAGCCTGGCAAATGGCTAGATATACCTTGCTCTTGTTGCATTAGTTTCTAATTTAGTTAATATGATCCTGCAGCCTTTTTTACATGTCTATAGAATAGTCCATGCAATAGGCCAAATAGTCAGCTGAGCTCAGCAGCTACATGCTAGACTAAGTTTCAATGGAATTAACTCTCAATAGCATATAAAAAAAAAAAAAAAAAAAAGACAAATTTTCAGGTAAACTCATCTTGCCGGATGCAATAAAATCCTTTTTTTTTTTTTTTTTTAATATATAAAACCTTCTCTAAGCCAATTATGCCATTTAATAGCAAAGGCAAGTCTTTCAACAGAGTCCTAAAGAACACCTAAAGATTTCCTATGCGATAGTGCCACCTGGGAAGGCAAATGCTGATATGTTTAAAGTGGCAGATTAGCCCTTGTCTGTTTATCTAATAAAAGGCATCATCACTTCTTCTTTCACCACCTTTTCCTAGAGATCAATACAGCTGTAAACACAGTCTGCATTTTTAACAGATACAAYCTATTTTCTGCAGGACTTTTTCATGTTCTGCACCAGGAAACTCCTACCTGAAGTGAATGCAGGTATCACTTTTACGAAGGAGGGGCTAAAGAAAGGCATCCTGGCCTCYGTTGTTTCTTTTGACAAAAACAGATTGAAATATCTTTCCTGTAGGCATGTAGTTTCAGTTTTCCCCTTGAAAGCTGAAGTTAGAAAAGTTGTCAGTACTCAAGTGGACCAAGTTACTAATTTATTTGCAACCCTTTAAATACATATTGAGTATTTCTTTTATTGGTCCCTCTACTTTTTTCCCTGCTGAAGCTACTGCTTAAGGACCTTCTTTCTTCTCTGATTAGGTCCATGTTTCTCTGGCTAAAACTATGTCCAGTAAATGTTTGCTGTGACCTAACATAAACATATGTTAACTGATTTGAACCATCACAAGAATAGAAAAGCAACSAAACCAGCAAACAGATGAAAAAGACCAGAAGTCAGTACATTGTCAGCCTTGTCTATCTTGTACTGTTCTGTGTGTTTGCAGCTTTCCTTCGCTCCCAAGGTCACTCAAGCATGTAATAAGTAGATTTTCAATGAGCTGGAACTTCCTGCATTCACTGATGTTTTGACATGCTTTTCGGCAGCAGCTCAATCAGGGATTTTCTAGCTTTTCCCTAAGTGGCTACAGTGATAAAGTAAACATTGATTTTTCATGCAACTGCAAAAATATTTCTGGGATTTTCTCATCCAGTGTTTTTCATATGTTTTCATATGTCATCTGTTAATTCCAAATATACCTGTTTTAGGCTTGTAAACTGCCAGTACATACGCTGCCACTGAGGTTATAGCACAAAAATTTATTACAATTATCCAGATCAAGTTTCATTCACTGATTACTTTCATCAGTATAAAAGGCAATTCAAAAAAATTGAAAGAATATCACTGATTTGAATGAGATTTTCCTCTTTGTTTCTCGAGGGATCTCATAACTGTAGGAGAGGAACATAACTCTCGGGGTCTCATAACTGTAGTCTCAGACCGAGATTCACAAAAAGCATTGGAAATAACAGTAGAGTTCYACTTGTATTCTAAAACAGATGTGATTAAAGGATGTGTCCAACATGTGAAGATCAAGAAATAAAACCCTCCCCAGTCTTTTGGATTTCAAACCATCATCTTTAATCTCTTAGGAGAGTAACAGAATTAGATTATATTCTTTTCTGAGGCTATGAGCAGTATTTCCAATTCTCCTTCAAAATCCTTTTCACTACGCCAAACTAAAAAATTAAAAATATCTAAGGTCAGTTAGACAAAAAAAAAAAGAGTATAAAGCAACTAAGATACTCTCTCAGGAGAAGGGAGACCTTGATTCCATTAAGTGCTTAAGGGATTATTTCATATTAATAGTTATTGAACCAAATGCATAAATGTCCCTCATGAATCAGGCTCAGAACTTAGTTTTGCCTTATTCCGGGAAATTGTTCTATCAACTGACTATTTTCTTTGAGCTAAAGATGTTGAGTGATCATTCATGTAGACAGTCTGCATTTGTGGGCAAATCATACTTAGAATMGTAATGTCTATGGCTATTTTTATTTACCAAGGATGAGAGTGCTATTAKGGACAGTCCTAGTAAGTGGCAAAGTAGAAAAAAATGGCATAACTTCAACAAAATGAGTGCTTCAACACTCCTGTCAAACGGGTAATGAGAGAATGATCTGTTAGAGGCCAGAAAATGGATTTGCATCCATCCAAGTTCAGGAATTTTCTAGAAAATCAGCTATTTGAGAAAGGGAAGAGAGATGCCTAATGTCCTTATTAGCACCTTCATTATGAGTGACAATTGGATTTGATGTGAATTCAATATTAATCTCAACTGAAGGGAGAAGTAGGGTCTTGATATATGGAAAAAATATCAAGGCACATGATACAGATTACATATTTCTTTATTTTTTTTTGACATAACTGTGCGAGTGAGGCAGATAGTAAAAAAAAATCGGTTTTACCAACCATAGCTGTACAAGCCATTTACTAATTTTGTAGATGTTGTTTTATCAAAGACATCCCAAAGTCCTTCTGCTGTCATAATTTCATTAAGGAAATCTATATAATCTATATTGGTAAAAATATCTTTTGCCTACATAGGGCAGGTAGTACCAGGAAGAGGGATTTGCTGGAGCACCTACATAAGTGGAAGCTTTCCAGTATGGACAAAACCTATATACCAATGTGTTGTTAATTAAGCATTTYAATAAATAAAAACAAAAAGCAAATAAATTTCCCAGATAACTATTATTATGGTTGGTAAAAATAAGCAGACTAGACTACATCTTGTATTTTRCTACATTTCCACAATTAATGCAGTCATTCTTTTGAATATATTTTATGTAATGCATTAATTGGCATATAAAAGATTACAATATCAATCAAGTCATCTTTGAGGAAATGTACCCTTGATCATAATTATAATAATCAAAACTAAGATCATTTAAGATATTATCTGTAATATTTCATCTTGACCTCASTGAAAGGATAAAGCTCTATTTATGCATTTAAATTGGGGATCAGGTTTAATAGCTGTTTAATGCTTAGATCCCCAACACAGGGCAGAGATGAGTGTTTTCAATTCTGAGTGTGAAGTCATCCATGAAATCTATAGCAGCCTATTCTTTTTAACTTCAGAATTTTCTTCCATCTCCAACAGAGTCAAATTCAGCACACTGATTTATCTAATACATGCAGAATCTATGAGACAGCTTTTAGAAATGATGTTAATATTGCACTGTGTCTTTTAGTATTTATCAATGGGGCAACTGAGAGAAGAGGTTCACAGGAGATGGATATGTTTATTCTTCTGTAGTTTTATGGTGAAATAATATTATTTTTTCTTGATGTAGAATGGTCTAGTTCACCTTTAGTAGAAAGCAAACTCACTAACATTTCTGTGGATTATTTTTTGTCATAGCAAATTCGGGGCAACTTTATATGTATTTAGCTGTAGTTGTAATTATAATAATATAATCATAATGTAATATAATATTCATAGTTATCTAATATGTGATGTGAAGTATGTGTAATATAAAATAACTGTAAYCATTTTATTTTATAATTTGTATATAACAACATCAGAACAAACAGCCATAAGCAAATAGGCTAGTAGGAACACAGAAGAAACCTTGGGATGCCTCTATCAGAGTTTCAAAAGGGKAAGATATTATATGTGTAGTCTAAATGATGCTTGAGATGAGTTCTCTTTAGTATATCTCTACTTTATCCATTCCTGGAAGCAATAGGAACAGTAAGCCTGAACCTTCAGGTTTTTGCTCCTTACACCTTCAGTCTTTTTACCAGCTCTTTCCTCCTATTTATCCCCTGCCTGTGGTGGAAACAAGTTACCCACACAGAGTGTCCAGCTCCTCTTTCTTAATAGTAAAATTAAAATTTGYCAATATTGTTGAGATGCTGCAAGCCAGCTCTGAGTACCATTAGGCAGTATTTCATACTAATTTACAAATCTTTTAATAGAATTCCCACTGCATTTTTGAATCTCTCTGATGGCAATTCATGCTTAAATCAGCATTCTATTACATTCTCTCATTTTTTTTTATTGCAGGAATCAAAATGTAATCAAACTCATTAAGAATAAAAGAAAATTTCAGTTGTCAGCTAAACAGTTCTTTTAAACTTAAGTGATGTAGAGCTCTGGAAGAACTAGCTGGTTTRATCCCATGCTTTGGAGGCTATCATTGCAGGTAGCCAATTCACAGACCCAKCAAGCTCCATTTTAAAAGCAAGCATCCTGTTCCTGTCCTTCTTACTAGCAGGCATCATGCAAAGCCTCAAAGTGGAACTGCCTCTCTCTCTTTAAAGAGAGCATGCCAAAAGATACTGAGTGGTTTCCAAACTCCTGGGCAGGTACTATTAGAACACAGCCTAACAACTGCTCAGTGAGACAAATTAAATGGAAAGATTTCAAAACATTGAAAATGCACTCACCTGTCTTAAGTGAGAATTTCTCTCTTCTGAAACAATCATTTGCATTTTTGATGACTGCATCTCAAGGTGATTCATAGTTTGCAGGTAACTGCTACCTCCATATCTTTCTTCTCCTTGATTAGTTCCCAGGAAACACAGGAAACATAATAAATTCTTCCTTTAAATGCCTAATTTCATAGCATTTTACTTCATACTATCATATTTTATCCTACTTCTATTATTTTAGCCCTGAAACCATCACATTCATTTCCATGTAACAGTGCTGTTGTACTTGCTATTTATCACACTTTAAATTTAATTAAGCCATTTCTACTTTTTATGATTAAATCGTGAAAATATCAAATTAACCTTGCTCCTGCACCTATCCTCAAGGAATCCCTTTAATAACTTCCTTCCTTTTTGACTACTTCTGGGGTAGAACTCAGTGATGGAAATGATGGGGCCTTGTCATTCCAAGTTTGTTATGCTTCTGACTTTTTCTCTCAGTTTAGTGCCAGTACTTTCCACCTCTCATCTCTATTCTTTGGATAGTACCCTACAGTCAATAACATTTTCTTATGCATTGAGTCTTTATTTACTCAACTGCATAGCAGCTATGATACTTTTCCCCCTGTATTTACATAACTAAATGTATTTATGTGGCTTCTACTGTTATTTATCATTATTTATTTTTCTCTTCAAAAAGCAACTCAGTTTGCCTTATGGGAATTCTCACCATCTACTTAAAATCTGTGACGTCTGCTCAATTTTCTTTTATTCCTGTTTCTATCTACTCTTAATATTCTTCTTTAAACAATTACAAATCTAAATAGCTGAAATGTTCCAGGTTTTATTACTTAAGATGCATTCAGTTCAAATTGCAGATCAGAAGAAAAAATTCAAATCTCCTTTACGTTTATTTGGCTAAGATTTTCCATACAGCTGACCTCATTTATTAATTCATTTAATTTATCAAAGTTTTCCGTTTTAAGTACAGAACCTCAGCTGCAAGCATCTTCTGCAGAAATTTGTGAAATAAATTTTTTTCTGCTTGTGAAGTACTCTGTTGCTATAGTGATGACTGTGATAGAGAAAGCAAAGAGTGAAACAGTAACTCTGTCCTGAGGACATGGTTTTAATGAAGTCTAATAAGTGAAATATAGGGCTGTATATTGAAAATAAGAAGATAAAATATTAAATAACTACTTTTTTCAATGCAACTCATCTATTTTATGCACTTAATGAGGTAGTACTGTAAAAAAAATCCATATGWTTGCACCATAAACATATATATACATTAAATATATATATACAGATTTACAAGTGGGAGTGGGATTGAATTGCAATCTTAATTCTAGGATTTCCTAGACTTTCGGGTTTGGGGATATTTTGTTTATTATAGTGTCACAGCTATATCTATCCTTCTCTGAATATGGAAGAGACATAGTCTCAGTCCTGTGATAATTGAAGCACTGATTCCTATCATTGTATATCTAGAAGGCTGATACTTTTTCAGCAGCACCCCTCTTTTCTGCCTCCACTCGTAAAAACTACCTCTGCTATGTACAATCCCCGAATGCTTGTCTGATTTACAATACACTTCTTCACTCTTTCCAAATATTTTTGGAATAATTTTTCTCCACTAGCAAACTTACCCCATTGCTTACTTACAGCACTGTGGAATACAGCCCAGAAATAGCTATCTTAAATTGTTCATGATATTTTAAAACTGATAGTCTAATACAGGTTTGAAAAAAGAAACAAAATCTTTGGAGACAAAACATAAGAAGAAATCTAAGGCAAAATGTCTCTCAGGTAAAATGTCACCATTCTCTGAAAACARTAGTGAATGAAATCCCTAGGTATGTTCATGGTTTAGGGAATATAYGTATCTTGATGTACCTAAGAATATGATTAAATATATTTATTAACTACATTTTTGATGAYTGGTTTCTGTACACAATTCAGGGGCAGTATACAAGATGTTTAATGCCATTTTGAAACAACATATTTTTAATATATTAAAGTCTATTTCAATTCTTGATGAAGTGAAATGGGGTAAATATGATGGAGTAACCATATTGTGGAACAATTTCTGCTATCTAAACTGCTGTGTCATTCTTATAAATCGTATATACTTAATGTCTATACATTATATATGTATGCATATATGTATATTAATTTAGCTTAATTATATAAACTTACATAAATTTAAAGAAGATAAAGCCATGTGATTTTTGCATGCTAATATCCCATTCTTGATCCATGTGAATATTCTCTAAACACTGTAGAAAAGAAAAGAATTGGTTTATCTTTAAGGCAGTACAGGAAGTTACACTCAGTGTGAAACTAAGTTACATTTTGTCACCTCACAGTGTAAACTGTGAGTCCAGAATCTGATGCACAAAAATAACCAAAAATAAATAAGCTGCTCTTTCATCTGACTGGGTTGATTTTTGAAGAACTCTTACATGATACTTCAAGGACCTGTCAGTACAGAATWGCAAGTCTGAAACAATATAAGTGTTAGAAGTGTAGTGTTGTTACATATTAGGAACCATATTAGGTGCAAAAAGATCATTTCATCTGCCTTCTGTCTGAAAAGAGATTTTCCAGGAGAAATCTATGGGTTGGGTGCTGTACAGCTTGACAGTGCTGTGTTTGCCTTTAGGAAAAAGTATGTGACTGCAGTAGAAATTTTGCTTCATTTCACCCAAGCCTAGAGAATGATAGCGTTTGGGATTTGCCCATGAAAGCTCACCAAAGATCGCTGTGACTTATCAAGCCAGACCTGCTGCCAGACAGACTATGTGACATATATGTAAATGCTAAAATAAATAGCAGCTAGCAGAGTAAGTTTTGTTTCAGGCATTTTGAAGAAAACTCATTGAAATCCATGAGGCTAGGACCCGCTACTTTGGATGCCTTGTATTAAGAAACGTTCAGTCTGCTCATATAATTGTTTGGATTAATATTAGTGTCTGCTGCTAAATCAAAGATTGTACAATTAAAAAATTAACAAATGATATTATTGTTCTCTTTTTGTATTCCTGTAATAACTCTTCCAAAAACAACTCCTTGGAAGTATGACAAAAGATTATTGTTGCTGCTTTGGAGATGAAGAACCAGGCTGTTCTTGCTATGAGAATAGGAGAGTAATAGAAGGGAAGAAAAGTTTTGGATAACTTAATTTCCTCTGTTGCTGCTAAAGGGAAGTTAAGAGAGTTGGGGGCAATGGTTGCTGCTTTGGGAAAGGTTGCACCTCTCTCCCTGTCCTTCACAAGGAGCTGTCAGCTTATATACTCCAACCTCGGACAGCTTGAAGGTGATGGACAGAGAGACTTTCCCAGTGTCTGAAACAAGGAAGTAGACGAGTTTTGCTGCCCCAGCAGCATATGGCCCTGGGCAATTGTCAAATTCGCCCAAGCTTGGAGTTGGCTTTGATACCTCATAAAGGCAAAGCTGTTTTATATTTTTCCTTTCTTCGTTATTGTCCTTCTCATTTGAAAATAWCAGTGCACAGTTTCTCTTAAATTTCTCCTCCAACTCAATGAACATAGAAAACTGTCACTCCTGGGGGGAAACTCCCTCTGCCTGAACTCCTTGTTCACGTCGTTCAGGACACTTCAGATCCAGAAAGTGAGCCCAACACTATCTGTACCCTTGTGAGTATTTAACATGAATACCTAATCCTACCATTTTAGCAAGAGGATCCTGATTCTCTTTGTTTCTTACACCTTATTCCGTGAATTTGTAACTGGCATCAGCCAAAAATTTTTCAAAAAAGCCTATTGTTATAAAATTAGAGCTAATCAAGGCCAAAAGGTCTGTAGGAGTATATATCCGAAACTTCTCGTGGACTCTAGGGGTTAGGATGTGATTCTAACATCCTTGTTGTGTGGCAGAGAGCCTTCTCAGTTGCCAGTGCTTAATGAAAGATGTTTCCTGCTTTCCTGAAACTTGAACTCTCAAATTCTTATGTATTGGTTTTGCTGTTGTCTTTGAAAAAAACACAGCTTTTCAAAACTTTAGAATGACACAGTTTGCTCAGATGTCAGTATCTCAGGATGCTACTTTTAGGTTTACTAGACTATTGTGCAAAGATGAACTTGTAATCTGTAACCTTGATATCACCCTTAACTTATCTAATGCAGGTAAAAGCATCCTTTCTTGTTTCAAAATCTAAAAAAAAAAAAAAAAAAGTTTACAAGCAATAGAAGGGACATAGATATGGACATGAAATATGATCATGATAATCAGACATTTGCAGTGATACTGGATTTAAGAAGGTTAACCTCCTAAACACTTTTACTAAGAGATCCTGTATTAAGGTACAAGTTTCAGTAATTTTTTTTGTCAGAAGAAGTTTCTGAATAAAATTTATAATCAAAAGCTGAGAGAAATAGACCTTCATTTATTTTAGAAAAGTCCAGAAAGTTAGGACCCTCTTACAGAATATAGACAACACRTGTTTAGGTCTCATAGTTGTTGTTATTCTGCATTAGTGTCTTACAATCAATGAATATTAAATGATTAATCTCAAGCTCTCATATTTGTGTTGTTCTCCTCTAGAAAATAGATTACATTTTTATTGAACCAAGGATGTTAACCTGCTTCCTCAACTTTTCTTAACTGCTCTAACTTCCAGGCTAATGAATCTATTCAAGTGGATATTTAATTATTTATAGATAGTGAAAGAGTTTTATCAGAAAAGATTGGGATGATTGCACCTAGTTGTTCAGTAACCAAGAGATTACAGAATATACAGTATATAGGAGGCAAACTTTTTTTTTTTTTTAATTTCTTCATATCCAAGTTAAGCCAAACAGGATATTGCAACTGTATTTCTCTTATTCTGCAACAATTGTGATGTTAGCTAGTCTCAAGAGGACATGTGTGCCCTTCTGATTCTGAGCAGATCTCAATAGTTTTTTTTTTTTCAATAAATGAGATTAGTATTTTGAAATCTCAGAATTGTCCGTTGGACAAGTAAACTTCATGGCCTCTTTATCTGTTCTTGTAACCAAGTTCTCATTTATTGTGTGGAGAATAGAGAGGGAACTATCTTGGCTATAACATTTCTATTAACAATTTAGAGTTGCTGCAAGTCTACAGTTGTCCCTTTCCTCAACTTTTAATACAAGTGGACCCAGYCTTTATTATAACCTCACAAACCATAGAAAAAAGGTCTGCATTGTTAATGTCTGTGATAGATTAACCTAATAGGTCCATCTAATTATCAGCGTATGGTAGCACAATTCAGAACAAGATATTTTAAAGGAATTATCCACTCAGTATTCTGTTTTTAGTGTTCTTCTCTGTTCTAGATAATATACATAAAGCTCATAAAATATAGTGAAAAAACATAGCACTCAACAAAGTGGAAAAGATAACTACAGAGAATTTGTCAGATATTTATTGCCACCCTCTCATCATGTCTGAATCATTCTACATTGTGGAGTTGTGGGGTTTGGGTTTTTTTTTTTGCTTTTAATTTCTATGTGAGAAAGGTTGTCTTAATAACATATTAGCTGTGACATGTAAAATCTGCAGGCAGCTGGCAGCAAGCAGTAAGAATTTGAGAGAAAGCTGCAAAATATGGTCTGTTATTTCTTTGCTCAAGTACAGCATTGTGAAGAGCTTGTTGAGCAGAGAATACACAGCTGGGAGGGAAAGGGAAAGTAAGCTAAAGTCAGTAGCAGCGTAAAACATAARATACATTGAAGTTCCAGGATGTATAATGTGTGCAGGCTCAGAAAGAATGGCAAAAGTACAATCTAAAATATAATGGATGAAGGGACGGAGTGCATCCTCAGCATGTTTGCTGATGATACTAAACTGGGAAGAGTGGCTAGGACGTCTGAGGGCTGTGCTGCCATTCAGAGAGACCTGGACAGGCTGGAGAGTTGGGCAGAGAGGAACCTCCTGAGGTTCAACAAGGGCAAGTGCAGAGTCCTGCAACTAGGGAGAAATAACTCCATGCACCAGCACAGGCTGAGGGCTGACCTACTGGAGAGCAGCTCCGCAGAGAAGGACCTGGGAGTGCTGGTGGATGACAAGTTGACCATGAGCCAACAATGTGCCCGTGTGGCCAAGAAGGCCAATGGTGTCSTGGGGTGCATTAGGAAGAGTGTTGCCAGCAGGTCAAGGGAGGTGATCCTGCCCCTCTCCTCAGCCCTGGGGAGGCCTCATCTTGAGTCCTGTGTCCAGTTCTGGGCTCMCCACTACAAGAGACACATGAAGCTACTGGAGAGAGTCCAGCATAGGGCTACCAAGATGATCAGAGGGCTGGAGCACCTGCCCTATGAGGAATGGCTACAAGAGCTGGGCCTCTTCATCCTGGGGAAGAGAAGACTGAGGAGGGGTCTTTTCAGTTGTCAACATGTCAAGAGTTGACAACTCTTTTCAGTTGTCCCATGCAA
Source organism: Rhea americana (assembly GCF_003343005.1). NCBI lineage: Eukaryota > Metazoa > Chordata > Aves > Rheiformes > Rheidae > Rhea > Rhea americana. The sequence continues at coordinate 535,734 of NW_028186340.1, forward strand.
TGGGCAGAAACTGAAGCACAGGAAGTTCCTCCTGACCGTGAGGAGGAATTTCTTCCCTGTGAGAGTGACGGAGCACTGGCCCAAGTTGCCCAGAGAGGTTGTGGAGTCTCTTTTTCTGGAGATACTCAAGGCCTGCCTGGGCGCAACCCTGTCTAACATGCTGTAGGTGACCCTGCTTGAGCAGGGAGGTTGGACTAGATGATCTCCAGAAGTCCCTTCCAACCTCAGCCATTCTTGAGCTAAATCCAGAATGAAARAATTGAAGACCCTGCCCATGTTTCTATCATTTCTTTATTGTAACAGCAGTGAGAGAATTACTATGTTGCAACAACAGCCATTGTAAGGATGTTATTTTCTGCTAATTCCTCTACAGTCAAAATAATAAGGATGTTGTGATGACAATCTGTCATACTGCCCAAAAGATTTTACAAACATGCAAAAAAAAAAAAAAAAAAAAAAAAAAAAAAAAAGAAAGAAAGAAAGAAAGGAAAAAAAAGAAAAAATAACAAAATAACATAAGACTGAGATCAGTCTCCGGAAGCATTATCTTATTATCTTCAACCATATACTCTGACTTAACCTCTGTGTGTTCTTGGTGGAATTTTACTAAAGCTTTCTGCCGTTCATTTAGTAGATRAAATGTGTACATATCCACCCCCAAAATTTCAAAGAGGGAAAATTTATAGCTTTCTAAACACTTTGTGATTGGTTCCCAATAGTAAAATTGGCAAATATGGGGAGATTCACAGATCTGGTTTCAGTTTTGCAGATCTAGTTTGACTGAACTTGTGTTTTGTAGAGCTTTCTAAATCATACAGTGTACCTGACTGCTGCTGTGAGAAGTGCTTTACAATCCTCTTGCTAGCTTAAGTTTTACTTTACATGTAGATCATAGTTTGTCATGCCCATCTCCAACTGTTGCTACATAAAACAGACTCTGAATTTCATACTTCTTTAACAATAATTAGAAGGAAAAGGTACCATAATATTTAAAAGCTGGATTGTTTTTGCTTTTGCAATCACTATCTTCTCAAACTCAGTTGTGGTTCAGTAGTGGTCAGCAGCTCAGAAAATCATTTCTCCTTCCTAACATGTCTAGCTGCTAGAGCATTAATGACATTTACAAGATGTACTAAATAGTGAGCTACTGTAATGACTTACCAGCTCAGAAACTATATATTGTTCAAGAGAACAAAAAGGAATCAGGGTAATCTCTCATGATAAATGGCTGATTAACCTATTTTTTGTCATGATCTTCACTGGCTTCTTATTCCGAGTCTAAATGACTGTGATGTGAATCAGGCTAAGGAAATTCCCATGAAGAATTTGCTTCGTCAGCTGTGGCCCTTTGACACTCATGTCCAACAGCCAGCCAGTGTGGAATTGCTCTCAAGGAGAACTTTACACAAGGYAGATTACCTTCTTTTATAAGAAGGTGTAGTCCTCCTAGAGCATGTAGAAACTGAAAACTAGTCACAAGAGGAAAGATCAGGCTGAGTAGGTGAGCTGCTGAGCYACAGAGAATCACAATTTACTGACTTACTGATTTAGGAAGCTCAGGACAGGTTGTTCAAAGGTTCATCTGTAGCAATCTGTGTGGAAGCTGGAAGAAAGCCTGCAGGCTACAAAAAGGAAGATTTTTAGCAGGTGATGGCAAGTCAGTTTCTATGTGGCCTGAAACGATCAACAGTTTTAGTAAATGTATGATGATAACAATTAATAAAATATCTGTTTAATTTTAGGACCCAGAAAACTGCTACCTTATTACCCAATAAACTTTCTTTAAAGTAATATAGAATTATTCTGCATTCTGAATCCCAACGAAGAAAGAGAATATACTGGGCAAACAAAGCATCTCCTATAAGCAGAACAAGTGGAAAATGTGACCATGGCTCATGGCAAAAAGACAACAGATATGAAAATTTTTTAGTTGCATGTTTTTAAATCTGACATCAAAGACAGTAGAAACAAGATTAGAAGAGAGAGCAGATACTTGTATTATAGGGCTTACATCCATATTTAATATTAAAAATGCCTRTGCAAGCTGAAACTAAAATAGAAAAACAGTGCAAAGTTGGTTAAGCATAGATTCCAGTGTATCATGGCCAGTGCTTGGGAAAGCAGCACTAATCTCAGATAGAAAAAATACTCAGTAAATGGAYATCAGTGCCAGGATTCTGAAAGCAGAATCTTCTGAAGTAGAAGACTGTGTAAAGTAGAAGACAAATGTCTGTGAGAGTAAACAACAGTTGCCATGAGCTCTTGTTGACAATCTGAAACATAGGACGTATTTCAAGGAGATAGACACCACATGACTAATCTTAGGATGTGAGGGAATAGATGCAGCCATCAGATTGGTACTGTGTATCTATTTTACCTTTTCCATGTATCAAGTGCATAAGGAGCTCAAACTCCTGCTGCCTACCAATTTCACATGCCCTTCAGAGAGGTGTCACTTCCATTTTGGAGGCAAACTTTCCAACATATTCATGAATAAGCTAGGTGCATGGTCTATACTACTGCCGCAGAGAATGGAAAGGAAAACAGAAAAAAAAAAAAAAGCATCTAGTAAGCTAAAAAGAAATGCATATGAAAATCTCGGAAGTTTAGTCTTCTTGAGTACAGTATTTATCCTTGTCAAATATGGTAGTAAGAAATGTTAAGTTCCAGTCCAATTGTGCTTATTCTAGGATAAGATTCAAGTGGAGTAGCAATAAACAGGTATAATTAGTGACAGCAGCACTACCAAGCTCAATAGTCAAATGGCAAGAACATTCATCTGTGGTTTCAGTCTGGGAGGAGTGATCTTACATCTCCAACATCCCACAACAAAACTACTAGCCACTAAGTAGGARCACACTCAACCAGTCTTTGTGAAGCTCAGCCACTCTAGAGTCAGGAATGCAAGAGGAGGTAAGATGAAGAKGAGATAAGAAAAATCTTAATGTTAGGCAAGGCTTTTTGCTGAGGGGAAAATGTTGCAAGATTGCAGACTCTCAGATGCCAGGGATTCAGAGCTTCCTRGGAGGTATGTGCACTTTACATTACACTACTATTGGAATGAAATGTATCTAAACAAATTATCAAAAATATTAATGTTAATGTTTGTGATATTAAAACAGTGTCATATTGGATATGACAGCATATATTGGATCTTTGAGCATAAGAAGCCATCATGGTGATGTTTACCACATCCATCTTACAGTGTCAACTTAGAGAGACAGATGTTACAGCTTAAGTGGGCATATGGTCTCCCAAACATCTGTTAGCTGATACTAAACATATCAGGAGGACGCATTGAGGAGCAGCAGTCTAACAATATAGTACCAGACTACAATCTCTAAACAGATATTTGGACAATGTAATATCAAGTCGTCTCAAAATAAAGTATGGCATGAAAAAACTAAGGTCGTCTATATTAATCATCTGCTGCCTTGTTCAATACTCAGTCTAGAAGTACATATATTAAAGTTGCCAAACCACTGTTAATAGAATAGAATAAAGCACTATATATACATATGTTTGGATATCAATAGATGGCTAATCAACTTTCCACATTCTATGCCTTTTATTCAGAAGCCCATGAACCTTTTACATGGTAGAAACATGATATGAAAAAAGTCAATGATCCAAGAATCTGTATATAAAAGAGCAAATGTCTGTTTCCWATATCCATGGCTCTGGCTGAAAATCCTTTAAGTCACACTACTAAAAAAAAGAAACTGAGCTCTGTCTGTCTGCATATCCAGATGTTCCTTCAGTACAAGCCCTATTTAAAATGGTCCAGTGTCTTTATGGTTGACCTCACTGTTTTGTTTCAGCTAGAGACAATACTCTGAAAACAAATAAGACTTCTGGTCTTGGACTAACGTAGGCATGTTGCAGAGACTGTATCAGGGTCCCCCCCCCCATCCCCCTAGCCTCCCCCTAGACCCCCATCTCAGCCCAGCCTATGGCCATCATCTCAGCCCCATGATGTTGCAGTGATGCTGGCTTCAGCATCACCACAACCTTTCCCCTACCTGGCCCTGGGCCTCGTCAGTCCCAACCATGACTTGCAAGCCAGCTCTCAACCCCAGCCTCAGCCCATTCCCATCACCAYGGCCCTGCTCAGCTATGGTAGAGCTGTGCCCCACACTGGTTACTCTCACTGGACCTGATCCAGACACTGACCCATGGGCTGACTGCCCAGCCTGGCCTCAGCCAGGTCCCATTAACCACAGAAGTGCCTGATGTCAAAYACAATATAGACTTAGCAAAAGAGGTTTAGGGATTGCACTAGCATAAAGTCAGCTACGTATACCATTTACTGTCAGGGATTTGCCATGCTTAGGGGACTGCCAGAGAGAAAGAGATTGTGTTTGTGCTTTTACTGTGGAAAAATGTTTTCTGTTTGTATTTTGGTTTAAGATAAAAGTATAGTTAAATCACAAGCCAACAGAAACCATGAAGAGACACAGAAAAGTGCCCCTAAGTACAGTAAGTACCACTGAGGCATCACTCGGTGATATGAGGATAAAATATTGATCAAGAAAGAAGTTCCTACTTAAGTAAACTTGAAATAGAGTATATCTTGCATGGTACAACATAGCTGGAATGACAGAGAATATTTCAGAATGGAGTAACGTCGTTGTATCTTCAGTGAAAGGCTTCTGGGAGCCCTGCAAGCTTCAAGGTGTTAGGCATCAGACACCCAAACTGGTTGGATCACAAGAAGTGATTCCTATAAAATATTTCCTCCCATAAAAGAGGGGATGAGATAGGTGTGCAAGACTGGATATTGTTCAAAGGTGTAAAAGCAAAACAGAACTTGTATTATGAGGAAGAGAAGATGTACCTACATTATTGATTGTTGCAGTGCAAACAGKGAAAGCCCAGGGCTCATTTTCTGTCCTCCACAGCCTACCCACACTGTGTCCATACCAACAATGTCCAGTTCTACGTATGCACCATGCATGTATACAGGGCTGAAAGACYTTCTGGAGGACCTCTCCACACAGCAGGTAGTAGTACTCTGTAGTGGCACCCAGGTGTGAACKTCAACACTGGTTCCACCACTTTGCATTCATCAATGGTGCTCTTGAGTAGGCGCTTCAAGACATCGAGTATAGCTAGAATACAAAGCATGAAAAAGAACTCCTCTTCTACACTAAATTAGTAAYGTTGACACACCCAAACATACTTCATACTTATGTGACTGAATGGAACAAATCTGGAAATGTGTGTCAGACGTGTGTCTAAGTTTGAATTTATATCTCAGTACTGGATGTGTATATGACTGAGTTTATCATAATAAACTTCAAAGAAACTGGGTTTTACCAGTAAAAGATGATTCAAGGAAACTGTAATTTTCATCTTCTGGAGAATTATACAGATGTTTGCAAAAAAGTACCATGCAAAAAGCTGTTAAATAAAAGATAATTAAAACTCTTGAGTTTTAAACACTTAAAATTTCATTCTGAAAATTCCCAATGCCACTTCAAATGTTATTTTGCTCATTTGATTGATCATTTTTAGTGGCATGCATTGATAATATGGCATAGAATAGCAGAAAATACAGAAAATACTTCTTCCTCACATTTCTTCTTCTTCCTTTTAACACTTTGTTATGGAGACGTATGTTAAAGTCTCCTTGCCTGCTTGCCAAAATACCTGGCAGAGGTGTCTTCCTGAGTAAACTTTCATTTTAATCTTAAAAATATRATTGATTATATTAACTTCCTAAATGTTCCTTTTAGGACAAACCACCTACTTGTGATAAAATAAATTCCTAAATTAACATTTTATTTCTGTAGTTGTACTTCTAATATCTCCAAAGGCATGGGTCAGATAGAAATTAACTATGTCCTTTAATTTTAATGTGAAGGGGTAATTCAATTAGCTGAACCATACACAGGATATAGAATGATCCTTTCTGAAATTTCATAATCTGTTGAATCAGTTGCTATCTGCTGCATAATTCAATTGATTGCATTGTTATCCTGTAAACTTCCTGCTTGCTTGAGTAATGAAATCTGCTCCTGTGGCTAGGCACTCTGGGCTCTCAATTATCCTTCTTGCTGTGTTCTGTGCAGGCAGCTGCACTTGTGGAAAAGTGATCATTAAATCTTAGCATTAGTGAGCTGCATCCATTCTGTACCACTCCTGTAGCTTTCCTTTTGCTTTGTCTAGTTTAAGTTATATTTTCTGAAAAATTTCCACAGTTAGTTTTAGCTCCGGAATAGCAGAAGCAGTGTGGAGTTGAGTATGGATGTGCGGACAATCTCTACAAAAACTGGCATTTTCACTGGTGTTTTAAGCTCTCCAAGAACAAGGTTGGAAGTTTTACACTCAAATGATTAAATATTTTGGGTGATAGAATATCTAAAAATGTGACCTAATGTCTTSCTTTGATTACTATCTAAATGAGAGATGCCACAAATTATCTATTTCTGTAATTTTCTAGTTTAATTTGAGTCCTGCCGCTAGATATGTCCGTCCATGCCTCAATGCCTAGTTCATTCTGAAGTCCATTTGAGATGAAAATCCTAAACACCTTTCTGCCTCTAGAAGTCTAGCATCTGTAACTCAGAAACAATTGAAGATGTGTTTTCAGGCTTACAAGGAGAAGGAGATACGTTACGTCTATGGTATGGGGTGGATTAAATCCCTCATATCGYAATAGGAGCTGTGAAGATGGTGGACAAATACTTCCCTGTTTTGAATGTTTTGAACAGTCCTCTCTCCAGCACCTTGCACCCAGTTTTTGAGATCTGTGTAACTAAGTAGCAGCTATAGCACTTTATTCCTACTGTGCAGCTTCTTATTGCTGTAGCAAGGAGGAGTTACTGTGTTTAGCGGGCTAAAATTCCTCTGATATCCTCACCAAACCTGCTCCTGTTCCTTCATAATTTCAGATCTAGGCATCCAGCTTCTGCCTCAGTGTCATTAAGTACTCAAGTTCTTTATTGTATTGAGCCCAATGAAACAGCTCTGATCCTTATTCTTGGATACAGATTCTCTGAGCAATGATGAAATCTGAATTAGTCCATTTCATACAGTAGGGGAAAAGAAAATCTACTTCAGAGAGTAGATTTGATTTCTACAGCTGTAGAAGAATCTACAGGCCAGCCATTGAGGAGATTGATTTCAGCTAGTTCAGCTCCTCACATAGAAAAATGGGGCTTGAAAATATTCATGAAAAATTCCCGGGAGAATTTATGGTCCATTTCTGCAAACTCAAAGAACGACTATCACCAACTGTATCCCTCTCATTTTTGCTTTGGCCTTTTTCTTTAAGAAGAGCATAACTGAGTAGAAGTACAACAGTCCTGAAAGTGTACTGGTCACCAGTAACTGAAGATTAAAGCTGTTATTTGTTTGAGATGGATTTCTGTGCCACAGTTTGGTTAAACAGAGATATCTCTAAATTTTGATATCTGTATACAAGAACTTTTAATTAATTAAACATTTATTAAATTGTGATGAAAAAACTCTTCTTGGCCAATCACCACTGAATTTGCGTTATTCTCTGTAGATTTATTATCAGTTCTTCTTTCTTCTGCCAAACTGTTCTGAGATGATTAACAGAGACCTTTTCATTCCTTCACATTTTGATACATAACTCATTCCAGATCTTTCAGTATACAGCTATTAAGATCTGTTTGGCCCTTTCAGACATTGTAGTCAAATCCTGGATGCCTTTAAGCTATGACTGGAGTGACCAACCTCCAGCAAAATCTGGGGTGACTGATCCCCAGCACACAATCTGAAGCCTGAAATTCAGCTATTGGAATTAGGTTGCTGTGCAGYGAGAAATAGCTGCCTTAGAAAGATCTAAAAATTCACCCAATGAGGAACAACTTAGAACTAGTCAATAGGGAAAAAGATGAGCATAAAACTCCAGCATTGGTCTTTCCAGGGCCTCAGTGCCTGAATCAAGGCTTGATGAAGGTGTCTTCTTCTTGGAGGGGCAGGTACCTGTAAGTATTCTTTGAGATAATTGACTTATTTCCAAAGCATACGGTGTTATGATACTATCTAAAGTCTGTAATTGTTAGAATACTTCCCATGAAAAAGGTTTAAGTCAAATTTCATCTATACAYCAATCTGTACTCCCATTGGCCTTGTGAGAAAAGCTGAAATGCAAGAGTCAATATTAAGCTGACATTTCAAAATGAAATACAAGATTTATAAGATAAGGGGAGAATACATGAAAAAGAAAAAAAAAACCCTTGTAGTTTAGTGTTTTTGATTTTTTTTAAAAAAAAATCTGAGTGCTTAAATGTGAAATGTATAAACAAGCTAGAGGACAAACCAAGGCCTCCCTCTTCCTAAGTAACTAGACCATTACAATCATACCTTTTTTTTCTCAGTATAGCCAGRCTTCATTTGTTCTCCTTTTCACCCATTGAATCTTACATCCCTGCAATAACCCAACAGGAAGAACAGGAAGAAGAGGCATAATCCTACACCCACTTTTTTCATAAAAAGAGGATGGATTGTTAGGCACTGCCTTGCATCTCAAAAATTGTGGATTTGAATCATCCCTATCTGCAAATGGATGTAGTAAGACCCTTGGTTTCCTGGGGGCATGCTCTAACCACTGAGTAGTTACATAAAGCAAGGCAACACWGCAACTAAAATTTGTAAGAGAAGCAACAATTTGTGAAGAGCCTATTTCACATAACAATGTGCTAGACATACTAGGGATATGCTTATTTGAATGATACTTTCAAGGGATTTAGAAATTTCTGCACCTAATGGCACAGCKACTTTGAGAGTTGAAATTTTTAAGCAGAACACTGTTACCATAGAAGCTAGAGCTTTTAGACTTGTGTTTTAGATAGTGACTTCATTCTTTTTAAAAATACCTGCATACCACAACCCCACCATTRTCACAGAGAAGCTTAGGATGATGTAGCCGCAAGAACGGAAACATGTCACATAGTGACATAAAATCTAAGATTTATTTACTGAACAGAATGGATATAGTGGGTGGATGGTGCTTTCGGTTTTGCAGCATGCACAGGCACACTCTGTACAGGTAGCTATATTCATATCAACTAAGGCCCCAGCTCCTCCAGACCAGGACCATGGACTTGAGGGCACAGGACACCTGCTCTTACTGGTTAGTGTCATAAACAAAAAAGTCTCAAATTTGGGAATTTCACTTAATTTATTGCCAATTAATGTAAACTTTTAATTACTGATATTAAGAAATAAAGAGGACATAAACAATTAAACAAAGATTTAGGAAAGCACCTTTCCTCCCTGCTTCCCCAGGCTCAACTTCAGCCTAACACCTCTCCACCCTTCTTAGTCTCTACTCCCCTTGCTTTCAGTGTACTTACACTCCAGCCCCCCAATCTCTTTAGTAAGGTGATGGGCAGTGCAGGAAGTGTGTTGTGRTTTCTTTCTGCTTCTCCTTAATTCTTACTGTTTTCTTCTGTTGCTCCTTGATTCTTATTCATTTCCTGTGCTCTGGTGTGGGTCCTTCACAGGCCAACAGTCCTTTTGGGAGTGTTGCTGCTGCGTCCCATAGCACTTCCTATCAAGAGGGCACCTCTAGCCCCATGYCCCTTTCTGCTTGATTCCTTTGTCACTTTTTTTAAATCACTTCATATGTCCTGTTATGTGTCTCCTCTTGTGTCTCCTTTCACAGGCATCCTCTTGTGTCTCCTTCTGTGTCTCCTGTCATGTGCATCTCCCTGCTTCTCTTCTCATGTCTCCTTCCCCCAGCAGCTACCGCCTTTTCTTAAATATSCTTAAATAAGCTGGTTGCAGCTTCTAGTATATGAGGGGTTGTTTTCATCTATTTGGAGCCAGCTGGAACCTCTGACAACCAGCACAGGGCAGTTCATGACCACTTACCACACTGAGCACTTCAGGCTACCTAATCCCTGCCTCCCTATGGAGGGGCTCAAGTCCCAGCTGACAGCATGGCCTTTACGTGTGGCAGTTCCACCTTGGATTCGGTCTTCACAGAATCACAGAATGGTTGAGGTTGGAAGGAACGTCTGGAGATCACCTARTCCAACCTCCCCACTCAGCAGGGTCACCTAGAGCATGTTAGACAAGATTGCATCCAGGCAAGTTTGGAATATCTCCAGAGAAAGAGACTCCACAACGTCTCTGGGCAACCTGTGCCAGAGCTCYGTCACTCTCACAGTAAAGAAGTTCTTGCTTATATTYAGGTGGAATTACCTGTTTCAATTTGTGCCCATTGCCTCTTGTCCTGTCATAGAACCATAGAATCACAGAATCACAGAATCAGTAAGGTTGGAAGGGACCTCTGGAGATCATCTAGTCTAACCCACCTGCTCAACAGGGTCACCTGGAGCAGGTTAGACAATGTTGCATCCAGGCGGGCCTTGAATGTCTCCAGAAAAGGAGACTCCACAACCTCTCTGGGCAACCTGTGCCAGTGCTCTGTCACTTGGTACCACTGAAAAGAGTCCGACTCCATCCTCTTGACACCCTGCCTTCAGATATTTGTAGACACTGGTAATAAGATCCCCCTCAGTCTTCTCCAGGCTAAACTCCAGTCTTCTGCACAGTGTGGTTTTCTGGAGGTGTTTCTTTTACAGGGCTTTTTTTTTTTTTTTTTTTTTTTTTTTTTTTTNTATAATTTAGGTTTAGTCATAAGCTGCCAACGACCTGACTAGTCACATCACTCCAGAGTAGTCTCCTTGACTTTTGCTGTATTCAAACCAAGTTATGATTACCAGAATTACTGTCACCTTGTGGTCCTGTCGCCTGCCCCAAATGTGTTAAAAGAATGTAAAGTTTTTAATAGTTCATCTGTGGATTTCTTTTCTTCCTCATACATACCTAAACCATTAGAGCAGGGTAGATGTTGTCCAGAGCTTTTGAGAATCCTCTAAAAATTATTTATGCTTCYCTTGTTTTCCCAACACATACCAAAATCATCTATTGCCTTAGAGCCAGACAGATCTTGTCAAAGTCTCACTTATCTGAGTAGGGCTGCTGGTAGGATTCACCCCATCATGCAATATTATTATTAATATGAATGACATGATAAGCTCTGTAACATTCAACTGATTAATTGTCAGGGTCCATATTAAAATGCTGGTAAGAGATACACAATCCGGTTGCCCCCAGTCCACAAACTTTTTAAATAGTGCAGGTCACCATTGTGAGTAAATCCATTTTGAAGTGAAAGCTTTCAAATTTTTCCCAAAATTCTAAATGTTTTCCAAGTAAAAAAAAAATCTGTATATAATCAGGTTTTGAACTATTTATTGCAATTCAGAATGAAGGCAATTTTGAAATGTTGCAGTAAAGTGAAACTATATGTTTCTGTTAGTCTCCTGCTATTTTAGTGTATAATGTAAATTAGTCCAGCTGGCCTTAATGGAGTTGATCACCTACCCTATGAAAATGAAACCGTGCCCAGATATCAACTGGCCTCTCAAAACTAAGATGTGCAAAGTCAGCATAGGCTTTTGAAGGTTTAATCTCAATGAAATTGCTATAGCTCTGAGATTTCATGTTCATACCTTTTCTCTAAAAAAATTCTCTTTTAGCTGTTGGTAACATTTATGATATGCATAAGTGAAATAAATAAATATATATACATATTTTATGTATACACACAYATATATATATACACACACACAYATATATATTTATTTATTTCACTTATGCATATCATAAATGTTACCAACAGCTAAAAGAGAATTTTAGCTCAGTTGGTTAGAGCATGGTGCTAATAATGCCAAAGTCGTGGGTTCAACTCCCCATACGGGCCACTTGTTTGAGGGTTGGACTAGATGATCTGCAGAGGTCCCTTCCAACCTTACCAACTCTATGATTCTATATATTATTTCTTTAATGAAAGGAAATTTTAGAAAGTCTCAGAGAAATATTTTCAGAGATGTGGATAAAATCTAAGCTTGAAATAAAAAGACTTAAGAAATATTCACCAACAAAAGTATTCTAAACAACTAGGATATTGGATCTCCTAAAGTTATAGAGCAGTTTTCAAGTAATTTTAAATCTCTAATAATTGGAAGCTTGCCACGAATCCTACAAGTCCTGAGTTACCAAACCCTTTCAAAATATATTTATTTTCTCAAATTATTAAATCTTCATGTTCATGCTTTGTAAATTTTTAGTTAGGTATCCAGTAGGCAAAGTCCTACTAGCTGAAAATTTTCAGTGCTGGTTTCTGTTCTTGTCTTTGCCTGATTTGTTAAATATTATTTAAACTCTTGGAACAAACATTAGTCTGCTGCTATTTCTCCACCTGCTGTTTATATTAAGGAAGATGCCTTCAAAATCTAATAATCTTGAAGTTCTCTCTAAAGATGATTTATTGTCTGATCTTGGCTCCTCAAGGTTTTGTTTCTCTGATGTTTTTAAGACCATAGTTGGTGCAGCTGAGCTAACATTAGCAGCAATGGGGCTTTTTCAAATTGTCCTTAGTGTAGACAAGGCCAAGATTTGTGTGACATTCCCATTGCTACAGCTAATCTAATACTTGGTCTTCCATAGCTCCAGATTTAGAAATAAAACTTGTAGTTTGAAGGCTTGTTTTTTATTGCTGATTTTCTGCTATCCCTAAAGGCTGTCTTTAACTGGACCATTCTTCTGAAAAACAAAACTATCAGGCTTTTACCCTCTTTTTTGGCATTTAACCTTAAATAATATAGATGAATAAAAAGGCCAAGAGAAAACAGATGTCAGCAAATTAGAGAAAATGTAGACAGAAAGAATTATGCTAGAACAGAAAGGGATTGAATGAGCTGATCAGCCTTTTTTGATCTTCACTTTTCTGATGGCTGTTTTTCCTTTCTTGCCTGTGTACATTCTGCAATCCTGCATTTACACATAAGATGTACTTGTTATGTTTAAAATCATTTTTGGCCTGTGACACAGTCAGAATCTTCTGAGTGCAATAAATCCTCAAAGCTGGAGTTTGCAGTAGTTTCTACTTGTCTGTGATTGTCTAGTGGATCTATCCAGGTTTGTTCAGCAATGTATTTCTCGTTGCACACACTGAGTTTTATGATGCACACAAAAGGGAATTTCCTTGCATAGAACCTAGAAATCCTGTATAGTTCTTAAGCCTTGAAATATTCATATATGCACTGTTTTGGGCACAACTTGGCCCTTAAGAAGAAACACATTACTTCATGTTGCCTGTGAAAGATTTACTAAAAGAGTAATTTTTTTTCCTACAAATACCTGTGGTATTACCCACAGATCTACAGGGATTTCTAGACTGAAAAATCATGAACCAAAAAAAGTCTAATAGGAAAAATTGTTCAAATAAATTGTTTCAGGGGCATATTTTTTCCAAAGAATAGGAACATCAAAAGCTTCATTTCTCTAAAAGAATCAGCAAGCTTTTTGGACGTGGAGGAGTAATTCCATAGGTCTCACAGRTATACAAATTGGAAATCTTCTATATAAAGAAGCTACTTTAAACTTTTTCAGTTACTTGTTCAAATCAGTCTTAACCAAAATGAAGTCAATGTCTCAGTGCTCTGGTAGGAGAGCATTCATACACAGAATATGGAGCTAATAGTATATACCCACTAGCAAGATATAATGAAGCTGTAGTTGCAAACTAGGGGGAAAAAAAGTTATTTAGCAGTTATTTAGTGTTAAAATATGAAAACATATAAAAGAAAGTGAGTCAAGGTGATAGAGACTAATTTCAGTCATAGATCTAAAACTAGRATATACGTTTTCTGTCTCTCAGAGAGTCAAATCCTGAACCATACTGTGAAATTTTACTCACATGTTACTTATGGAAACTCTCAGTACAGCAGATGAGGTAACGGGAGATCAGAGTTCTAAGGCTTCTTAGTCTAAAAGACCTACTGTGTACATCTTCACAGCCCCAGCAAATTGTATACAGTAGAGGATGCTTTGGTGTAAATTCTCAATGTCTGAAACTTAAATATTGCAGAAAAAATCATGGATAAAAAGGATCAATGCCGTATAACTGGCACTGTTAGCTGGAAGTGAGGCATTTGAGGATATTCATTATATCAACATGCTATTGCATCAACGTGTTACTGCTTTTCAGGGGCAATATTAGATGCAGTATAAAAATACCTTGAAATCTCCAACTTAAGTAGAGCGGCACATTTGGCAACATGAACCTAGAGTGAAGTATATTAACATACATATAGATTTCATATTTTAAATATATGAGTTGTATGGAAGAAGAAACGTACAAAGAAAAGTAAGGCTGTCTGGCATCACAAAAGGTCATCCAAAAGGTAGCATTTTTAATTTTCCCATTGTGTTTTCCACTGTGTCACCTTGCATGTAAATCTCTTAAACAAAACTGTTTTAAGATTATTTTTATATAGGTTATATAAATTGTGCATAGAAATAGGAGATGGACCAACAGAGACTTATTCAGCCCTGATTACAAGCCACCTCTGAACCTTACTCCTTTAGCAACTCAGAGCAGGAATCTTCTGTGCAAAATGGTATTTAGTAAAAGTTTGAATGAGGCAGCACTGCAATAATTTAGCACTTCAGGGCTCCAGAACCACAGGCTGCAGGTGACCTGAGCTGCTCTCTTAGAGGGCCTAACATGTCATTTTCAGCTGCCTGATAACCACTTTCTCAAGAAACCTCTATGGAGGATCTTTTCAGAGGGAGAGGTGGGTTTTGCATAGCATTATTATTTTACACTAATTCTCGACTGTTCTTGTAGTCAGATAAATATCTTGTTATTTTCAATAAAAGAGTAAAAGAATAAAAGAATTTAGCAAACTGCTATATATTTCTGAAATAAGAAATAATCTTATACAAAGAGAAATAATCTTATACAAATAAAGGATTTGTATCAATCAAATACTGAGAACTTTAAACTTGAAAGTTTAGTACGGCTAGATCTTGACTGAAATAAATATTGAGTTTCTACCTAGGTCTTGACTGAAATAAATATTGAGTTTCTACATGCTTGTTTGGTCAGATGGCTGAGATGAAGTCACGTTTCCTAGCTCATAAACACAAAGTTTTCACTGATTAATTATAAACACAATTGTTGTGGGATATTCTGATCAGTTGTATTATTTCTCATAGGTGCAGGTGCAAGATGATTTAATTTCACAATTACAATTACAAAATCACAATTTTAAACACAACAAATAGAACAGTCCCAGAGGGACTGAGGCAGCTGGGGCCTGTTTTTCCCTAGCAAAGGAGTGAGAAGGTCTAAATCTCCAGAAACGAGTTTAGAAGAGGAAGACTACTGGGGTATTTCTCCTGGCTAGTAAGAGTGCTTCCAGTCATTTTATCTACTTGGAGTATCAAAAGGCAGGAATACTGAATTTTGTCAGTAGATTTTCTTTGGTTTTCCACCTGTCCTGCAGGTTGAAATCAGTCTTCTACTTGTCTGCTTCCCTTGACTTTCATGCTTTTGGCATTCTTGGCTGCAGGTTGGCTCAGCTTCTACAAGAAAAGTGGAAGTCATCATTCAACCTCGTGACCTCGTAACCTGACTATCACTTAACCTCATGGTTAGGTGAGCGCTCCTGGAATGAGTGCCGGAGCTGAGTACAACTCAGAACAGAAACATCCTTTTCTTAGGCAAGCAATTTAATGGTGATATTATTATGCATAATCTTACATTCATTTTTATTATGATTTTTAACCACCCTAGTGGAGTTAATTGAAACATGTCTTTAATTAATTTTTGTAGGTTTCACTAGAGAGGAAGGAGATCCTAAGGTATGTCTTCATACACACCAGCACTGTATTAAGCATATGAGATAGGTCTTTGATTCAGTTGTGTTAATGTGTTCAAAATGAAGAACATTTAAAGTATTACACTTTTTAAACACAAAAATTATTTGTGCATCTTTTAACTGAAATAGGTGGGGTTAAGGCTACCTTCACCTCCTCTCTCCATTTGCAGCTTCAATAACATTAAATACTAAGCCAATTTATAATAAACATCCATTTTACTGCTAAGCACTACTGAACTGATTTAGAAGGAAATGTGGGAAGGGTGAGATGTAAGATGAAGACTATAAACCTGAAAATGTATGTTCCTAATTTTAGGGTAAGATGAATATAACAGTGAAGCAAAAATCAATAAAAAATAAAAGTGCTATGGTGGAAACAGCAAGTCAGCTTTAAGTACAGTATAGGAACTCTAGTGGATGCTGCCGCACAGAATGATTATAATAAATTGCAAAAAGCGAGTGGAGAAAAGATCCTGACTAAAGCCCTCTCCATCCTGAGGATAAGCCTATTTTGATTTATACATTTATACATGCTCATCCCTTTTTATTGCAGATATTTTACAGTGCACTGACTGCACCATACTTGGAGTTTGTCAAGCAGACAAATGCATTTGAGTATGAGTGGCTAGGTGTTGGTTTAACTGGTTTTTGAAAATGCTAAGAATTGCATGTAGCTACGGAGCAAGGTGTATTACTGTATGTACACCTAAATGCTGACTAAAAATCAATTATATTATGAAAGCTCCTTAGTATCTTTTGCTATTTCTTAGACTATGTATGCAGTCTGATTCCCTGCTAACATTCCCTTCTAGCTTTGTTTCTCTATTTGTTACACATATGTGCAATATGAAATATTCTCCCATCATAACATGCAAACACCAGCAAAAATGTCTATAAAATACTTTGTACCATTTCTGCAACTTTAGTTATTTGTGAGATGTGGGGTACAGTTTATGGTATCTGTAATATTTTTCTCATCTACACTAAATGCAGCAAGCTCTTCTTCCATGTCCTTAATTCCATTAGTATCCAGCCTTAACTATTATCCTTCCCAAACACTTTCAGGCAAAGCGCTACTAGTTCTGGTTAAACTTAATTTACTTTTCACCTTTCAGCCCTCCTTACTGAATAGTTATCTTTATACTCTTTTAATTTATATGATTAGAAGTCATTCAAATATATTTAATACCTTTGATAAGATCTTTCAGCTTCATTTTTCTCGTTATCTACACTTTCTTTCCCTCTAAAAACAAAGCTTTCATTATTTGTCACAGTTTAGCTTCAGGGTCTTTTTTTACTTCATTTATTCTTTCTGATGTTTTTGTACCATCAGCTCAGGAGCCCTTCTCTTCCTTTACATGCCTGAAATTAGTTATTGTCTCCCAGATTTGAGGGGAAAAAAAAAAAAAAAAAAAGGAGAGAGAGAGATCTTTTTATAGTCTGATTTTCCGTAGTCTATTTGACTGGGAAGTGTAAGGCTTTGTAGCCTTACACTTCCCAGTTTTGAAATGAAGAATTTTAGTTGCATATAGTTACATCTCACATGTTTCTGTGAATGTAATTTCATTATGGTGGTAAACATGGCATAACATCTTCACTGCCTTTTTGAAGGTTGCTGCTGGCGCTCCAGTTTCTAGACCATGACAGAAGCAGACTTTTACAAATAGCCTCTGTGAAGGCAAAAATATTTTAGGGCACAGAAATATTCTATTTAAGCAATAAGCAATCTGACTAAGACTTCTTAGCCATCCCTTCTGACAGTACCTGCAGAAGGAAGACAGTTTTCTCATTTTTTACTTCTGTAGATGACTGCAGCTATACACCAAAATTGTGAATAATTAAAATGTCTTAATTTATCTGAAGCTGAGCATTCCACATATATTACTTCCTTATTGACTTGACTTTCTATGGACSAATGCATATTCTGTCAAATGTGTGAATTACTGTGTGTACCCAGAGCTGCACATTTCTGCTAACTTTTGAAACTCTTGCCTGACTTCTGTCAGTTTGATAGAAGATGTTAGCTCTAAATCTTGTTTATGGGCAAAGAGGAAGCTTGCCTAATATATAAGTAAGGTCAAGAATTTATTGTCAGTATAACTGAAATCTGCAGAGCCTAATTATTATTAGTCAGACCTAATTGTTGCAGAAAAAGAAAGAATAATAATATAGTTGTTATACACACACTTAGTTTCACTGTTCCTCTGTGTCCTAAAGTTGGTGATTTCTTCCTGGCTTTGTGTGCATGTGTGTGTGTGTGTGCGTGTGCGTGCCTGCGTTTGGGAGGGGAGCAGTTATGGCAAGTTGTCAGCGTCTACAGTCCCTTGGCCATGAGGAATATGATGTTCATGTCTGTGCTTTCTTCTTTCTCTAAGATCCACTTTGGGGCATTTTTGTATATTTGCTTTTCCTTTTACACTCTTCTATTTTCATTGGTTTGCAGCTCCATGCTACATGTAAATTTACTATATTTGATGTCTTTTATGCATGTTAAATACTATTTCTTCGTTCTCTTTGCTATCCCTAAAACCAGTTTTGTCCAGCTCCAGAGCTGCATTTCTTTAAATGACCATTGGTGAGATATTTATAGATCACAAGTGCCAGCCTGTGCCCCATCTCTTACCATCTCATACCTGTACACCTCTACGTCATGTCTGGTGTTTCCACTCGTCAAGGCCTCTGCAGTTCTCTACATCATTGTGCTAGTCATGAATATCTCGTTTGACATAGAATAACTGCATGCTAGAGCTGTTAATATAAAACTATGCTGGTACCACAGAAGGATAAACAAATGTAAAACAAATCAGCCAGAGGCACCTGGTCGATTAGAGATGCTGCTATCACAGCTAAACCAGTAGGACAAGGCTGCAAGTCAAGAAAGGTTCTAGCAGAGCCAGTCTCAAAAGCGTCAGTCCTGAGGCCTTCCAAACTCAAGACAGGAATTATGGCCCAGTGCTAACGATGGCAATATTGTATTACCGTAGGGCTACATGATCACAAAGGACAGTAGGGTCAAGTCTCAGAAGCTTCAGAGAAATAAACATTCAGGCAAAAGAGAAAGCTCCTGTAAGTGTCCCAGTGATAATGAAAGTTTCTGGGGAGAACTTGCACTTTCTTAATCAATAAAATGAGTCAACTTCAGAAAAGCTTTAAGAAATCATTCTCAAATTTCTAGTGCTTATAAAAAAACAACGAAAACACTAGTTTCTTTGTTCTACTGTCCCCTACCATGTTTGTTGTTGTAGTTGTTTTGATCTTTTTGTTTTTTAACTTTATCCCTGCTCGTAACTGGCTTGTTGCTTTCTTTGTAATAGGAAAAAAAAAAAAAGATAATTATAAAATCTGTGCTGAGAAGAGTAGGTCATTTGAGGGATGAATCTGTTGTAAAAAAATCTCTTATTTCTTCTAAAGTTGCAGCTCTAGGTTCTCCAGCTGATGATGTAATATAAATRTTCAGTGATCAGCCTCTTCTATTTTGTTCTTTTTTTTGATCATCCTTTGCATATGACTTTTCTCATTTGACAACCGAATGTGTATTTATATAGTACATGACAAGTTTTGGACTTCACTTTAGTATTTACTTTCTGTCTTAATAAACTTGTAAGAAATTAAAGCATTAGATGGGCCCCAAATTAAATAAATAAGAGCCTGGTTTTATTTTGTTCATTTGTTTTAAACATTTAAAACTTATCAAGATTAACCACAGTTGTTTAAAATAAACCGATATCAATTTATCTTAAGTGGCTGAAGTAAATTAGGTTGAGTATTCGTAACTTACTTCTGTGGTCTTCTCCACAGAACTCTTGGCAATTTTTATGACAGTAAAAATACTTTTAAAGTAAATTGTTGCAAGGACAAAATTAGTATGGGTCAAAATGGCATTTAGATGTTTATAAGGATAGTGAGAACACCATTGACTACTAAATTAGGTAAAAGACAAGATATGGCTTACTCTAGCTATCTAGTCACATTTAAACAAATGGCATATAAATATTGGCTTAATTTGTCCATTATATTTACCTTTTCAATGCCTAATATAAAGGTTAAATGTCTTCTATATGAAAAGTTCTGTACTAATTATTTAGTATACTATATAACTTGTATTAGTTTTAGTGTGTGTGTGTGTGTATATGTATGTATAGTTTATGTGACTATATAATGGCAGTTATAAGATCCAGTAACAGCTAATGTGTAAGGATTAAGGAAAAAAAAAACACCCTCCCCCCCACTGTATTACCTATGAGTAGATTATCTGTATTTGCATACAATGGGCTGAAGCTCCTTATACAGCAATACTAGGGTTACTGTATATACTGTAGTATATGACTTATTTAATCCGGGATAACCCTCTGCTGTTACTGCCAATACCATGAGAACTTGTAGACCACATGCTGTGTTCTTTGAGACTTCACAGTATGACTCAGTCGTTAGACACTCTTCTATYTGTCCTTTAATAACCTGAATTCCTGATTTACTTAGTGCATAGTTTCATAAATGAAAATAAGTCTTGAKATGTTACATATTTAAGCCTACAATATATGAACAGGTGAACAGTTACATAAATCATTAAGAGATCTAACGTCCTGTTTACCATTGCACTCCACTTGCTGCATTTACTTACTCTGTGGCCATGTCCAGAGGTACAAATATTAACAATAATATACAATAATCTTTGTGGTAATTTCCACTTCTATACTGCTAATAAACATAAGGAAGATATACCTTACTTTTGTTCCATTTATTTTTACCTCCTTTAGGATCAAATATTCTAAAATTAGGAATGTTACATRCACAAGAAATATTTTTTTTAGCTTTTGAAGTCTTTAAATAATATTTGCACAATATTCCACAACGGTATTCTATTTTTATTTGATTCAGCTGCAGAGTTTACTTACATGCTTACGATTAAACAATTTGCATCGTGCTTGCATCATTCAGATRTCATGGTTTTTATACTACATCTTCTTTCGGACCATAAGAAACATTAGAAAAAAAGATATTGGTCAACCTTTCTTTTCATGATGTTCCTTCCTAATAATCTATTACTCAAAAAAAGCAGTTTATATATAAAGATTCTATGTGGCAAATATGAATTTTGGACTATTATTAGAGGGCAATATCATTGTGRATGAAATGAATAGGTGAATGAATAGATGAATGAAATGCTTTTTTTATAAACCAAAATTTCGTCCGTCATCTTTAGCTTTTCTCAAAATAAATCAGTCATGAAAATTGACATCTGGCATACAAAAATTCAAATAAAATTTGTTTGGGATTAAAAGAAGAAGAAAGAAAGGATGGCTGTGGGTTACGTTTTCAAGATATGCTATGGTGCATGTACCATYATAACGATATGAAAAGGTCCTAAACTGATGTACGCGATTAAGGTACGTGTTTCAGATGTTTTGTGCCACTGAGTTCATGCATGTTCTGAAATTAACGTGTTAGTACTTGTCTAATGCACTTTGATTAAAGTGTCCTGTCACTCTCACTGAGCTCTCAGGAATACTGTTTTATGCTTCATCACCTTTTCACTATATGTGTGGGTGAATATTTTTCAAAAGAGCCTAATTGACATTATAACATAAATCCTTTTGGAAATTATGGCCAAGTAGAGTGTAGACAAAGGCTCTTTTCAAAAAGAATCTTTTTAAAAATCTCACCTTTTGGCATCATGTTTTGGCCATCTCTAAAAGATTTGAGGTTTTAGCATTACATAAAGGAGAATAAGGAAATAGAAAAYATGGTGGTTCTTTTGCTAGCACACTTACTATTCAGATTTTTAAATTCTCTTACAAGTACAGGATTCTGTAGCACAAGTGTAAAATGTTTTTTCGGATGTTAGTAGAACAATCTGTAATACTGAATATTGAATTTGTATAATGCTTTCTTTTTCTAAAGTTAAAATCGTTTGACTTGATGGCATTTTGAGACGAGGCAAATGTAAAGGGTTGGTGGAATGAGATTTCACCATTATGGCATTTCACAGATGTTCAGTCCATTAGTGTCTCTATAAGCCTGCACAGGACATCACCAAGGAAGCTGTAAACCAGTCTCCAGAACGGAAAAAGATAGTCCTCTTTTTGGTGTTCAGTGAAAATTTTGGTTGTCTGAGAAGGCCTTATTCAGATCATTTTGGTCTTTTCAGAAATATTTTTATTTCTACTCCTAAACCTCTAAAATCCTAACATTGAGGAAATATAAATAGTATTAGTCAAAGCAGGTTAGAAATGTAGAATTGTGTGCATGAACAACTGATTCAGGCTATGTTATTCAAAGTTATTTGATTTGCAAATAGCAAATAGCAGTAGTCTTCCATGTTCAGCAGAYTATGAGAAAATACTCAGTTCTGCAAGATAGAGATTTAAAAGTAACCATAATATTATTTGCTACATTTTAATCATAGAATCCTCTTTAGGTTGAGGATGCTTCCTCTTAAAGGAACAAAGAATGTTGGTGTTACCTATGAATGTGAATTCTCTCCAGGGCAGAAATGAGATTTCTGAGCCTGCCTCAGAATCCACTGTGTTGTTTCTGCAGCTACATAGTAGAATTCAGGATTCTTATCCTAGCATTTTTCAGGAACTTCAATTATGCTAAAAAAAAAAAAAAAAAAAAAAAAAAAGAGAGAGAGATCTGTAGAAACAAGAGTAATAGTCCAAAACATTATTGGTTTTTTTTCCCTTTAAAAATTTTTATTGCAAAGTTAAGATTGCCTTTGTGTTAATATTTGCAGATCATATGCTGATATAACATCATCCTTGCTTTTTCTTTGTTCACATACTTGCTTTGTTATTTATGTCCTGTAAATTGTGTAATTAAACTTGGCATGACTGAAAAAGTGGTTAGCAAGAAGTCATTCATATTCATTTAGAGAATAATCACATCATTATTTAATTATTATTAAGCAGACATGGCTTTGAAAAAATGCAATACTTCATTTACTCCATGAATATTTCACATATTTTAAAGGGAAAAGTAAGTAAACTACCTTTAACTATTCCCACATGATATAGCATTGCAAAAACACATGAAGGATTTTTTGAAGCTATGAAATCCAGTTATCTGCATATGGAAACAAAGCTCTGCTGATGTCTGAGAGAAATGGTATGTAAGTGTATGGCTTGCTTTACTGGATTGCATTAGGTATATTCACTTGTATTATAAAAAAACAATGAAAGTCATAGTTATAGTGGAATAGTATGACAAGTAAAAGCAAAGCAGGACATTTTGCTTCTGTTAAGTGTATCTACTTCAATACACTTATRCTGCAGGGCTTTATCTTTAAATACTCTGAATATTTTACATGATAAGGTGAGATGGAATAGGCCCACAGCCACTGTATGATGAAAGTGTTGTCTGTGAACTGTTGATGTGTCTGTGATCAGATGGGGCCCATTAGAATATCCAGAAACATCTGTCAGGGGAATTACAGGTCACTGGTATAATAGACTTGAGGCCCTAGTGCAGTCCCTTGATCTTTTTAGATCTTTTGTTAATAAACTGAAAATGTGGAAACATTATTGTTAATTAAGATCTGAGGGAAGACTCAAGACAGCAAGGAGAAGAACACCTTTTTGATGTTTATCTGAAAAGACTGCTGATTGGCAAGAGCAGATGCTGTATATTAAGTGCACACCACTCTAAATCAACAATTCTCTTTGTTTTGGCACTTTTTCTTCCCTAAGTCCTTTTGGTACTGCTCCCTGCCACAAAGATTTTCAAATAAATACATCTTTTGAGCCTTATTTTCTGTCARGCTACTTAGGATATTTTTTTCATATATGGAGTGTCTTCAGACTAATTCTCTGTTATCCTTTTCCTCTTGATATGACACCAATCTCTTCATTATTTAGCTCTTTCATTTGAAAAGTTTCTACCCTCCCTAGGAATGAGTGAGGACTGCAGACAATAGTCGTTAAGATTCTGAGCACGCGTTTTCCTCGGTCTGTTTGATTTAGTACCTTGAATTCCTTCTTTATTTACCAAGGAGGAATATCTCCTGTATTTCAGCTCACTAATTGTCAGGTCTTGGTAGGCTTGCAGAGCCGCCTTTTGATTGAAGCGTAATATTCAGCGGAAAGAGGCAAAGCAGACAAGGAAAGATGGGCCTTGCTGTAGCAGGCATTGTTTAATTTGGCTCTCTGGGGCTGGCTACAAATCCTCCTCATTCTTTGTTGTTGTAAAGATTACCAGCCTAGAAACAAGGCAGCGAAGAAAAGAAATTTCATTTCTGGCAATTTAGCTTTTTACACAAAGGATGACACACACTTTTCTAAGCATCTGCCTTTGCTTGATTAGGTAGCTGTTAAGTCAGTGGCTTTATCTAAGCCTCTTTTATCTGGTGGCTTCATAATACTGATAATATTAAGAACATGCCTTTAAGGACCATATACTAACTCATTTGAACAGGAGAAAAGAACAAACAAAAAGTTGAGGGTTGTACTTTAAACTATAAGCTGAAATAAAATCAGTGAATGGTCACTTATTATAAGCAAACTGTAATACTTGCTCTTACACCAAAGAAGGAAAAGAAACCTTTTAAGCTCTGAGAGATCAAGAAAGCACRTAAGTATTCATCCTGGCCTTTGTGGCTGAATTCAAGATTGATTAGCCCTGAGTCCAGATGATTTTAAATCATCATAATTTGAAACAAACCTTATGGCACATGAAGCTTACTCTTCAAAATTGTAGTGTTGCTTCGTCTGACAAGAAATATTTGAGTAGGGTTATTGATGGTCTAGAGAATAAAAATTTGACCCCAAAACTCAATCTTTTTTGCAAGTTTACAATATATAAGAAGTTAAAGCTTTGCCAAAGATACTTCAATTTTCTCAATCTCTGTCAGCAAAGAACGTTACAAAAACACTGCAAAATATTATAGCCTTTTAACTGCTCCCAAAACTGTGAATGCCAGAACTTACTTATTGTTTGATTCTAAAGTTGCTGGAGTTAAGTCTAATCTCTTCCAGAGAAGATTTTTTTTTTTTTCCTTAAGGATTATTTATTCTTGCTTTTACACAAAAGTATCTCAGCAGTTTAGTAAATTTGTACCTTAGAATAAAAGTCCAGGTGGATGAAATGGAACGGAATGGAATGGAATGGAATGGAATGAAATGACTTTATCCTTTGCTTCATCTGATAATGAAGATTTTATTGACTTTGTTTTTCAACAAATTAGCATAATTATCTTTTATGTGTTTTGTTTTGGATGAATTGAAGTGAAAAAAGAGAAAATATTTTTACAATATTAAAAAATTGACTCAGTCCTGAGAAGAACTGTTAATGAAATATTTGATGCAGACCTTAATGCTAAACTCCAAAATTTCTTAATACTAAAAATGAAAATTTTTTTCATCCACAGGAACAAGTATTTTTATAATTTTTTTATAATGATCTATTATTCTTTGTATAGTGATCTATTATTCTTTGATGCCTAATTCAAATGATGAGCCATGAATATTTTCTGTAATGTATCTAGTCAACTSAGTGCTTGTGATTTCAACTCATTCTTTTAACAACAGAGAGGAAAACTTTTTATTTCCAAGTCCGTCCGATTAATTTTGAAGCCACATTCTGCTATATTTGCTAGTAAAGTAAACAAACACACAAATAACAAACTTATTGAAAATTCTTAAAATCTTATTTTCAGAGGATGCACTCATTTACTTCAGCCTAAAGCAATGACAGGCAGCCAGTCTCTATTGAATTTTGTGGCCATATCAGTCCCATGTCCTAGTAGGAGTAAGCAGAAGTCAAAGACAAAAAAAAGGGGTTCAGAAAATCAGGATAGTGATCATATCATTGGCAAAACTACCACTTAACAACTGCAATACAGGGAGGAGCTTGAGTTTCTGAAATAATTCCTAACATTGAACTGTAGTCCATTCAAACAAAAACTCCTCCTAAATCAAGGATGTCAAGGAGGTCTGTTAATATATATCTAAGTCCTTGGAAATCTCACAGTACTGATTCAGCTTTACTCTATCTTATGTTTGACAGTTCAAGGGTCGATCTTTTCTGTTCTTACGCACATAAATTGAATGATTTATTTTTGTTCTCAGAATTCCTTAAGATTGCCTGGCACCTCAAATGCAGTCAYTATCTTCCCCATAAAAGATGTTCACTTTAGATTTACTGTAACATGAAGGTGAGAAGCAGGCAACAAGAAAAAAAAATCCAATGACTGATAGAGGCCATTCTTAGTTACGTTTTGACAAACGTATTATGTTAATTGTATTACAACAGTTAGTGCTACTGATCCTCTGGCACATGAAGAAACATTTGCTGAAATAAATGTTTCCTAAGATTTATTCCTGGTACACAGTGGTATTGAAACATGCAATTGTATGGACTGTCTTAATGGGAGTGCATTTTGACTAAAATATGTCAATATATATTCCACTTTCTGTTTCTCTTAGACAAAATAAAAAGTACCATCTCTATTAACTATTCTTGATTCTTTTTTGTATGTAGAAAATTATGATTATAAACATCAGAAGAAAGTTCATTCTTTTTCTTGAATTCATACACAGGTCATCAGAAAAAAAGTTGTAGAAGAAATAAGAAAAAAAGATCATGTACAATAAGTTTGCTTTACCAGCTCATTAAGATTAATCAGTCATGAAGCTTTTTGGTTGACGTTCTTTTATTCTCTGTCTACATTTCACTTCCATTACCACATTATTGTTTAAAAGCTCTTTTATTTTGCTTCTTTGTTACATGCAAACAGCTTTGCAGTTATATCAGATATAAGATTGTCATATCATTTGATATCTACAGATGGAATAAGTCAATTACATTTGAATATACTAGGTCTTTGTTTTGGGGACTCTTCCTACAAGTTCTTCAACTTACCTAGACTACCTTATCAGATAATTTCATATATATGGATGCATGTGGGCAGTTAAGGTTTAGGGAGCTAATGCTTCCCAAATTTCCCACAAGCTGACATTCAGGCAAATAGGAGCCCCCTCAGAAACACGTAGGTAAGAGAGTATTTTAATTCCAAAACTCAAATACTTAAAAGACAAGCTTTTTCAGACCCTAATTCATCCTCCACTTTTCTTACTCAAGAATGATGGCATTGATAGGTTTAATGAACTCAAATTAGTCATTGGAAATGAACATCTACATTAAATTACTACTTGTAACATATCAAGGCATCACAAGTGTTCAGGCCTGTCTGCCTGCTAGTCCAAAAGAAGTTGTAAACATACCTTATGAGTTTCATTTTTAAATTTGATCTGTAATGAAGAGCAATCAATTAACTTTTCATGAATAACTATTTTTGAGGAGGAATTTCGTCTATACTAGGGAAAGGAGAAAAAAAAAAAGGCAAGTAAAAAAGGCAACTGTAGTCATGCAGCATCTTCTGCTTGTGCACCCATATTTCTCGATACTTGATTCTCTGCTTTTAAAATAAACTAAATGTATTGCAACATTAACCTTCTTTCATTTTGAAGTACACAACAGCTTTATACCTATTTCTTGGTAGCATTATGCTCTTTAAAATAAATACTTTCTCTTTTCATCAAGTTGTTAATTAATTAAACCATAACCTGTGACACTGAAGTGACTTAAAGAATGCCAGAAGAAAAAGAATCTTTTCCTGTTTAATTTATTAGCTACTGTGGCTGACATAATAATCAATGCTGAGAATATGCAACAGGAGTATCTACGGTACATAATATCTACAAATAATTTTGCCACCTACCTGCATTGCATAAGTGGRATATCTTTTCTAGAATGATTTATAGCTGTCCTGTCAGTTTGAGAGAAATAAATGGAAATATTGGAGCACTTGCAGTTTTTCAAAACTGTAATATATGTAGATATCAAGAAAATTATTATTATTCTCTTTCTTTCATTTCTTTCATATAGTTAACTTCTACTTGGGAAAGTTTCTGCAAGTCAGCTAGTAAAATTTCATAACACTTTTTTTAATATTGCTTTGTCTACAGACCAAACAGGTTATATTAGTTATCCACATTATTATTCAAGAAAAAAAATCACTGAAAAATCTAATGGAAAAAATAGGTATTTGATTTTGATACCGTCACCTGACACGTTTAAATAACAGAAATTTATTAGGAAATGAATCTTACTGATCTTTTCCTGCACTTCCTCTTCTAGCAGTTCCTGGTAACATTTACACTAATTAATCCTGCTCTATTTTACACATTCTATTTTATCCCTATATCAGTTCTGCTGCTTTCTGTCTTACATGCTCTCTTTTTTGAAGCTTATTGCTATCTCTTTTTTGAAGCTTATTGCTATATCTTGCTTTACTCTGTTTTCTATAAAACTATTCAGTCACAGATTTCAGCTGAAGACAGACATCTAAGCTGGTTACTCTTGTGCAACTGATTGTTAATATGGATGCTGTGATGCTCCTGATGGAATTCCTTTATTACAGATAAAAGGAGATATGGAGAAATAGAATATATTGATCTGCCAAGTCCAATAAACCTTTTTAATTTTGATTACTTAACATATGTACAGTACTTCATATTATTTAAAAACAAGAAAAAAAATTTATGGTCTGTCTTAAGATAACAGTATATATTATTTTAGTCTCCCAAAAATTTAAGGAAGATGAAGGCATCCTACCAAGAGAAAAATATCATTTAAGGTTCCAATCTTAGTATCGATTTCAGTACAGTGGCTCCCCAGAAATAAAGATAAGCATGAACATAAATCACTGTGGGAATGAAAAGTGATGGGTTTTAGTCATTTCTACAGAGAGAAGTTGTGAAACCTATCATGAAGAAATATATCTATAATAAATTTGGAATCTATGCTTCATTCCCTGTCATGCAAATGTCAAGTAAACACTTTATCCATGCAAAACTTTGTATGATTACCCTTATTTTACAGAGGTTGCTGCAGAAGAGAAGATAAACCATTCATTCATGATAGACAGCAGAAGTGACAGATGAAGTGGATCACATTCTCTAGAAATCATTTGCTTGTGTCCCCCTCGCCTTCCCTTCCCTTCCCTTCCCTT
>NW_028186340.1:564539-656096 GCF_003343005.1 Rhea americana
CCTTCCCTTCCCTCTGGTTGCTTCAATTTCTGTTCCAATAAAGGAAAATAGAAGCTAATTGAAAATTCCTTGAAGTCAGCACTACTTCTACTATTCACTAGAAGATTGTTAAGGCAAGCAACACTTAAAGAGAATTTCCTATTCTGTCTTTAAAAAATCATAGTCAAAGAGCTTTTATCAACACATAAAAAGTTAGGAGAAAAGAGAAAGAAAGTGAGAAGCTGGGCAAGTTAAGTTGTGGAAGTAAAAATGAAGAAAGGATACTATGAGAGACAAATTATTATTAATCTTAGCATTTAAATTCCAACTAAATTTAAATATTTCAATGATATTAACATTAATAGTCACTAAAATGTAACATTTGTAATGCATACTGACCAATTTCTCTGCATTCTTCAGCTGAAAGCATTGAACTTTCTCAAAGAGGAATAATTATAACAGACACTTTTGCTATTGTTGCAGGATTGTAAAATTACTAGATTTAAACTATGTCATGTCAAAAATATAAAGGAAGGCCTATATTTTAAAACTGTTTGATACTCTGTTTCTGCTTCTGCAGAATATTAAAAGAAAGRCAATGCAACTATGTGTCACAACTTGAAAATAATATTGAACATTGAATGTTTAATCTCTAGTTTATATGCCAGGTTATATTTGATAAATATGATTATTGATATATGGACAGTGCTGTAGCGGAAGCCAATATTCTAGATAGCTATGATCCAATTTGATTTGAGGAAAGGGGCACAGAAAACTGTAGCTGGGAGAGGTCATCTCTCTTTAATGCTGTACCCTGAGTGTTTTAAGTCAATGACACTCGTGTGCAAAAAAAATAAGATTGMTGGTTTCTACAGAATGGTGGACTCCGGAAGTTCTAAAATGTAAATACTTAGCATTTTTACTGGAATGAATATGAATTATATTTAATAAACTATAGCAGCCTGGATATATTTGATTATATTTTCAGCAATGATCATGGTTATAGAAAAAAAAAATCTATTAAACTTACAGTACCCATGATAATATCAAATATTTAAACAAAAAATATGTATGGAATGTCCAGTATATAAGTAGTGAGGTAAGAACAGTCTGAACTGTGTAAGAACTTACAAGTTACATGTTTAAGAAGAAGCAACTTGGACAATGGATAACATTTYCCTAAGTCAGATTTTTAGAAGGATCATTCATTATTGCATACTGAGCAAACAGTGTACTAAAAAAATATTGCTAATACTCTCATATATGTATGATTCAATGATTTATATTCACAAAATGTTGCATTATAAAGTAGATAATTATAAAATTTACACATCTTTATGGTAGAGTTTTTAAGTTTCAAGTGATACTGGAGATATGTTGTACAAGTACATTATATGTACTAAAAGTTTCCAGTCTGAAGGAATTAAAATTCACACAGAGAAGGCAAAGATGAGTTACCATTACACTGATGTTACAGATACATAACTGAATTAAAATAAAAAATTCTATAGTTTGCCCAGTATCATGAGGAACTGCAGAGCAATCTTTTCAGAGCAGGCAACTCTTGCAGAGCTGAATCAATCTCCTCGGACCCTCAGTTCAAAATTCTATTTATTTTCAAAAGGGAGCATGACTCAACAGTTTAATTAGGAAAAAAAACATTAAAGATGTTATTCTTACCTTAAAGTGAGAAATACGTCATAGGCCTAACATTTTCCTGAAATACAAATGATATTTTTTGATGAGTGCATGCAGCAAATGCGAGCTCCTATAAAAAAAAGTCTTCCACGCTAAAAATTCTCTAACTTAGATTCTCTAACTTAAACCTACTTCCAGAGTATTTTTCAGAGACGCAGTCTCCATAGCCTGAAAAATTCTACTGCACTTTCCATACTATGGGTATGTGAACAGATCAAACAAAAAAAGTCAATTCTCTTTCTTTGCTTTACATTTTTAAATGTCCCTCAGAACTGAGACTTTCCACCGACATGGAGCAATGTTAGTGGAGCTTATTCAGATGCAAGAGAGCCTGCCTGCTCCAACAAGACTCTAGTTCGGATGCTCACCTGGGACATGGGCGTCTCAGTCTGCACGGGCTGCACTGATCAGTTCAGACTAATGTTTGAATCACCCGTGAAACACCAATGCCCTAGGCAGCGTATTTCATCCAAGCTAAAGAAAGGGAAGGGCAGCAAAAGGAGTTTGGACTTTTTGTTCTGATCAGATATTTCATGTTGGAGATAAAAATATTGTGTAAAGAAAATTTATTAAAAACACTGGAAAGATTTTTAAACTGATGGGTTTTGTTTTTGATGCTGCACTTTCTCGCTCCCCAGCTCCCCCTTCAAAAACTACTATACACATAAACTTTTACAAATAAAATGGAAAGCTATGATAGAATCAAAGAGCGGAATATCTGAATTGCTCTCTGAACCTTCAAGAAAAAGAATGTCTTTAGTACCCTTCTTCAATTCACATAGCCACAGATCTAAGAAATGAACCTGAGTATTCATATGGATAAAAGGTCTGAATCAYGTTCATGTACTTTAGACCCTTTGGCGTTCAAAATTGTTTCGTATGTATTTTTTAAAATATTGAGATTTTCTGGATCAAATTGTCAAAAATGTTGAATGTCTTTAAAAGAATTTCTTTTTTATGACATAGAAGTCATAAATTAATTTTCCTAGGAGAACTCATGAGTAAGGACTCCTTCTATGTTCAGAAAAAATATAGTTTAAAAGTTTCTGAAATATTACTTGTGGTTTATACCCCTCTTTTTCATATTATGGTGATTCTGAGTGTCCATATTCTGGTTACATAGCAAATTTTATATTAATTGTTAATATCAAACATGTTAACATTTTAATTCCTATATGTTTGTATACTGTCACAAAACATCACTTATATGGCAGAGCTGTAAAAACTTACAAAAGGATTTTCTCTGACCAGCACCTGAAAAATTTATCTCCTGCAATCCAAGAAAGAGCTTAGATTCAATTTCATTCAGATTTTTGCCATCTCCATAACCTTCTCCTCCAAGAATAACAGATCTATTTGATAATGACACTGGTGTTGCAGTCCAGATCAGTAATTGTGTTTGAAATCCCCAAAGGAGAAAGACAGAAGATTTCTGGGAAAATAAAAATATATATTCCAAAATAGTACCATGTATAGATATATTATCCATAGTTGTTTATTTCTCAAGCTAGCCCGTTAGAAAGAAGTTAATTATTATAGGTGCCATAAAGTTATTTCTATACCTATTGTAATTTTTTTATCTGTTAAGAAAAGAGCATCACATAAAATTTGGTGGAGCCTGACTAGTCAACTTGTCTGCTCTTTAGTGGAGCAGTAGATYTTTCTAGGAAGATTGTGCAAATTGAGAACCTTTTCCCTGAAAGCTTTCAGGCCTGATTGTAAACTGAAATAATTCTGAAATGGTTTATAGCTACTCTGAGTATTGCTATGGCACCAGTTTGTGAAGCCAAAATCCTTCTACATGTTCCTCCAATCCACTTAATATATATTCTGAACAGATAATGATACACTTGAGGGTCAGCTTGAGATTCAGAGTGAGCGCAGAAGTGCCTGCAGGCAGGCAGAGAACTGAAGAGATTCTCCGCAGTGCACTCAAGAGTTCCACATCGTTCCAAGAATCATAAAGATTTAAAATGGTGCAAAAGAACTTTTTCTATCAGTTCCACTTCCAGTGCAGGTTAATGAATACGGCATGACTGGCTGCAGTGGAATAATATCATCCAAATGGCTTCTTAATTATTGACTTCCTTATGTTTAAGGAAATATTCATTTTTTTCCTCATTCTAGAGGCCAAATTTTTCAGAATATTTTTTTTTCCACCAACAACAGAATGTACCTGAAGGAGCTTCAAATTCCTTCAGAAAAAAAAGATACTGGATGGGATAACAAAGGATGGCTTGCCTTGTTTTTTTCCCCCTAGGATAGGGGATAGATATCATAAATGTGAGTAGCTCTGCTAACTAAAAGATACTTCAGAGTAACTCAGATGCTTAGACACTAATGTACTGAAATTTGGGAATAGAATATTCTACCTGTGATAACATTTCCGCATGCAATAATCRATTTGAACCAATCTGCAGACTCTCTAAGCTGATAAAATAAAAAACATCCAATCCCATCTGGAAACCTTATTTAGGAAATATGTGATGTGACCCACAACACATTTCTCACACTTCTGGCCACAGCGTCAAAACGCTTCTTACGGGCTGTTGAAGGAATCCCAAATGACCGGCTAGCCAGCTTTCAGGTCACTTAACATGTTATCACATTAGATAACTGAAGTTGTAATTGAAATGATAACTGAAATACTGTCATAAATGCAGCTCCTAAAATGTTTTGTTTATTATCTCATTGCAGAAACTAATGGTGAAAGTCCCAGAAGTATTTATTTAGAAATGTATATATTAATTCAGCTGTTGATTTTGAGTTTGACCTCAGAAAGTGCTATTACGGTTGCCTCTAAAAAGCCATATAATTAATACCAGTCTCCCTGCCAAACTAAAAGTCAAGTCTCAGTTATCAAAGGAACACATGTTTCTAGTAAAGCTGTGATGTTTGCAGTAAAACGTTTTTTCTTTGAGACTGCTGTTTTGTTGAAAAAAAGATTTTTTCACAGAAATGTGTCAAAGTTGTTGAAGATCAAATTTACTCTTGACAATACTGCTTTCTAAATAAATTAATAATATCTGGTCCGAATAATCCAAAAATATATTTAAAGATTAATGTTTCTATATGATGTAAATTCTATTTTCTAACCTTTTTGGATATGAACATAACTAATTTTTAAAAAAAGAACATCTTTAGTTTTCTTTAGAAGCTGGTAACAAGTTTCAAGCAATAAAATAGAATCACGGAACATTTTATTGTATACAGATATTTTCATCTTTACCTTTTCATCTACCTGGGAAAGTTTGAAATAAAAAAAAATCTAATCTAAATTTTTCTTATGTTTTGTGCCCAGATACACATATTTAATGATGTCTATCCCCATAAAAATTATAAAGTAATATATTCTATTCTTTCGCTAATTATACATTACCACTGTGGGGAATACTAATTGTTCCAGTTGAATTTCGGAGCCTACAGGACTCAGAAAGGAAGGATACTAATGGTTATCATTCAAGACAAATGCCAGTTTTAATTTTCATAATATGTCCAGCTTAGAATTAAATGTGGACCCACTGCAGTGCTTGAGCATTCTTACACAAGGAGGTTTCACCAGTAAAATTTAGAGTGTGTGGCTAAAATATTAAAATATTTTAGCTAGCTTTGGATGCCAAGAGAGAGATGCCCTGTTCTTCCCATGCTGCATGGGGTCTCATATTCACAGCAAATCCCTTCTAAAGCTGGCTGGCTACAGCTATACTGGGCAACTTTTGTCCTGCCTCTTTTCTCAAATCTGTGCAATGAGCCCATGACTGAGACATTTTTATTATAGTGTTCTCAGAAGATTTTAAATAATCTCAGRGATGTGTTGCAGCCCACTGATGTGGTATTTCTATAACGTTTTGCTGAGGGCATATGTCACATGTCGTGGAATGGGGGTGCGGAGAAGTCTTCAGAAGTATGCCCGWATGCTTGAGTATCTTCTTGGCTGGATCTGTTTGGTTGACCTTGGAGGAGAGCTAGAAGTGAAATAGCGTGCCTGCAGCATGAGTGATTCCGTGAGGAAACAGCACATGGGAGTAAATTGGGAACCAGGTTTTTGGACAGGGTAAATTGACTTAATTTCTGGTGCCCAAAGGCTGACGACTAGAAGTGACTATTCACTRTGCTGAAGTCCTCTATATTCAGTTAGTGCAAAGAGAAAATGTAGACCTTGCTTCTGGTAATTTCAGGCAGAAAGGCAACAGAGCTTCTTGCATCTTCTGTTAGCCTGAGGTCTGCAACTGCTGATAATCCTCTTCAGTAGCGTGGTTAACAGAGGTTACATATAACTTCGGAAGAAAATACTTCTTTTAACATGACATTGATTATCAGTTTTCTCTTGAAACAGAGGAAACACCTGAAGCTAGTGTGGAAAGGCTTTCATAACCAAGCTTTTTCAATTATCCTTTACAGACTTATTCTAAGTCTGCCTTGGAAAGGCAAGTGGTGTTCATTTTCATTTTGTTATAGCTTGCTGTCTTTTGTGGAGTGAGAAYAACAAATTCTTGACTTATAGTTTATCTACGCAATATAAATAGGTTAGCGTAAGGAGAAAAGTCTGCTTTTTTKGGTCCACTCAAGCAATATTCGTAAATCATTTTTTGCTATTTTCATAGAATTATTGAAAAATAAGAGATGGAACTAAATTGCATCATTTTATTTTGATTTTTTTTTAATGTAAGGTTAGTRTGTTTTTGACACAGTGTTCTACCCACTGTAGTAAACTGCGATCCTTGTTAAAATTCCATGTTTTATGTTCGGACTTATTTTTCCTCAAAAAACTAGCAGTTTAGTGCACTGTGCTTATARTGATATGGTTATTTTAACAACTTATATGCAGCAAAAAAAATTGTTAGGTTAGTGTGTTACTATAATAATTACATACATTTATGTAGAACTACCCTTATAGTAAAGTTGCATCACCATTAAGCAAGGATATAATGTCTTTTTAAATCAGTTTTACCAGTATTATTTTATTATTCTCTAGAAACACATGCAGAAATTCTCTGGATTTTTATACATCCTGAAATAGCAGGAAAATATCATGCATCTTTCTTTCCAYTTTTTGTCACTTACCATGCCTTGATATATTCCTGGATAAAGTAGATGCAATTAATATATGATTGAGTTAAAACAGTTTTTTTAACAAAAATATTTAAAATTTTAAAGTCTAAAAATAATTTTAATAATTCATTTCATTTAATATTTGATTTTCAGAATATGCAGAATATTTAATATACAGAAGTATAAAAACACATGTATAGGATATCTAAAAAAAGTATGTGATATATGCTATTATGCATATTATAGTATCTTTCTTTAGAGGCACAGGCTGCTCTGGGAGCATGTGTGTTTGGGGATTATCGTGGTATATGTAAGAATAATTTTAGCCTAATTTATTTGTTCTCTAGACTGGTAGCCCAGCAAATAGAATCCTGCCATTGTTAGTGACAGGCCACAGACTTTATAACAGTTCTGCAAAGCCTCAGAAATAAGACTTGCCCGGCTTGCTTGGTCTGGACTTCAGCGGGCTTCCTTCACCCGTGTTTTAGTTTGTTTAGCTGTAACGGCAGTTGTGCAGGTGACTGTTACCTGGTTTGTTTMTAGGACTGTATTGTGCAATATCTTTGCTATAGTTATATGACGTTGGGCTGTAGTGTCACTGTAGAACAAATTTAATACGTTTGAGCAACTGGTAGATAGAAATAGCAAGTGGCTCTTCAGAATAGAATGGATTATGTTGTATCTTATAATAAAAATGTACTGTGGAGAGGCATAGAATGACAGCTGGGACCTTTTAAGTTTGGGTACAGGTCAGTGCCAGATGCTCTGGGGCTATAAATAAATCTCCAGCAACCAATTACTGGTCATTAAAAGACTGTTATATTGGGAATTGAGTAAAACTGTTTTTAGGCATTATAAAAGGAAAAAAAAGACAAGTATAGAATATGTGGAAAACATACCATATATAGTAAAACTGCAACATAAAAAAGAATTTGTGGACCAAAGAAGGAAGAGTAAGCAAATGGACAATGCTAGCAAATACATAAACATCTTTAACTCCAAAATGGACTCAAGAATGAGGAGAAAGCACCATATTCCTTCCAGTGAAGAGCCTGGGATGCTGACAAGTTTTTGTAACTTCCTCCTAGACCCCTCTTAAAAAAAATTGTTGCAATGGATCTGTAGACCCTGCTGGGCAGTGGAAGAGTGAGCATAACATGAGGAAAAGGGGTAGATACTAGAGTGCTGGTATACTAATATAAATTGTATTATCAGTGAGACTTTTTCTTTAATAATTAGACTATCTAGACTACTAGTATTAGCATCTTTGTAGCTGGACTAATACTAGGCTAATAGGATATATAATGAATTATTGGTTTGCATATAAAGGTGTATGTGTTCAGTGCACAAAAATTGCACAGCGTTATCTGGTCTTTTATCCTGCCCTTGAGGACTGGTTGCAATTTGCCTGCAAAAATTCAAGTCCAACAATTTGATCCGAAAAGGAACACGCATTCTTAGAGCTTCTGAGTCCTGTAGGCTCCGAAATTCAACTGAAACTCTGAAACTTCCTAGCCAGTGCATATAACAAGTAGGAAACTAAAAATATCGATACTAATCATGGAGATACAAAGCACAAAAATATGTATTAAATGCCCTGTTGTGGGGTTTGTTAGACACTGAACTAGGCGACCCGTCCTTCAACTGAGACYAGAGGCAGGAGTGCTGTGAGAAACACAGAACAAGAATGCAGAATATGAGCCAAGCAGATAACCGTGGYGTCTGCTTGTGAGAAAATTGTATCAAGGGACATAACCAATCTCTTTAGTAGCTGGAGCGCGGGCTTRTCGCTGTATACCCGATCACTGCGCTGTGTATGTCGCGTGTACAACTCGTGCTTACTGTGTCAATACATATATTTTGCCTTCCGATATGGATAAACGTCTTCTGAGCAGAACCTGTCAGGAGTCCGTGCAATCAATCCCTTCACTCTGTGTTCAGAATGAAGGTGCCTAGGACAGGCTTRCAAGTGAGTACCTGTGATTCAGTGAGTCTTTTCTGAGAAGTCCATTCACCTTTTGTTTTTGGAAAAGGAAAAAATGGGAATTGAAATATAGTGCTAGTGCTAATACCCACTTTCCATAATCACAACTAGCACATCTATCCAAAATGAGAACAGTGAGATTCAATGCCTTATTGCTAGCTCAGGAGGACTAAAGCCACATGTATCAATACAAAGCTATAAAACGTAGTGAATATGCAGATATGACTCTACATTCCTCACCCTCTAATCCCTGTCAGGATAAGTTTGGTCATTGTGTAGCAAATAATTCAAGATAGATAGCTGAGAGTAGAGAAAAATTTGCATCAGTATCTCAGCTGTAAGGGCATTCAGCACAGTATCTCAGCTGTAAGGGCATTCAGCAGAAAAGTGAATAATGTACTCTGATCCTCATTCCATGGGACTGCTTAATGCCCACACGGTCTTTTCTTCTCATCCTTTGAACTGCAGTTTAAAAAGCCAGTGAAGACTGCACAAGGGGACTGTTTTAACTAAGTGCTTAGTTGAGGCCTTACAGAAAAATATGACTGTCCAAGTGTATGATTCATTTTGTTCTTTGTTTTTGTTTTTAATCAAGTTATTCCTCTGTGTAAAACCAGCTAGTAAGAAAGCTTGTCTCTTGCTCCTGCCAGTTTGTATCCAAGCTCTGTTAGTTTTAATAAAACTGATCCAAAGCCTTCTAAAGCCAATGAGACAGGGCTTCTTTTTGCCTTGGCGTGTACTCAAAACGTCAAACCAGAAGCAGATCAGTCAAAGTTGACTGTTGTATTGCAGAAAGTATTCAGAATTAATTGACAAACCCTATTAGCAGTTTGAAAGTTAGTTCCTGAACTGTGAAGTGGATCCAGAAGTTCCAGTGCTTAACCAACCTCACTACAAAAAGTTTTCTACTCATGTTTTGTTGTGTTATTTTCCTTGTTGCAACCAGGGCTCACTTCCTCCCAACCTTTCCTGCACACCTCTGAGTCTGACTCTGTTTCCTCCGTACCCTCCCACAAGGTAGTTGAAGACAGCAATTAAATCCCCTTTTAGCCTTGTATTCTTCTACCTGAACAGTCCCAAGTCTCTCAGCCTCTCTCCATACACCGGGGGCTTCAGACCTCTAACCATCATGGGGGCCTTTCGCTGGACTCGCTCCAGCATGTTCTTGTCTCTCTTGTACTGGGGAACCCAGAACTGGACCAGCGCTCCAGACATGGCCTCATCACATCTGATTAGAGGGGAAGGATCACCTCCCTTGACCTACTGGCACTGCTTTTCCTAAAACAGCCCAGTATGAGACCAGCCTTCACTGCTGCAAGGGCACACTGATGGCTAATGGTTGAATTGTTGTCCACTAGGACCCCCGAGTCTTTTCTCCGCTAAGCTGCTTTCTAGGCAGTCTCCACCAGTCTGAACTGATGCATGTGGTTAATCTGTCCTTATTGCATGACTTTTTTTTTTTTTTTCTTTTGCCTTTGTTGATTTTCCTGAGATTTCTATTGGCTTGTCAATACAGATTCCACTAAAATGTGTAGCATGGCCATCTCTTTCTGTGTGCAGCGGAAAGGAAAGTCAAACCAGAAATTATTCACTAGCAATAAGAGCCCTCACCCTCCAAAATCCTAGCAGATGAGCATTAGATTAAAATATCAGGCCATTTTGAGTGCTAATTAAAAAAAAATGCACTTAAAACTTTTAGAAATTTCCCTGAATTTCAAAAGGCCTTTTTCAAAAAATCCATGAAAATAGAGTTGAAATCCAGCAAGACGCTTAACAAATATGCTTAATTTTAAATTGAAATAATCCTATTAACTTTAGTGAGGCTAATGTCTGCTTGAAATTAGACACGTATTAGGTTTCTTGAAGAATTAGGAAACGAGTAAGGACAAAGGGTCAGACAATGTTATTTATGGAAGCTTAATTTCAAATGTACTGGAGATTGAGGTTTTAATTATTGATACTTATGTTCTTTTCTGATGTTTATAATCCTCATTTAGTATGGTATTCTACTGAGGTATTAAACATCCATATTGGTAGTAAATATATGTATGAAATAAGCCTCTCTGCTTTAAAATCTTCAAATAAATAATTTCTTCAACAATAGATTTAAAGCATTTTAAAGAAATGAGCATGAGTCACTTAAGATTTCACATTGTAAATTTACATGAAAATAGAACAGATTAAAATATAAGCCGTAGTATATATATAGTATATTATGCCTGGTAAATTTTCAGTCTTTTCCTGATGACTAGATATGACTAATATAATATATCTCAACTGGACTTCTGATATAATAAGAATCAGAAATTACAATTCCTTGGAGAAGAGAGGATTAGTATAATTAGAAGAAGCCAAAAGATGGCAATGATTTACAAATACTTGCTCTTTCAGTACAGAGAGGGTTCTTTTCCCCTGTGGAACTCCTTTCATACTTAATATTTTCATTGACTTGGTTTGCACATAATCTAGTATTGTGTTAATGAAGTTTGTGAATGGCAGAAAACTAGGCAGTAATATCACCCAGAGAAAACTGGATCATACTGAGGCATGAAATAATACAAATGAGACTGAGTAGTATAACATATAGCTTCATGCACTGTGGGTCAGATAAACTGGGAATTCACTCCTTCACTTATATAGGGAAAAAAAAAAAAAAAAAAAAAAGCAAAAGTCCTGGGCATGTTACCAACAGCACGGCCATGAAAAGGCAAGTGTTCCTAGGATGAGAGTAAAGCCAAGAAAAGTGGAAGCACTGTGACATTTGATAAGACTGTGAGAATGTTGAAATATTTTATAATTTTTTAAAAAAGAATTCAAATTATACCAAATAATAAACTAAATTAAATAAGTCTGAAGACAGTTTCTTAAGAGAACAGTCCAGGAAAATTCAAGTCCTAGAAAGAAAGGACTCAGAAGGGATATGATGATTATCCATAAATTACTAGGGAGACAAATACTGCAGAAGAAAAACTAGTTAAGCTGATGGACAAATGATATCACAAGGAAAATGGTTATATCATAGATATGAATTAATCTGGTTTGGAAATTAGAAGTTTCTTAGAGGTAGGATAAGTCTGATTCAAGAACAACCTCCTATAAGTGTAATATTTATATCCAGCGGATTCCAGAGTACCACTGCAGTAGTGAGAGACCAGTCTCCATAACCCAAAAAGCCACTTTACGTCTTTGTTCCTATGGAAAGTATCATCGTTTCTTTGCTGTGTTGTTACTGTATCTGCTGTTTTTCAGCTTTCCTAACAACACAGTTCAATTTCAGTCCATTCCACTGTGATGCTGAAAAGTCAATTGCTATGTTTTTTATTATGTTTATTTGAAATTATTGAAATTATTCCCTACAGGAGTATAATTTTATTGCATATTATTATAAAAATAATATTAGCCAACTTCGAATATTGTTTAAAAATGACTAAATTAATTTTTATGTTTAATTTATTTCTTTTTAAATGGCTGATTTCCTGTGGAGATTTGTTAAAGAGAATATTTACAAAGTTATTTTTAGGTGAAAATAAAAAACTAAGAAGATCTTAATGAACCTAACAGTGTGTTGATGAGATTATGCATAAAAAAGTCAGATGTAAAAAGATATTGTACAGACAGTGCAGACATTTTTTTCTGAAAGAATAATAAAGTGATGTGATTTCACTGAGCTTATATGTTTTAGAGCAAAATCTGCAAAATAAGATTTAATAAATTATTTCAGTTTTATGCTACAGAGCTAAAATAGTAACGAACTTGCAAATTCTTAACTATATTCTTGTTCATAAGCATGAATAATTCCATTTTCTGAAGTGGCCCAATCTGTGGTTATGGTTAACATGTTGATGTTTTACTAGTTCACCGTAATCTTTAAGAGTCTTTCTCAGGATAAGTAAAGTATTTGCGGTGGTTATATAAAAATGCAATTATCTTCATTTTAACTTGATAAAGTTGAGAATGGTATTGTTTTAGAGGCATATTTGTATAGAGTTCTCTTCTAAGGTTTCACTTCTTTGACCAAAATATCTCTCTAGGGCAGTAAAAGATCCTAGATCCTTAGTCTTTTTGACAAAGTAAATGCTTTTTTCATATAGTTAAGAGTTCCTTTTTGTATAAAGTTCAACTTGATATAACACTTATTTTAACTCAAACCTGAAGCTGTCATCTGCCCTGCAGCAACACAACAGTGAGTACAGGGTTGCAGAATATTTTTAGATTAGTAGATAGTATTATTATCTCACCTCATAAAAGTAAACTTACTTCTTAATAGCCCTGACTAGCAGTCTTTTTGTTTGGGATCTTAATGTATTACAAGTGTAAACACAGCTAGAAAAAAAAAATCATCTCTAAAGAAAAATAGACTATTCCATAGACCATTATAATGATGAGAGATATCTGATGCTTCACTATTAGTATCAAACTCTTTTTAGCTGCTTCTAGTGCTATTGCATGCCATCCTCTGCAGTAATTACTATTAGTGAGGAACCATTTGTTTTCCTGTGCCCAGTGAAATCAATAGCAGGACAACGCCTTCAGAAAGGTTTAGAATTATGTCTTGATRAATTTGTTGTTTTTCATACCACAGCTGGATAGATTACTAGAACTGAAGCCCAAAGAACAGCAGCAGTTTTGGTGTTAATGCCATTTTGACATAACTGGTAGTGTCCTACGGTACATCAAATTCAAGTTTTATTGAATTTGTTTACTTTTTTCATTACTGATTACAGAAATGAGACCAGAATTACTGTCTTTTGAAAAGGGGGACCCTAAGAACTGTCTACAGCTGTCAAATTTACTGATGTAACTGCTTTTAAATAATTATTTTAAAATAGTGTTTCATTCTGAGAATATAATTATTTAGAAACAGATTCTTCATGTAGATCTGGAAGACTTCCAAATCTAGACATGTCCTAGTTTAATGTGATTGTTATCTTTTATCTGTGATAGGGCATTTCATCAAGAAAGAGGATTTGAAGTGGTTTACAATGGTCCGTGGAAGCTTCCTAGAGTAAGCGGTTATTTTCATAATGACTGTTTTATACTGTTTTTAGCTAAATTCACAAAATTTCAACACGGATATATGTGATTTTCCATTGTGTCAAATCTTATTTAAAATCCAACATTAAAAAAAAAAATCTGTAGCTTTCTGTTTGAACCAGTATAAATGTCTGTAGAAAACTGTGAAAAGTAATATTTACTTTCAGAACAAGACCACATGGTCAAGTCAAACAAGGCCTTAAACTGTGGTTGTCCGTACTGAAAATGTTGCACCCTGTAAGTTCTGTCACCTCAGAGAAAGTGTACATAGCAGCGGGCATGGCCCTGCCGGTTCCTGTGCAAGTCAAAACGTCGGGAAAAGCTTGACTCTGAAAAAATCAAGGCTCTCAGAAATCTCTTCTGCCTTTGGCTCCTAACAGACACAATAGATTATTTTGGGACCTGAAGGGTATCTCTGTATCATGGACAAACATAAATAAGGCAGTCTAAGCAGAAGGCTTTAACAATGTTCTTAAATTGGATATTGAAATAGGAATGTATGCAAAAAATGCCAGCACAGTATAAATATGCAGTAAAAATCTAGAAGATCTATTTTTTCTGATAACATTGTTCTGCTTCTGACAGCTTTAATAACTCAAAAAACAAAACAAAACAAAACAAGGACAAGCAAGGTTCAAATTAGTTATTTGAGCTGATTGAAAACCAGATGACATTGAAATGTGTCACCAGCTATTATGCTAGCAGGCAAAAAAAAAAAAAAAAAAATCTCTAGGTGCTACCATGCCAGCTGAAGTATAGAAGTGACATGGAATAAGAGGTCACTCTCAAAATTCATTACAAAACCAAGATAAGACTAGTAGCAAGGATCTAAATCCGAGACATGGATACCTCAAAGGACAATTGGGAAGAAATTTGGACAGGGCTATGCTATGCGATGTAGT
Organism: Rhea americana; assembly: GCF_003343005.1. Lineage (NCBI taxonomy): Eukaryota > Metazoa > Chordata > Aves > Rheiformes > Rheidae > Rhea > Rhea americana. The sequence continues at coordinate 579,189 of NW_028186340.1, forward strand.
GCGGAATGCGAGAGCTGGCACTAGCGAGTTGTGTGGGAGGTGCAATTCAGTTCCACAGTAAAATTATTGTATTTGAATGTTGTTCTGTCAAAGCTAGAAAACAAGAGCTGGCAAACTCTCCTAGGACTGCTGAATAAATATGACTATCCTCACTCAGACGCAGGTAGCTCAAGTTCTTCTTTATCAGTATTTCACTTCAAGGATTCACGTGGGCGGGAGGAGCTCTGCTCAGCCTGTGCAGCGGTGGTGTCACGGACAGAGTCCCTTAAGCTCCCCTGTGAGCCTACTCTTGAATAACTGCACTGGGTTCTTCTTTGAAGRGATAATGAGGAATAGATTTTGACATTTTAATAGCCAACACACATTTCTTTGCATAGWTGTGAATGCAAGAAGAATTTAATGCACAGTTTAGTGTGCTACTGGGTTCAAATGTTCAAATGTGAAGCATTTCCTTCCCCCAYCCCCAAATGGCAATCAGTTCATCAAAATGATCTGGATGGGCAAATGTGTATTATGTCAGTAAGTATATCTATTAAATTATATATGAGACAGGTTACTTGTATATTCAATAACACACATACATTCAATTCTTATCACAAGCTATTCGTATGTGTTTTTTTCTGACATTTTCTACTTGTTATTCACATGTATCCAGGTTCTCTCTCTGACATAAAACTGCACATAATTTCAATGTATAGTGTATTTGAAACATAATGAAGATTTTCAATGTTTCGTTATGTCATCACAATCCATATTAGCTATTGTTAGAAACAGACAATTCTTCTAAAGTATTCTTCATGTTAGTGTTGATGTTAAATCTATACCTTCACAGATATAGATACATCGTATGTTTCTGAGGGAAGGGCATGGAATAGAGGAATGAATGGTTTTATCTGATGCATTTTCCAGCTGTGAACTGACCAGGTCACAGACATCTATTCAATTACAATGGCAAAAAATAAATAAATAAATAAATAAAATAAATAAAAATAAAATAAAAATAAAAACAGTTTTAATGTTCCTGACTTTTACTTACCCTCTCAAAACTTTCTAAGACTTGAATAACCATTTTCATCTTTGCAAAACTTTCCAAGTATAATATATGTTCACTTATTCTCTCTTACATTTTATATAGACTCAATATTACTAAAAGATAAGCTAGAATATTCAGATCCGATTTGCTGGAGAGTTCTGAGTCTTTATGTAGTGTCCTAAGACTTAAYACTTACATCCATATTCCTAAACAATATTTTTGGAGAATTTCATGTTATGAGGCATTTTAAAATGTAAGCAGATGAATAAAATCAAAATTTAAACACTTTTCCAGAATTATAGACATATTATTRGCCTTTAAAAGAAGAAATTACCTAAAAAGGATAAAAGAAAGTTGCAGCAAACAATGTCTTTTCCAGAMAGATTTGGACTTATAGCAAGATGGTTAAATAGTTCTTAATTAGACAAAAAACACAAGCAATTGAGCCTTATGAATAGTTATATTGCACTGTCTCCCYGAAGGCACTGTGTCTACTGCGGCATCAACAGCCTGTGATGCTTTTCCCATGMCCCTCTATGTAAAGTAGGAGGAAGTGAGCAGGTGTCAGAATGCAGAATATGTTTCTCCAGTACCACATTACTTGGTTGTTCATAAGAAAATAAACTCAGAAGACATTATAAATGCAAAGCGTATCTGCGAAAAAATTAATCTAAATGAGGAAACAATTCTGTTTTTTTCAAAATAAAGCAAATCAGTCAAAAGTTAAATGACCAGAAATGATGTAGCACAATATATTTCATTATCTGGGCTTCACTGAGGTCACACTCTTTCCAGTAGATCTTCAGTCTGAGATTGCAGATAACRGACTTTCAATAATTCGTGAGACTAGGAAGATTAGTGGATTAATACACAAGTYTTAGGACTCTGAAGAACTAGGTTAAGAGATCTGTTTTAGGTCAAAAGAGAAATGAGTTTGGTAATCTCTGCTTAGTCCCTGGGAAACACATGTACAAATCACAAAACTACCTTGAAGCATTTCCTGCTACTGAAATTCTTTACTTACAAGGGTCAGAGCTGGTGTTACATGCAAAGAAAATCRTCTGGCAAGACCTTGTTTTTCTGACTGAAACTGAACCGCAAAGCCCAGGCATACTGAGACATTCAAGCTATGTCCAGATGGATTATATACCTCGTATATGAATCAAATATCTCTGTTTAAATCTTCACATTGTATTTTCTTTTCATTTTACAAAACATCCATGTCACACTTCTTCTTCTTCTTCTTCTTCTTCTTTTCTCAAATATAGTAAAGTAGCTGGTGTAATTGACTAAGTTTTAGAAAATCAAAATTACTCTTTTTTAACGTGAATAAAACAAATCTAGTCAAAACATCTGTAGCTTGCATGTATTCATTTGTTTGTAGGATGCCAAAATCTGAGGAATTTTATTAATTTGGATAATGATAAAGGATGGTGTCTGCATTTAACATGGTACTAAAATAACAAGCTTCAGCTTGTTATATACTTCATACTATACTGAAAGGCAATGTGTATGCAAAGTGTTTATCAGTAACAACCAGCTGTGGGATTAGATAGGTCTGGAACTATCTGCAAAGTTGACAGATCTTTGTTATTTTTTTCCCTAGATTTCCAAGATTTCTTGCATCTCATACAAAGGCTATCAGGCTTTTTGACAGAATGAAGATCCCAGAGCTTATTCCATTATTTTATGTCTGAAATTTTGTTCTACTATAACGGACCAGTGTTAGGTGCAACATGCCTGTATGACGMGGAAGTCTGACTGGATTGTCTTCTGGAGTCATTTGCTCAAAGTCTCCAGCTTTTCTTCCCAAACTGTCTCATTTAAAGGAACAATACCACACTCAACAGCTCGTCCAAGATGCATCATATATCTCGTGGTAATTTTTTAAAATTTCCTTGTCTATCACCCTTTTTATCTGTTCTAGAGCCAGTTTGCTCTAATGAAGTGATATAACTTATTTCCTGGTTTAACAAGACAGATGATAAAGCAAAATCTATGGTTAGCCATAACTGTTACAGTGACTTAACTGGCTTTGATTTTTTTGTTTGTTTGTTTTGTTTTGCTTTGTTTTCATTTTAGTTCCAGTGCACTCATCACATTCATTTATTTCTGCCAGTGGGAATTCTCATCAGACAGCACCCGATGCTTCTCTCAGGCCACCAGGTACCACTCTACTGACTAGCAAATAGTGTAGACCCTTTTCAACCTTCTTTTTGACTCTTCTACCTTGCTTGGATTTCTGAGTAAGCAAATCAGTCTATGCCCAGATTCCTAGAAGACCATTTGTCTTCAGGWAGCCCTCCACATTAGGTATGCCAGACCTTCTGTCTTCCTGAGCTCCTTGAATACAAAGATAATCACCAAAGCCAAGAGATTCCTGTTTTACTTTATTACTCTGATTCTTGAGGCATGGGYAACCAGGGTAAGCTGCTCTGGCTCCTTACAAAAACCTGTTGTTCTAGCCCAAAGCCATGACAAGAATTGTTTAGCTGCCTATAATACCTCTGCTAGTGAGATGCAATGATGAGGTCCAGGAGTCACAAAACTCCAAAAYGATATGGTAAAACTCCCCCAATGATCGAGCATCCTCCACACAATATTGTCAGCTTCGTTCAAAGAGCGGAGGAATGCAGATGCCAGAGAATGCCTACAGRCAAATTCTAATTTCCCAGAAGATGCAGAAGCAAGCTACACCTGTCTTGGATCATTTCTTCCTTGGCTTGGTCCCTCAGCATTGCTCACACTGCTATAGCTGTAGAAGCCAGGGCATCRTGTTTTTTAGCAGAAAAATAACTAGCAATATAATTTGGCCCTAGTTGCCACCTCCTAATAAAAATGTTCATAATATGCATTAATATTCTAGGAGCAAGGATTAGAATCAGATTCATCWCCCCCCAGTTGATCATTCCTCACTGTTAAGCAATAGAGCCACAGTTCTGCTTCCTTTTCCCAAAGCAGCCAATGAATCTCCAACTCTGCTGTACCATGACTCATCCTCATTAGGAAAGTCRGAAGGTGGTTCTATAACTAAGTGACTAACAAATTCTCCTCAAAGATGCAAGCTGTAAGCTTGATTTCCTCTTCATGAGCTGGAACAATTACTGTTTATAAGCACTGGTCGATTCCCATCAGAACTCATGGGAACAAGAGGGCCAGCGTACGGACTAGCTTTGAAGCCATGAGTTGTTTTCATATCTGCCATAGAGGCATGGACAAAGCAACCTTCTACTTGGTATTATGACTAGCTCTCCATCCTCTAAGATGCCTTGAAGTGTGGCATCATATGGAGTCGTGATTAAATTTTAACTCAAAAAATTCCTAAAGACAAGAATAAAATTAAATATTCTGCTTTTCTTGATGGGCAATGGAGTGTGAAGGAATAATTCTGTTTATTTATTTATTTATTTATTTTTGTAGCAAGTTTATGTRTAATTGTAACGCTTTTACCTGACTGTCTCTATAAAAGGCCACAGCATGCACTCAGTGATTCCATTCTCAAGCTCGTAGCTTCTGGGCAAATTATAATACATTTTTTAGAAAGAACTAAAACATTTTATGACTTGAAATGCCAACTTGGAATTACTGCCATACTGTATTGGGTTGGAAGAAGACCACAAATAATGTAAGGAATTTTCATCATCAGTAATTATGTTAATGTTTCTTTGCAAGAATACTTCTGAATTGTCCCTTCTGCAAATTTGGATGGTCACCTGCACCAAAATTTTTATCAAAGTGCATGTGACAATAAAATCTTCATTCTAGTATCCGGTTGTTCCTCTTTAGAAATGAAATAAAGTCCATTTCAGCTTCTGAAGATCAACCATCAATCAAAATTTAAATAGTGTGATATCATACTGAGAAATAAAAGCTTATAGTATTGATATGGAGCTTTAGTATACTCTGGAGTTACCTCAGATTCACAAAGCAATTAGCCAATAATGTTAAGGAGTTAGGGCTAATTTAACTAATGCTTAATGAAGTCTACTAAAGCTGTCAGGGCTGATGAGCCCAGTGAGATTTTGTGCAAGAACACATATTAAAGCTAGGTCCTCATCTCATTTTGGCAGATTAATCAGTATCCTAAATAGTCATTCTTTCTAATGATATGAAAAGATGTGTTTTCTTTTTTGAAATCTCCTGTAAGGTTTAAGTATGTGAAGTAACAAACAGATTTCATGTCTAAGAAAATTTTCTCTGGTGGGGATCCATCCTTATGAAATAGATGAGTAGACACATATTTAAATGTCACAACTATTTGAGCAAATGACACCTTAATACCTATGTGCATTGTGGTTTTGGTATTTTTTAAATTTCAGTAATTTCTATCCCTGCTGCTATTTTTTAATTAATATTTCTGAAAGAATTTCTTGAATAAATGGTATGCAATTGAAAGATTAAATGTTACAATAAAACTAAACTAAAGAAAAAGGAATTGCAGAGAGGAAATTTGCATCACAAAATATTAAGAGTTAAGAAAAATTTAATGTATCTTATAAACAGTAGCTTGGAAGTTGTAGCCTAAAGGACAAACACCTTTCAGAATTGGGTTTATGTTTTATTCATAAAATGTTTTGTGCTTTTACAAGCTGTTATGCTTTTCCACAAAGCTCATGTGACAGCGTAGGTTCTCTTCTTTGAGAAAGCTCTGCACCCCACTGTGAGTAGTTCGTTTGCTTCCAAGCTTACAAATTCAGGCACTGCATCAGATGCTGGAGTTATAAGAGATAAAAAAGAAATTCAATAAAACACACACACACACACACACACACACACACACATAAATCACATTGTATATATACATATGCCTTCAGGCACAAAGGAGATTTCCTTTAAAAGAAAGACTTCTATTTAGTCTAAATGTTTGATGAAAGAGCCATTTAGTTTGGATATTTGATGAAAGTACGAAACACTATTGTTATGCAGGAAAAAACAGCAAAGTTTGTCTTCACTCAGCTGGTTATATCAATGTTTTGCTGTTAGGACTCAGAATTATGGTGCAGCGGACAATTTATTTTATTTAGAGGAAAAAAATACTTGAGTGATTTTGTTTAAAATTATGTAACTAAATGTGATGAAATGGGCTTATCAAAAAAAGAAAATTATCATTGAAATATATTTGAGCTTAAAACGAAAACAAAAATTTCTTATGCTTATATTCCTTTTTTTTTTTTTTTTCATTTTGCCTAATGTTTGGGTTGTGAAATATTTAAGAAATCAAGTACATATTGCTCCTATTGATGTCAAACAATGGAAAAGAAGTTTTCTTTCTCTATTGTACTTAATAAGACTTGATAGATAGGATACTCTTAAGAAACCTAGTCTTCAAAGAACATATAATATCTCAAACTATGCTATTTAATTTGTTCTTGATTTGTTGACAAACAAGATACCAACCTCATATGACCTGTGGGAAACTTCTGAGTCTTATTGTACAGAGGAAAATTATCTCCTTCCTTATCTCCAGAAAGGAACAAAAATCCTGTGCAATTAACTAATGGCACTGAAAAATACAGAAAATAGAAAATAACAATTATTAGACTCTAAATGAACCAAAATTGGCTCAAATGGAAGCTACATATAAAGTACTGGACTAATTTTCATGTAAAAAGTAAACATCATTGTTTTTGCATACTGTTTTGCATTGTTTGTGAATAGGAAAACAGATCTGAGATACTCTAAACCAGTCATTACTATAACAAAGGACATGCTAATAAAATAGAAAGCCTTGAAAAAATTTGACCAGTCACAGCAAAAAATACAGCAGCTTTGTAAAAAAATATTTTCTTYCTAACAGATATTACAGGATAAAATAGCTATAAAGCTAGCATATTCAAACTAGAAAGAGATATTGTATTAAGCAAAGTTATTATTTGGGATATTATTTTGTGTAARTTACCAGACAAAGAATAAGATTTTAAAAATATCTCGATTTCCTATTCATGAACCAGTTTTAAATTATATAATGTGATCAGGGTATGATCAGGGTATTTCAATGTTTATTATGTTTTTTACTTTCATCAAAGCAAARCACCTTATCAGTCCAAAATTGAGGAAGAAACTGAAGTATTCAATTCTTCAGCTCTGCAAAACTTCCCTACTAATAATATGAGTTCATGCAGAAAAAATGTTGGCTTATATTAGAAACCAGAAGTTATGAGAAGATAAGCAAACAAGGGATTAATGTTGCAGAGAAACGGAAACAAGACACCGCATGAACTTAGACATAGAGGTCCAATATTTTTTCTTAAAAATTTACCTTTTCTGGCACAGCTTCACAAATGTTTCATCATTATCAGTATTCTCCTAACATTTTTTTTGTGTGTGGCTTTAAGAGAATGTGAGATAAACTGCTGTAAGCTTTACTGAAGTAAGTTTAGAGAAATTGTTTCTACCTATCACAGCTCAATGTCTCAGTCTTCAAGCCCACCAGTTTATRGTTCAGTTTTCTGTGAAACTTTATGTGAAATGCTGATGTACATAAAATTATATCTATCTATATGATATACCTGGAAATTAATTTTATCTCTTAGCATATACTTAAGATTTATCCAATATTGATCACTTATATATAGACAGTTATTCTATGTATCTATTCATTACAGGTTGGAAGTTATTTAGTCCTATCAAAACGAAACTACTATTCTGGATAGAATTGTGCAATATTTGCTATTAGTACAAAATAAATAAGTGAAAAAAATAGATACACAGTGAATTAATAGAAGAAACATTCATCTGAAAAATTTGATCTGGGAGGAACATACAACCTTGTAATATCCTAATATACATATGAATATCATATGAATGATACCTTAGTAGTACACTGAGCTTTTATAYGTATTTTTATASGTGTGTGTGTGTGTATGTGTATGATTATATATGAGGAAAGGAATATCTGCTGCMTTTTACTCTATCATCTAAAATGTACAGACTCATAACTGAATACCACTGATTTGGGGAAAAAAAATATAGAGAGTGAAACAGTAGAGTTCAGGTTTTGTATTTCAATAAGTCTTTAATACTGAGGCTCTTATGTTCTTTTCTAATTAGAAATATTATGAGGCATAAAAGTGTAATCCTATAGATAAATATAGATAGAAAGGAAATTAACACAAAGTTACGGAGATTTTCCTTAATTAAAAACCCTGAAAACTCATTTGATGATTACTTCAGAAATTTAGGTTTGCTCCATACTGAGAAGTATTCTGATCATTTATAATAATGGGGAAATTTATAAGAAGCCCTTCCAGAGAATATTTGTAAGAAAACAGGAGATACCATATTGCATTTTTGGGGAATACCTAAAATAGTTCAGTCTTCTGCACTGTAAATCTACACAAATTACAACTATAGCATTTCATTTCTGATTCATTTCACCTAGCAGTTGGAACCATTTAAATCCCGTGTGTGTGTGTGKGKGGGGGGGGGGGGTAACAACAAGAAAAAGCAAAGAAATCCTATCATTATAATCAATTTAAAATAATTAATTAAATATAARTATTAATTAAAACATAAATGCTACCAGGACCATTAACTCCATTTTGGAGTTAAGGTAAAGATTGGATTAAAATTTCTATTTACTGAAGAAATAAAAGATTCGTTGGTCAACTTTCTTTCAAACTACTGGCATTTGGATAACTAGCATCTTTAAATATGAATTATTTAGGGAGATACTCTAAATAWGCTCTAAAAAGATGAAGGAAAAGATTCATCTGAAGATCCTAATAAAAACCAAAGAACTATCRTATTATAAATTCACATATTTTTACACATCTAAGAGAAGGGAGGAAATTGTGACATGGATACTGTCGTAAAACAGGTATTTTCACCAGTATGAGTCATCCTATGTAGTTTGACMTTCCTTGGCCATAGTGTCTTCCTAAATGGACAGCAGTTTAGATTTCCATCTGATGACTCAGAATAATGATCAAATTATGGCATCTTCATATATTCTTTTCCTCTCATTAGATATGAAGTGATCAAATACAGATAAGTCACACCCCTTTCTTTACTGCARTCAGTCAGCAGCTCACATTTGCTTTTAATGCAGTGGAAAGTGAATTAATACATTGCATATCCTCCTTTCCAGTAATTACTGTGTATGTTCAAAATGTTACTCTTGAATAACTTCCATATTGAAAATACCAACTACACTCTGACAGCTTGTTTAACTAAACACAAGTGGAGTTCAGCTGGAAATCGCATTTGTAAATGGCACTTTAATGAGAAATTTACAGTCCAGCTTTTGGGATATTTTGATTTAGGTTTAATTTTGAAATGGCTGATTGAGAAGGAGGATTTGTATAGTTCTTAATCACAAATAATGTGCAGAATAAAGACTTTTCTTACTCTTCTGCTACTTTACAGTTGACATAGAAGTGTGTGTTTGTTTTTTTTTTTTAATATACGTTTCAAGTAAAATGTATCTAAGTATCTGGTTCAGGAATACATGATCTCTATTTTCACTCCTTAACTGATAGATTATTTTCCTATTTTCCAGTAGGCAAATTGTTTCCCAGTTGACCCAGGCACCTATAGGCCAGTCAGCCTCACCTCCATCCCTGGAAATTGGATGGAACAGCTCATCCTGGATGTCATCTCCAGGCATATGGAGGAAAACAAGGTGATCAGGAGTAGCCAGCATGGAGTCACCAAGGGGGAATCCTGCTTAACCAATCTGATAGCCTTCCATGACGGAATGACTGGCTGCGTAAATGAGGGGAGAGCAGTGGACGTTGTGAACCTTGACTTCAGCAAGGCTTTTGACACTGTCTGCCATAACATCCTCCTAGAGAAGCTCAGGAAGCGTGGGTTAGAGGAGTGGACAGTAAGGTGGATTGAGAACTGCCTGAAAGGCAGGGCTCGGAGGGTTGTGATCAGATTCCATGCCACTAGTTGGAGCCTGTAGCTAGTTGTGTACCCCAGGGCTTAGTACTGGCCCCAGTCTTGTTCAACTTCATCAATTTCCTGGACGAAGAGACCGAGTGCCTCCTCTGCAAGTTTGCTGATGACCCCATGCTGGGAGGAGTGGCTGATCCACCCAAGGGCTGTGCTGCCATTCAGAGAGACCTGGACAGGTTGGAGAGCTGGGCAGAGAGGATCCTCCTGAGCTTCAACAAGGGCAAGTGCAGAGTCCTGCAACTAGGGAGCAATAACCCTAGGCACCAGTACAAGCTGGGGGCTGACCTTCTGGAGAGCAGCTCTGCAGAGAAGGACCTGGGAGTGCTGGTGGATGACAAGCTGACCATGAGCCAGCAATGTGCCCTTGTGGCCAAGAAGGCCAATGGTGTCCTGGGGTGCATTAGGAAGGCTGTTGCCAGCAGGCCAAGGGAGGTGATCCTGCCCCTCTACTCAGCCCTGGGGAGGCCTCATCTCGAGTCCTGTGTCCAGTTCTGGGCTCYCCACTACAAGAGAGACATGGAGCTACTGGAGAGAGTCCAGCGTAGGGCTACGAAGATGATCAGAGGGCTGGAGCACCTGCCCTATGAGGAAAGGTTGCAAGAGCTGGGCCTCTTCAGCCTGGGGAAGAGAAGACTGAGGGGGGATCTTCTCAATGTGTACAAGTACCTGAAGGGTGGGTGTCAAGGGGATGGGCACAAACTCTTCTGAGTTGCCTTGTGTGACAGGACAAGAGGCAATGGGCAGAAATTGAAGCACAGGAAGTTCCTCCTGACCGTGAAGGGGAATTTCTTCCCTGTGAGAGTGACAGAGCCCTGGCCCAGGTTGCCCAGAGGTGGTGGAGTCTCCTTCTCTGGAGATCTCCAAGGCCCGCCTGGATGCAACCCTGCCTAACATGCTCTAGGTGACCCTGCTTGATCAGGGAGGTTGGATTAGATGATCTCCAGAGGTCCCTTCCAACCTTACTGATTCTATGATTCTATGATTCTAAGAAATATAATATTTATCTACATGAAAGGAAAAGAAAGTTAATTTTTTTTATTTCTTTTTTAAATAAAATTCAAAGCAGCTGAATTCATTAGAAAACACTGTTTGGTTAATCTGTGGTAGAAAAAACCCTCTGTGTAGGAAGTTCACTCAATGCCCCTTTTTTATGGTTTACGCTAAGTGAAATTCTGTTTCACAGGAAGTTCTATCAAGGTCAATGGATTTCTGCAAGACAATATTACAGTCTGTTCCCTTTAGGACTCAGTTGTGATAAAGTATTCCAGGAAAGCATACAGGGAAAAGRGAGTACAAGAAGTCTTGTGATCTCTCCTCCTCACTATACTATTCAAATACACTAAAATAATATTATAGCACTCTCTTAAGGAGTAACAGCCATTCCTGCACTTGGGCTACTTCTGCACTCCATATACACAAGAATATAACCAGCTTCTTAGCACTGGATATTAATATTGAGAGTTCAGTTGTTTGATGTGACAGTCATTTTGGCTGTATGGAATTTAATACAATTTTTTTCTCCCAGTATCAATCAGATCTTCAAACATTGTATATCTCCTTTATTGTATCTCTGCAGACATGAATGAGAAACTTTATCTCTCTGCAACACTTAYGTATAAGCTACCACATAAAGCAAAACCATTTATGTCATTTCTGTTTGCAAATTCAGTTATGACTTCAAAAAAGCAGATTTTTTTTATTTACAAAATACTTTYGTAATATTTGTGAATATTATTTACTATTTCCTTATGTATTTACAATATGCCCATGACCTCTTAGCTGATGAGTTTAAATGAAAAGGAAAGTGTAAACTTTGATCATATTGGACTAACAGATCCAGTAATTTCACTTTTGGCAGTTCACTTCCAAGTTAATCAGGTAAAATCAAATTTTAAGATAAATAAATCAAATTTTAAGATAAATATAAGCTGATCTTCTTTTGAATTTTTAAATTTTTCCACTGTTATGAGCGAAAGTATCCAATGAGGTGTTGGAAAGATCTTGAGCAAAATTCGGACACATCAATGCAATCAATGCCACTATTTTTAATGAGTCAGACTTTCCTTCCATGAACAGAGAGGTAAAAGGACCTTAATATTTTTTATTTGTATGTTGATTTTCACTTACAGACTCCTGGATCACTGRCAGCAGTGTGTGATTTTCTCCTTGGGTCACAGATTGCTTCTTAAATTGGAATAGACTCAACTGTGAAACTGGCCATGGTAGTGCCTGACACCAATAATAAAATCTATGGTGGGTTGCTTCTGGACTCCTAGCTCTACTTCTCCAGATTATTCAGAACATGAGACAGGAAGAATCAGACTTCTGGTTGTCAAGGAAGACTAGTTAATACCCAGCAATAAACTACTTTGTAGATGTATTGGCTCTCATTAAGGGTATATTTAGATATGGTTTATAAATAAGAAATAGCTAAATATGATTTACTCTYAGATCAGTAGCAAGAGAAGGCAATYGAGTAGCAACACATCAGTATGTTGTTTTGATCTTTGTTGTGTTTTTGATCTGTAAGCATCCCAGATAATTTCTTCTTGGGGGCCTATAGCCATTTGTGCCACATGATACTGACAAACTTACTACATCTGCTAATAATTCATTAGATTATTGTAAGATACTTATCATAAACATGTAATAGAAGGTATGATTGAGACTGAAAAAAAATCAATAGCACTTTAGCCATTTTTTAAAAAAAAAGAGGAACTGCAAAGTCATTGCAAGTTTATAACTTAAATGCTATTGATCAGAAATTCTCTTATTTTGAATATCTGTAAATGTTCTATATTATTCTATTATTATGTACAAATATTCAATAATATCCCATGCCTGTTTAGAGAAAAGTTATTGAAAAGGAAGATAAAAAGATTTCCTTATTAATATACTGTTTTCATCTACTCAGATAAAGGTTTATGTGCATAAAATTGATTTCAGCTCATCTTCAGTGGTCAGCTTCATGAATGTAATGCATTTACCCCAAAAGTCATATTAGTAATTTGGAAACATTTACTGTTTAGTAAATGAGCATTCTTCTATTGCATACCTCTATGAAACTTGAGCTAAATTCCTTGAACAATTTCAATGAACAGTGGAGCTTTGGGAAAGGGTTAARATTGTAACATCAGACATTTATTCGGAATTCTGTATGGGCTCTTGAATGATAATAAAGTCCCAAGATGAAGGCCTGAGTTAAAAGATCATATTGAGGAGCATAAACTACAGAGGAGACAACTACGTACACAGCAGAACTGGAAAAGATTTTATCTTATTTTGGCTTCTGATCTGGAACAAGCGACCTCTGTGATCAACTTCTCCCTTCAGGGAAAGTGAAGACTCACATTAAGATTCTTTATATGGTTGTCATCACCACATTATTCAGGTACTTCATCTGAAAAAAGGTCAAAATTTTACTTTGCCAAGACAAGTAAGAGTGTTTAGTATATTTCTTAACGCAGAAATAATGTCACAATCTCAGAGGCCAAGTGCTGACATTTTTTCACCCACAAGAAAAGTGTCTTGAAAAAATATACCTTCTGGAAATCGAATTTAAAGCTAACCCTTTCTTGCTTATATTAAAATAGCCAGCTACTAAATTTCTTTCTTCAATTGCATGTAGAATGATAGTATCATCATTCACTCTACTGAATACTTTGTTTTATATTCATTTGTCTTTTACTGGATATTTCCTTCCCTGCTATCATTAGAAGAAAGGAAATACTATCACTCTAGGAGCAAAAATACTCTCCAACCTTTCCTGCGAGCTACACAGGCATGAATTTCACATAGAGCACGCAGATATTCATAATGGAAAAACTTCTTATGTCATCACCACTTAAAACATAATTACTGAAGCAAATACTATCAGTAACTCTTTTTAGTGAGGCATTACTGGCAAATTTATTTTCTTTACCTTAGAAAATTGCACTTTAAAATACTGAGGTCTTTGATACAATTTTCTTTTCACTATTTATATATTTATCTCCTCCCCACACAGTTGTGCAACTTGAGATTTCAATCTTCCTCCCACACACTTTAAGAAAATCAGTCATTTAAAATTAGCCATTTTGATTCTTAACCCTTTTATGCTAAAAGCTAATGGCATCTTATTCAAGAATATGAACAACATTCATAGTCTTGCAAATAATTTTTATCAYAGACTTTCTTGAGATTTTTTTTTATTCTCAAAGTGTGTGTCATAGTGAGTCCTATCAGTTAGTACTGTAATATTTAAAAGTGCTCCATATTTATCATACTCACAGTACAAATGATCAGAAAATCAAGTGCTCACAGAAAATGGGACCAAGCAATTTTTTAAGAGGTATCAAATCCATCCCTTTTCATCTGCTTGAAAAATTTTGTTAGATCAATATGTTCTTGAAAATTTCTGGTGATGGAAAGTCTATAATGCACCTATCCAATCTATTCCAGGGTTTAAACATAGCTTATATTTTTCTAGTCTGTAATCAGAATTTCATTTTATACAATTTAAATGTGTTATTTCCACTTTGCTCCACTGTGGATGTGCAAAACAGTTTATTTTACCTTTGGTCTTTGCAATTACATTTTTATGTGTATGAAGATATCTATAATGTCTCTCCTTAGTTTTTCTTTTTTTTTTCCCCTAACTAAATAATCCAAATGTTTTCAGACTATTCTCGTAGGTCAGACTTGTTCTACTTTGGACTCTTCTGGACTCTTCCCAGCTGATCCACACATTATAGGTACAGTGCACACTGAGGCTTAACCTGTYCTGGGTACAGAAAAGCCATTACCTTTTATAGATTTACACTGTTTTGCTTCTCAGAATGTTTTTTTCAGAACAGCAGGCTAGTTCAACAGCAGATCACTTTGAAATATAATCCCCAAATCCTACTCTGGAGAACCACAGTCTACCTTCACATTCTCCCTCCCGTTTTTAGAGATCGTTTGTTCTCAGCTAAGTGTGGAATTTTGTCTTTGACTTTTATTAAACAGTGTTCCTTTTCTCGTATCTAATCATGGCAATTGTAATGTAGTCCTCCTGCAATTGTGGCTTCCCATGGCATCACACCATTTCCAAACACCATATTTTTTTTCCAACATCCAATTTGTTATTAAAGTACTGAATACTATTGAATAGTACTGGACAGAATCCCAGTGAACTGAACCTCCATAAGCATTTCCAGTTTGAAAGTTTCTGAGTACAGTTTTGCATCCATCCATTGTAGATTAATTACATACTTTGGCCAGAGTTCTCTTGGGGGGATTTTTAAGGTACTATGAGTGTAAATCAAATTAGTAATGAAGGTTTTGTTGGAATTTGCATTGATTTTTCTAGTCTGTCAAWGGCTGGTCCATAGGAATTCCAATCTGCCCTTTCTTCTAAGTGTATTTTCTCTTCTTGTCTGATGGGTTACATTATAGATTTTGAAATTATGTAGTTCCAAATTTACCTTTTTTTTTTCTTTTAATTCAGATAAAATGCTCTTATGGTATAAGAGTCATAGAATCAGTAAGGTTGGAAGGGACCTCTGGAGATCATCTAGTCCAACCTCCCTGATCAAGCAGGGTCACCTACAGCATGGTAGACAGGGTGGCATCCAGGCGGGCCTTGGAGATCTCCAGAGAAGGAGACTCCACAACCTCTCTGGGCAACCTGTGCCAGTGCTCCGTCACTCTCACAGGGAAGAAATTCCTCCTCACAGTCAGGTGGAACTTCCTGTGCTTCAATTTCTGCCCATTGCATGGGACAACTGAAAAGAGTTTGTTCCTGTCCCCTTGACACCCTCCCTTCAGGTACCTATAGACACATTGAGAAGATCCCCCCTCAGTCTTCTCTTCCCCAGGCTGAAGAGGCCCAGCTCTTGCAGCCGTTCCTCCTAGGGCAGATGCTCCAGCCCTCGGATCATCTTGGTAGCCCTTTGCTGGACTCCCTGCAGTAGCTCCGTGTGTCTCTTGCACTGGGGAGCCCAAAACTGGACACAGGACTCAAGATGAGGCCTCCCCAGGGCTGAGTAGAGGGGCAGGATCACCTCCCTCGACCTGCTGGCAACACTCTTCCTAAGACACCCCAGGATACCATTGGCCTTCCTGGCCACAAGGGCACATTGCTGGCTCATGGTCAGCTTGTCATCTGCCAGCACTCCCAGGTCCTTCTCTGCAGAGCTGCTCTCCAGAAGGTCAGCCCCCACCTTGTACTGGTGCCTAGGGTTATTGCTCCCTAGGTGCAGGACCCTGCACTTGCCCTTGTTGAACCTCGTGAGGTTCCTCTCTGCTGAGCTCTCCAGCCTGTCCAGGTCTCTCTGAATGGCAGCACAGCCCTCAGGTGTGTCAGCCACTCCTCCCAGCTTGGGATCATCAGCAGAACTTGCTGAGAGGCGCTCTGTCCCCTCATCCAGCTCATTGATGAAAAAGTTTAGTATGAGTATGAATATATTATTTTGGTCATAGGAACGTTTTCCACCTCCYCCCTTAAAATCAGTATTTCCATATATAAAATATCTTTCTGATAAACTTTTTAGCAAAATTGAAAGTACCAACTTAAGAGTAAAATGTGAGGATATATGAGGAAGGAAGGACAGCCTCAGAAGAATCTCCTTATCCTGATGACCACAGGACAGCAGCCTTAGTTCTTCCCAGCTGCTTTGCCAAGAGCACTTCACTCTACTCTCTTGCATTATATAGTTAGTGCAGCCATTAGACAGCTTAGTGGTTGATGGAGCTCAATTCATGAACTGAAATGGGCAGATGTTCCCCATTTACTCTTTGTTTCCATGGATTTGCACTTTTACATATTTTCCACTTTCAATAAACGGTCTTGATTGCAAAGTATCTTGCCCTGTGAGACAGGAAGACAAAGTTGAAAATGATTTCTAGAGCTCTRAACAGTTTTGAGCAATCTTTCAGTCATATAAAAGTGATGATAAAGTAGTCAATAGGACACACACATATGTAAATTACAACACTATGCAGCAGCATGGCTAAGATGACATTTCCTTATACACAGCTGTGTATAAACAAGATATATTTTTGGAGACTCTCTTCTTGTGTACTTCCCTCTAACACTTTGGTGCTCAAGGCATCTCATTTCTTTTGCTTGCCTGTGCTCTACCCTCTGATAACAGAGGTATTTTATAGTCAGCTGTAACAGGGCTGCAAAATAGCAGCATCTGTAATCCACAATAAACATTTTTGACATTTCTTTGTAAGTATATCTTACCAGAGCAAGGACAGTAGTGAGTCTATTGACATCTAAAAGTTTTTTGGAGTYGGTATCTCTTGTCCTCAGCCTATCAAACAAGCACAGTCCACTACCATTCTRCACCTTCTATATATGTAACTAAAAATAACCTTCTCACAACAAATTGACGGTAAGGATATGGTTTTATCTACTCTGGAGGGCTGCCTAGAATCCTAAAGAAACTTTGTGATTGTAACTGAAGAATAAAGCAAGTTTCAAACCATCTTACTCTTGATACTCTCTCCTGAAAGTACAGATGTGAGAACCAATATTTTTGTCTTCATTGTTATTACAGCCCAGGGTGGTGGTAATTGTTGCTGTAGAGATTCAATCACTTACTGTGTTCAGGGAAAATTTCTTTTCAGTAATATATATTTCTAATAATAAATCTTGTACCTCAGCTACCAAAACACTATTCTTGTTTTTTAATTTTGCTTTGCTCCATCTTGCAAAATCTTCTTATTCTTACAATTAACATGATAATTTCTGTATAAATTATAAACGTACATAAGTCAGAATTCAAAATTTTGGAGTTCAGTATTCACAGGGATAAAAGAGAGTTTAAATGAAACTATTTTATTTTGAAATTACTTCCCTTAAAAACATCCCCCTCCTGGCAAGTACAGGGATTCTTCGTGGTCAGCTTACAGAATTCTGCACTCCTAGATGTTGGAGGTACAGAAAGTAGAGTAGAAACTGCTGACAGCTTTTATTAAAATAAGTGCAAGCAGATTAGAACATTTTTATGTTTATTTTTAATAGATTTTTGWCATTTTTAATTCAGTAAAAAATATAGTTTTAGTTATCCTGAAATCATCTGTAAATTGAAGTCCATTTAACCGAATAACTTAATCTCTGCTTTATTTGTAGGGATTTGAATTCAGGTACCCCAGGAGATGCCGAGGCTGTAGAGTCCTCAGCAGAACTCTCATTTATTCCCTTTACAGCTGTCTGGAGTTAAACCAGAGAACTGGTTTACAGTTCTGTTAAACCATCCTTTCAGAAAACAAGCAAACAAACAAAAAACCAGATGTCATACCTTCTAAATGGCTGTCACATGTACAACAACAATTATTTTATCTGAACACGGTTTGGTGGAGGACTTTGAACAAARTTTTATATATATATGTATATGTATATATGTATATATGTATATACATATATATGYACATGCACACACACACACTCACACACGCTTTTTTCTATTTATTTACCTATTAGATGAGATGATCTCCAGATGTYCCTTCCAATCTCAACAATTCTACGATTCTATGATAACCTCTACTGTACCTTATTACCTACCAAGTTATTAATTATTCTAAAAAGAAATTTCTCCATATTTGGAGATATTGCACCTGGTATAAAACATAAAAATAAGTATTAAACCAGCAAGAAAGAGAATTACTCTCCAGAGTACTGGCTGAGACGTTTGGGCTCCAGTTTCTGATCCAAAGGATATATATTTACTAGTTATGTGATGTGAATCAASAAGATAGCTGGTACCCTACAGCACCCCACAGTTAGGTGATTAAAGTATTATTCTAAGAGAGGGGAGTTTTTGCAGTCAAACAAAAAGAARGAATCACTTCTCAAGTGAAATCATGGTTTATGAAACTGAAATGCTTGTCAGGGAGAAGGGAAAGTTGGATCAATTCCCCTAGAAAAATAAAATTCTGTTTAATAGAATATTTAAAAGATTTCAATTTATGTTCAATCTGTAAACTTTTCTTGATATTACACATAAATATGTGTGCATTTGTTTGAGGAGTGAACAAAATATTAGAACAGGAATCCTAGAACAGGAAGAATGACTTCTGCAAGTAATAGATCTGCTGAAAGTGAAAATAATATCAGTGCGATATCTCAAGAAAGTAGCTTCCAGTCTCTGTACAATTCAACTGTATAACATAAAATATAGAGCATTTTTTTTTCTATTTCTTCTCAGCTTTGTGGATGCACTAGTGCTCTGTGTTTGTGCTGTACGTGCTTCTCAGGCAGATAGGAGTGTGAATCTGATGTAAGTTCTTCAGCAGAAAAATAGGAATTATATAGGGAGGAGAAAAATCTCAATTTCGCTAAAGCCTTGTCATATCTCTCTCACACTCAACAGTTTGCTGAGAGGTTGATTCTGCCTTGTGTAATTCCTTTCACCTGAGCAGAGCAACGTGCTACTCTGAATCAGAATCAAAGATAGAAATTTTCTACCACGGGAGATGGTAGAAAACAAAATAATTGCTCCTCAGCACATTCTGAGTATAGTACAAGTTCATGAATGATACTGTTAAAGTGAAGTTTACCTGTTCTATTTTGGAAACYTGGCCATCTCCTTAATTTGAAGGATATTTCCATTTTTTAACTATTAATTGTACTTCTGCCATTTTTGTTCTTGTTGAGCATTTCCGGGTCTTCTGCTTYATAGCTAATGTGATGCTATCCCTAAATCAATAGCAAAATCGTTGTATTCTTTACCTTAGTCTTTGCTGGGACATTTACACTTCAGATATSTACTTTTTGTTAGTTTCTACAATTTTGGAATGTACTTCTGACCCACCCCAACAATAGTAGCAAATATCAGGATCCTTGGCAGTTTACTGTTTCCAATTTGCTGTTTGGCTTTTGATGTGGTATGTATTTTGCGGGCATTTCCCTCCTGCTTGGCTCTGCATGTAATACTCCTGTTATTTGCAGTTTCCATAGACACTACAATTTCAATGCCATTTTATGGATAGGAAGTCTGCTCTAGTCAGAAGCTTCTTTGTACACTTCTGTTACAATTCCTACATACTAATCTACCTTCCAGGATACCATTCAATCCATTCCCAAACTGAAAGTGTCTTGACATTTGTTTATTTATTCATTTATTTTGCTGCATGGGAAGGAATAGATTTATGTTTACAGTGACCCTCTTAAGAAACCAGAACCTTTTGTTAGAAGAGGCTGGGCTGTTGACAAAAACGCTTGCAAAATTCATGCTTTTCGTATGACTGCTGTGACTCTTGTTTTGTGGTTTTCTGTGAGACTCTTGATATGTATTGTCACCTATGCAACTTGCTGCTGTTGCTCGCGGTAGAAGTGGAATGTATGTATTTGTTAGTGCATTGTTAACTTAGAAGTATTGCTTCAGTGCCTGCATTGTAAAGAAAGCAGGCTAATCCCCAACTGTGCTGTCAAAAACATCAGTATTTCCTAGACCGAATAAATTGTCTGGCTATTTGGTAGGAGAACAACCTAAGTCTGGTCTAGAAACATTAGTGCCATCCTGGAGTCTTAATGGTAGCATCTATTTTATATTACTGCTCAGAATCAATTGCCTTGCAGAGTTAAGTTATCTCCTGAAGGAAAAGCAAAGTTCTAAAGCTACAGAACAAAAATCCTAGCCTGCTTTTATGGTGCTCAGTAGCATATAAGACAGGAGTATGAAGGTTATTAGCTGGATTAATGCCCAGAAGCATGTGCTGGTGGATTAATGTAGAAAAATACATTTCTACATTGTAGAGCAATGAGTTTTGCTTAGGTTATTTTCTAGCAAAAATTTGTGCGTAAATACTCATGAATGAAACATTTTAATACTTCAGTTTCGCTAATAGGACCTGTATGGATCTTTTGAAGCAAATATGTATTTAATCTTTTGCTTTCCTGTCTTATGAAGCTATTGTCTTTCTTTTCCTTAGCAAATGAATTTTACAGGTTCAACATATAATTTTCTAACTCTCCTTGTAATTGCCAGAAGTAGTAATCAAATAGAATAACTGTACAATTAGTTTTAAAATACAGAGCATTTCAAAACACACTAAGATATCCATATATATGTGTGGTTAACATAAAAAAGTTTTTAAAGCAGAAAGAATAATAAAAAAAAACATGTGAATGGGAAAGTTACATGCTCTAACTGTAGCACTGTGTAAAAGCATAGTGTTTTAGGGTGTACAGAAGAGGCAGTAAAGTGCTACCTATAACTACTTCTTCTTTCCTGTGTTAGTCTTTTCCTTAACTGTGTGGCTAGTGCTGGCAGTCTCCCTAAGTTAAAATAGTCTTTGAATGCAGAACAATTTGAAATACAGATCAGATACTCTATTTCAGAATAATAATGCTTCAGAATAATACTAATTTACAATGAATAATTCTTTTTTCTGAGAAGAAAAGTTCTGATTTTTCAGAATTATCTTTCAACTAAATAGTGAATTGTCAGAATAGATTTATTGGGGCGAGGGGGAAGTAAATACATTCAGAATAAAATTGAAATAAAGACTATAGAAGAAAAGCCTGTACTTTCATCCAGCAGGAGTTAAAACATATACTACAAAGATAAATGCCCTTGCTTTATTTCAGAGAGTTTTGACTGACTGTGTATGTAGCTTTTATATTCCACTAAACAGGAGCTCTTAGTCCCATGCAAACACTGTTTCTGTTTGTGTAAGACAAAATAGTCATCACTGCAGGATGTGAATCACTAAGACCTCTCCATCCAGCTCGACACCTCACCCTGAAGGGGTGGGTTGGGGGAAGGAAAAATATTCTGTACCTACTTAAGTATTTGATCAAAGCTGAGCAATACCAAYGTGGGGGCACGGATTTATCCTCCTCCACAAAGTAACCTCGCAGTTAGGGGGCTTGGACTTGGGAGGCGAAAGCCTAGTCTGTAACTGCATTTGAGAAGCAACTTCTATCTTTCATTGCAAAGGTCTAATCAAAAGCATGCAACACCTTTTAGACTAGGTTAATTAGTTTAACTATTCTGATACCAACTATTATTCTTACATGTGGCCATGGTCCCTACAAAATGCCTGTGGAAAATTACTGCCGGTGTTGGTGTTCTGCCATTCTCAGAGGCAACMCACAGAGAAAGGTCAGATCTCATGTCAGGACTGTGGGAAGAATTAGCCTGCAGCAGAGCTCAGCACAGCCAGCTACTGGGCAGGGAGCTATGTGGAGCTAACTAGTAGGCACTGAAGAGGACAGAAGAATAACTTAAATTCTTGGCTGCCTTAGACATCATTTCGTGCTTAAGGGAGGTGTCTCAGAGCCCAGAATTGCTTCTCCCACTGTGCACCAGAAATGCAAGTGCAATTCTAGACTTTAACTGCCCCCCAAAATTCCAGGGTCTCATGACACTGAAGTGAGTTACCAGGATGTTGTAAATAATCTTAAATTAAAATTAAAGATCAATTATATTGTTCTCATAGGAAAACATCGATTCAAACACTGTTAATTTAAACACACATAATCAATTTTATGTGATCCTCTGATTTTTCCTTTCTAAAATGTTTCCACTTACTAGCGGACAAACTTCTAATAGTTGATAGAAAAGTGTGCTGGAATTCAGGAGAGATACCATTAGCAGCAGCACTGTATCCATGCGGATGATGTACACCTAACTTCTGGTATTTGTGCTAACAAAGGGTAGTTGCAAAAATCTGTCATGAGTAACAAACTCCCTGTACGAATAAAAATGCCGTTTTCATTCAGAATATAAAATGAAATAGTAGAGTTTCTTTATGAACCACTAACATGTAAGGTGACCTCTCCAAGAGCGCTGTAGCTCCGAGCAGGGCTGCTGCAGTCTGCCTCCCTCTTGTCCTCACTTGCCACAACCTCGGCTCGCGACACGCGGCGGCTCCCGGCTGCAGAAGCGACGACGGTGCCGTGGAAGATCGATTCCTGGAGCTTATCARATGCACACCACTGCTAGCAAACACTCATTTCACAGGACCAAAATTGCGTTTTTTGAAGCAAAATATCGAACACAGATAATGTAGATCCCAGCTCCTCACTACCAGTTGTTTTACTACGACACATCGTCTTCTATTGTGCTCCCTGCTTAAAATGTAGAAATAGGTGAAGTCAAACAAAGGCATATTCAGGAGCCTTTCTAATATTTCAAATTAAGCCTTTTTATTTTTTGATGTATTTTAGTTAATTATAGATTCTTCTTTGACAATTATGTTATTAAGTAATTCTGTTTCATCTGGAGTTTGTTGTTAATCATGACKCTATTAAACACTTACAGATGATTGCCTTAAAATTTTGGAACAAAAATGTCTTTTCTTCTTTTACGAGTGTGTATAGAGTATCATATGTATCAATGATGCCRTATGAATAACAAGTTTAGCTGATAGTCTATTCACTATTGTATCTCAGATTAAAGCTATATTTTTTTCCCAAAAGGTTATTTTAAAATACAGAAGATAATTGAGTTGTTTAAGATGATGAATGAGAGTTTTCACTTTTTAAATAGTATCTAGAGATTCATACAAAACAGGGTTTCTATATACAGGAAACCCTAACATACCCAAATTTCTCTGCRTTTCAGTTTAGAAAAAGAAATACAAATGTTGAAGCCCCTGTGGCATGAAGATTCTGGAGGGAAATCCTAGCYGAAAGAATAAAAGTTCTGTTCCAGTATAAAGCTTCTTCATTCTGACAGAGTTTTAACATGATAAAAACRTTATAATATCAATGTTATTTGAAATATAAATTTGCATAGTTTGTACAAGTGAATAGGATTGAAATGTCTTTGCTGCAGACAGGAGCAGGAACGCCCAGGCCAGGAGGAGCACCCACAGTCCCACAGGAGGAGGCAAAAATTAGCATTTTGCAAGCATCTCCTATTGCCATTTGTTTGTTGCCTTCTGCTGTTGATCCTGAATGCAGGGTTCACTGATTACCTGTTAATTACATGCCATTTATAAGTCAGTAAAGCTCCTTGCTCCTGATCTGGTTTAAAACAGGTGAGCTGAGCAGCATTTCTCCCTGACAACAGCGAGGCAGCTCTGTGGGTGTTTACAGGAGCTCAGCTCAAGTGTGAGTGGGAGAAAGCACAGAGGAGCTTGTTTATAAATTTAACCAGTRGGTGATAAATGTTGATATCATGAGGCATACAGACGTAGGAGTTGACCTTTCATCACTTTGTGCCAGATTATTGGTAGGAAGAAGGGCCATGAAAATAAACAAAAATAACTTATACCGAGTATGATAAAGGAATGAAAGCCAGTAGAGAGACACAGAGAGACACTTAAATGTTTCCAGTTTATGAAAGCCACTTCTGCTATTTTAGGAGTTGAACGGGCAACTGAAATGAATAAAATGAACGTTTTTCATTTTCATTTCATTTCTTCATTCATTCAAAGCTGTATTTTTCTGACAAAAAGTAGTTCATTGAAATATATCCACTCTAATATTGTCATAAGAGTTGGCTTGGTACTGCTCTAACAGCTTTCATGTGTACAGTGGATTTTTCTTTTTTTTTCTGTTCACCTGTAATACGCACAAACCCAACAACTGTTCTCTTAARTTTTAACACTGTATGCCACTGTCTACTTGCATGCATATTAATTAGCCTTAAAATGTAGGTAGCTAGTTGTCCCCAAAATTTATGTTGACATCTTTCCCACAAGTTCTTAAATTCTAACACAGCAACAGTTTCAATTTTCTAGTTTAGGTTTGAGCTTGACATGTTGAAATGTATGTATTTTCTCTATATAGTTGTTCTTTTGCAACCCACCCTGAGGAATATTAAAAATTAGGTTCCAGTAAAACCATGTTGCTTTAAATCATGAAACTATCTTCCGAAATCTGAACTTACTTGRAATTCTCTGAAAATGTCTTTCCATTAGGTGATTACCCTGCAGTTATCTCTACATTTTGGCTGGATATCAATCACTGTGATAATAAGCAGTTGAGGGAAGTTATCCCATATGATTCTTTTGTTAGCTGAAGTCACACCAAAATGCTTAGAAGTGTGTTTTATGAGGGTGAAATTTTCCTTTGGATCTATTTACCTATCCATTCATCAAGTCGAGATCTGTTAAAAATGTTCTGAACCTCTTTTGAAGATGAGGCTGCAGCCAAGATTTTGATTTTTATGACAGTCACCATCCAGATATCAAATTCACACATGATCTTCCCACTTACAGTTTTCATATAGCTTAGAACTGGTGAATATTTTCTTGTCTATGTGATYCGTTGTATTTCTAAATCAATCACTACCTTCCTACTGATTTCTGTTTTTCCCATACTCTATGCAGAATTAGACCAGTAGTATTAGAAAAAGATCTAAAAGCAGCTTCCAATTACTAAAAATCAAACCAAAACAAAAACATCAGACATGTAATTAAAGTTATTCACTTTTTT
The DNA here is from genome assembly GCF_003343005.1 of Rhea americana. Classification (NCBI taxonomy): domain Eukaryota; kingdom Metazoa; phylum Chordata; class Aves; order Rheiformes; family Rheidae; genus Rhea; species Rhea americana. Next base: position 604,484 of record NW_028186340.1, read on the forward strand.
AAAGACTCTTTGATTAACTAACTCAAAAAGTACATGCTGAAAACAGAAATAGTGAAAAGCATAACTTTCTTACAAACTTATAAATATTCTTCTTCTAAGGAACGTCTTAAAAATAATGCAAATCACAATATCTTTAATTGTGGAACTGAGAACAAGCTTYTTAAACTGAATTTTACCCCCTTGTCCCTTTCTCTCTTAATTCCATTGTCTTCAGGACACATCTTCTCAAAACCYGAAACACATAATTATGGTGCTTGCTAGCCCATGAATGATTAGAAATGTGCAAATTTTATACCTAAAGGGCTTTGTGTGTATATGTGTTTCTTCCTTCATACACGTTACGTTGGCTGTGTGTTCTGTTCCTACACTGAAACAGTTAACTGCTTCAGTAGAGTCATTGAATTAAATATCTTTCTTTGTAGCAGCTAGTGAGAATGACAGAACAAATAAATTATTTCTTAGGTTACTTTTTCATTGTTTCATTTTCTGTATAGTTTGACAAGGTTTCATGTTCATTTGCTTCTCTGAATCTATAGCAGAATTTCCCTGACACAGAGGAAGTGCAGATTACTGAACACTGGATGCTGTTCAGACTTTTGATGTACAAGTTAATTTCCTATTTTCTGGTCTTTTCTTGAAAAGTTTTAACTGTCAGGAATGCTGTCTATTTCTTTTATTTGATTAGTTTTCTTTTCTTTGTCTCCACAACCAACCAGTATGTTAAGAGATGTCAATTTAGATATATCATTTATTTCTCTATTACACTGCAATAGAGGAGATAAAATTCCATTGAAAGATTTACTATGTAACATAATCTATCAGACCATATCTTGCCATGGAAGATGATAATTTTCTTGACATATTTTATGATGTAAAGCACGCTTCTTGGTAACATTTCATAAACAAGCTTTTATTCTGAAGTTTATTTTATGTTCTATATTCTTAAATTATTATTTTWCTATTTACTAGATGAAATATTCAGATCAATCAAAAGTGAATTGAATGCCAATGCATCTGCAAAAATTTGGAATCTCAGAAATTACTGTGAATCTGACATTCCAATGGCTAAACATTTTAGCAGTTTTATTTCAATAGTATGTGTTATGTGAGTTGTTTTGATCATATCTCTTATAAATCATGACACAGAGTTTATGAATAACTCATAAACTGATCTCTAAAAGTCACAAGAATAATGCAAAGTGGAGCAAATTTACTTAGTACAGTAGATACAGATCAGATATTGATATAGATTGATTTGATTATTCAGTAGAAAGGAGAGAAAAATATTATAATTTTATCTTTGATATGTCCATCTGCTCCAGTTTATCGCATATTTCAAATCTTTTGACTTCCAGCCTCATTTACATTATGTAAAGCTCATACCATTTCTCTAATGATAACAAGGGTTGAACCAGCTAAAGTTGGCTGGCTGACATTAATCATACTAGCGTTGGAAAAACTGTCCTTTGGAAAAAATACTGGGATACAGGGCTTTTCTTTTCACTCCCAGTCTTCCTCACCTCTATGGCTAATGAACTCCCAGYTTCAGCAGACATGTCGGTACTTTCAGGTTCTCTGTGGCTGTTGTTGATTCATTTCAGCTACCACTCACATTGCCCATTTTCCTCTCTCTTTCCCTCTTAAACAATCTGCATTTTCTTCTATAGTTCTAATGCATCAGCTTTAGTTAAGATCAAGGAGAAGGTGATGTTTCTTCAGTATTCGWATTTTGTATTTCACAGTGATTTATATAGAAAGAATTCAGTCTAAAGCCACACGRGAAATTGGAGGAAAAATCATTTCCTCCAAGTCCTAAACAAGCTTTTTCAGCCATTAAATCCTCTTTTCTGCTCAAGGGTCTATACTTGAACTGGACTGTATCTACATGCACTGCAGACTAGCCATTGCTAGTAGCAATGGCCCTGTCATTAATTTTAAGTAATCATAATTTGTCCCTTGAGTGCTTATAGCAAGATTACAGAGAAAATCCAGTAAGCAGGCTGTAATTGCATGTGTCTACTGTGTTTGTCTCCAATGACCCCCAGCTGAAATACTAGGGATTGTAGAGAAGATATCTTTATCATCTTTGGTAACATTAGGAATATTTTTTTACACACTTTAAACATTACACACTTTTTTCAGTCAAATTTATACAGTACAAGGTCTTTCAGCTATGAAAATAATTTTGTTTTTTAAAACTGGAATATCTACCTTTCCTTACTTTAAGAAAAATAAGGATAGCAAAATTTCCCCAAATCACATAGATGCAGGAAAATGGAGTTTTAGATATAGGCAGAATTATCACAGAAGAGTTGGGGTTGGAAGGGACATCTGGAGCTCATCTTATCCACCCCCCGATCAAGCTAGAGCAGGTTGCCCAGGACCAAGCCCAGCTRGATTCTGAATAGCTCCACARCCTCTCTGGGCAGCCTGTCCCARCGTTCAACCACCCCTACTGTAAGAAAGTATTTTCTTAAGTCCAGATGGAACTTCCTGTGTTTCAGTTTGTGCCCATTGCCTCTTGTCCTGTCACTGAGCACCACTAAGAAGAGTATTTCTATAAAATATGTTTATATGTATTCTAGTTCATTTTAGTTATGTTAATCTACTTTAAGGTATAAACTCAAATCAGTTTCTGGGAAGAAATAAAAATGAAGCAAAGCACTGGCAAAAGTACAATCCAGAAGGAATAATAAGAATTATTTCTGGAAGAAACAATGCTTGAGTAAAAAGAGGTAACTAGATGTTGGGTTAACTGATTGGCAAGAACTGTTCTTTACAGTCTGAGTTCAGGATTTAACAGGATCCTAAACCATTAAGCAACACTGAGAGAGCGGAGTCTCCTCTGGTACTTGCCAAGGAGAGACAGTAGCTTGTGTTACCAGTGTGGGGAAAAACATTGTCTATTTGAGAGAATAAATAGTTTTGTRTTTAGAAAACAACAACAACAACAAAAAACTTACAAAAATTTTCCTGATTGCTAAACAAAAAGTGTCTTTTGAATAATATCCTAAGTCATAAATATTTGACTGCTATGAAAACTCAACTGAAAAAAAGAGAAGATTGCTCTCTTGAATTTCTTAGGTTAAATTGCTAGTCTTTATAGAAGTGAAAAACTTTTTTCAGAACAGAAGAGAATTATTTTTTCTTGAGAGAAGGAGAGAAAAAAGAAGTGACAAAAAGAGTAGCAGTGCTTTCTTCAGTTTTAGAAGGTGTGAAAGAATCAGAGATCCAGGAAGCACTATCTGTAAGGAAAAGTTAATGGGACCAGCATTGCTTAATCTAGAAAAGAATGAAAGAGCAACATGAAAATAATAATCAAGTATGTAAAAGATAGCTGCAAGGAGGAAAACAGTTCATTTTTCTGGGTATGCACTGTGGAAAGACAAGACATAATGAGTTAAATACGGATAAGGTTTGTTAGTAGAAAATTTTTCTGACAATAAAGATAATGAAGCTGCAAAATACATTGCTGAAGAATTTCTATAATTTTCAACATTACACTTTTTAAAGAAGAGCCATAAAGAAGAGATATGTGAGGACAGACAGGAATATAGTTGGTCTGGCCTTATAATGAGCTATATACTCTCTCAAGGTTTTCTGTCTTCTCTTCTGTGATACTGTGATCACAGTTGACAGGCACAACTAATCAAGCTGCAGTTTATAATGCAGTATGTGTTTTATCAGATACAAATAGAATTTGGCAACTTCAAATTCTTGGCAAGTTCATAAAGCTTTTCTATACTAGATAAAGTACTCTAGAGATAAGTTGAAATACGGGTATTTTAATCCATATTTGTCTTAAGCATAATACTGAGCTTCAAATTTGATACTGAAGAATAATTACCTTGCAACCCTCTCACCTCCTTTTTTATTCATTTTGGAATACAGATCAAGAAGATAGATAGGAGGCATCACCTGTGTCTGAACCATATCTGGAAATAAGCATCTAGGAACCCAAATCTGAATTGAAACCCAAATCATATAAGATGTGTAACAATCATAATAATGCAATCTCAAATATAGGATATAAATAAATAAATAAAACCATGTGTCTGCAATGGAAAGAACTAACCATAGAAGTCTAACAAACTTTGAGCTAAACTAGTCAGTTTATTCTCTGAAAAGCTACTGTAGACAGCAACASAAATGAAATAAAAACGTGCCACTAACGATTCACACATGTTTTGTCTAGATCAAGATTTTGTGTCTTTGGCAGGTGACTCCCTGACTTTGTATGGTCCTAGCTTTAATACAAGGAAGCTCTAATTCATTTTTTATTGTTGATACGCCAAATAACTGCCATTTTCTAAGCATTTGTTTTAGGAAATATTTTTCACACTATATGGCAATTGCGCTACACTTTCCACTTTGGGAAATTATTTTGTTCCTTTTGAAGTACTTAAAAACATCAATTATTAATTTTTGTATGACATTAACAGTCCAGAAAAACTCATATCTAATCTAAATATTTGAACCTAGGACAAATGACTGTGATTTTCTGCTATCAGTTCTGACTGTTTTAAGATGCTATGGCAGCTGCAGCACAACTGGAGAATAGCCATCCTATCGTTTGGATCTGAAATCAGAGTGAGAAGTTAACACTGTAGCTCTGAAATTTGGGAAACACGTAGGAGGAAATCGATCTCCTAGATGAATTCTCTAACGACTGTTATGGGCTTAGTTATAGTGATTCAAGTTCCAGTTCATTCAAAGTAAGGTCAAGAATTGCTTCATGGGGGCATGCTATGTGGTATAGACATACTTTGCAACCTCAAAACTGTATTTTTAGGCTTCAAATCACGTACAGTGTAGCTAAAGGCTATAAACAAATAAGATCCAAGCAGCATTTGAGCACTGAGAGTAGAAATTAGGTGGATTTAGAGAAATAAAGAAAAACCCTTCCAAAAATTCTAAGCGCTAGGGATGCATAAGCACTTACATGAAAATTCGCTTAAACATTTGAAGTTTTGCTGCAGCGTATGCCCTGAAGTCTCACTGTCTGGGCTGAGCTGAACATCAGACACAGTGCTGAGCCCAAGCTAATCAGCTTTGCAGAGACGCAAGACGTGATCTCGAGGTAATACTGTTGTGTGGCTTCCAGGCCATAGTTGCCTCGGATCTGGCCAACCCTGCTCTGACTGTAGCTATCTACTGCGTAGGAACAGTAGGGAAATAGTCAGCTGGAGCCACAGAYGAGAGTCAGTGTGTGTCTGTCTCCGTCAGTGTAGTTCAGTGAAATATTATATGTTGCATGGTTTAATTTTCAGTTCTGTTTTTCCCTCTTTTTCCTGTTTCAGGCTATACTGAATGTGTTCTCCACAGCTATCTGAATGTTTTAATCGCGACTGTTATTTCATCCAGGAGTCAGAAGTGAGAGAAAGGCTTGTTTGGAGGAAAGGATGTGGAAGAACAACRGTAGTGTGTGTGGATACAGCACAGCACGAGTGCGGGCTGAGATGAGCCCTGCTTGAGTCATAGGGCGATGGTATTCCCTCGGGGGGCAGATCTCCGTGCTGCCGTGCTCCAGGCTGCTGCGAGACTCTTGTGCCCCCCGACACCGTGCAGGGCCGTCAGCTCTGTCCCCAGGCACCATCTGCTGCTGCCTCCCGCTCGCGGCTGCAGCGGGAACGCCGCCGGGCACGCAGGCGGTGCGTGGTGTGTGTATGAGCTCAGCATAGCCCACACCCCCTCCGAGGAGACAGAAATACTCGGTGGGCAGTGCTAGATGTGAGGGAAACGCCGGCAGTGTGTCCRGGAGCGGGGAAGCCTGGTAGCCCCTCATCCAGGTTTGCTAGGAAGTTCTTCTGACTCAATTTTGTTCTCTGCGGTGGATATGTGTTGACAGCTCCTTTTTTTACAAGGAAAATTAGTCAGGGATGTCCGGGTTTTCCATAAATACTGAGTGTCATTTTCCAACCAGTTGCTTAGAGTCTGTGCTGCTGGCCTTTTAATTTTTTCTGTGCCTCTGATCCCGTTTACTTCACAGCTATACAAGGCTAGAGCCAGCAGCCACACAGCTGTGAGTAGGCAAGGGCAAGACTATTTTGTACTTAGAAATCTGTTCCTGCAGTTGCTGTGACTGCAGTTCCAATTTTGCTAGAAACTAAAGCTTTAGAAAGGCACATCATAACCAAGAAAGCCAGCATGAATCCAAACTTAATAACATTTCTAAACCAATACCCTCTGTGAAGCACCTTTGTCAGCTCACTCATGAAAACAGTCTAATTAATTTCAGTGTGCCTTAGATAGCYGAACAGAAGACAAGACTGAGAAAATGATGATGTACACTTTCCCCTTTCCCCTTTCGTCTTTTGACAGTGAAATACTCTGCTGATACATAGCTCCTTTCATATTCATATTTAGCTTTCCCAAAGAATATTACAATGTATCTTCAGGAAGAGCAGAACATCAAATAGCAAAAAACTCTCTGCCCTTGCCACATTTACACCAATTTGAAGGGAAAAAAAAGGGACATTTTGTCTTCCTCTCGCAGAGTGGCCATGTCTAGTGACACATACTGTTAGAWTCATTATAGTAATTAACAGTACCCTGGATCCTGTTTACTGCATCTTGCTMACATTCACAGGTCTGATTGGTCACTAAATTTGGATCACAAATGGATTTTCTGCAGTGTGATTGGAACAAAAAATAATGGAATAGATTTTTGTGGTTATTTTGCTTTTCATGGTTGCTTATCATCTTCCTTGGATTGCCTAAACATTTCACCTATTAAATTCTCTGACGATGCTGAGGCTTCAGATGCTGGATGATAACTTTAAACTCTTTTATTCTCTTCCTAAAATGCATAATAGTGTGCAATTTTGATTTTTTTTAGATACACACCTTAATTTTTTTAGAGACTTTTGGAAAGCTTTTATGGTTGTGTGATGGCTTGCAAAGTAGCCATCTCTTTGCACATATTAACTAATAACTATTTAGGGTGTCCTATGATTACTACTTGTGATTCTGGTGTACTTTCAGTGACCTAAATGGTCACTTTGCTAAAAGGGTCCAGGAACCAATCTTCAGCTTGCAGGCCAGCTGACGTTACACAGCTTTTACTCACATAGGTTACCTCTCTTTCTGCCAGAACAGGTGGCTGCAGATAAGATGCCTATTGAGAACCTGCTTACCTCTAAACTTCCCCTAGGTGTTGTCTGGGGGATCGCTAGCTGGTCTGGGTCAGTGTGACAACAAGGACCATACTATCAGTTGGATATGGACAACTGTCCATCTGAGCCAGTTCTTAGGCTCAGATGCTGACCTGTTTCATGGTAAGGTGTAGCCTCCTTGTTCTTCGTGCTCATATTGCTTGGATAAGTTTTTYCAACCAGATTCTTTCTTTCTTTCATTAGTAAGAATATTAAATGCTTATAGACCCTTAATAACTGCAAAAAGAGACTAAAAAAGGAAAACACAAAACACCATCTATTATACTGCAAAGTTCTAATTTCTAAATTTTATCAGTAGTTTGTAAACTATTCCATAAAATGTGTTTTTTTTTTTTCTATTTCTAATTACCGTTACAGCCCAAACAAATCAAGGCAGGTGGTAATCTTAAATAACTTTATATTATGATACATTTGTCTTGTAGCATCAGAGTGAAAGTCTTGTAAACTTCAGTAATTAGAAATTGCTTCAATATTTTGTTTATATTTTCATGAATGATACTAGTTATACTTCAAGCAGGAATTTAATCCAGATACAGTATTATTCAGTGAATATAAGAATGAATCACACAATTTCGTAGAATCATAGAATCAGTAAGGTTGGAAGGGACCTCTGGAGATCRTCTAGGCCAACATCCCTGCTCAGCAAATATAAGATATAAATTTTAACTATTCTTCAGTTGTTCACTGGGAGGAAACCAAGATTTTACAAGTATTCTGTGAAAAAAACTTTCTCACAAATTATTCTTAGACTAGCTCAATATTTAGGACACTTAGTAGATTAATGAATGAGTAAGAGCTCTATTCTCTATTATAATGGTTATTTGATTATCTATTCCAATTAAATAGGTCTAATAAAAGTGTTTTTGAGAATGGAACTAGCTTAGCAAGTAATTTAAAAGCTTACATAGGATTTGTGAAATTCTGATCCAATCTAGAGTCTTCAAATGTTTTTCTTTTTACCAAGAGTCTGGACACATCACAGAATGGTTGAGGTTGGAAGGGACCTCTGGAGATCATCTAGACCAACCTCCCCACTCAGCAGGGTCACCTACAGCATGGTAGACAGGGTGGCATCCAAGCAGGCCTTGAAGATCTCCAGAGAAGGARACTCCACAGCCTCTCTGGGCAACCTGTGCCAGTGCTCCGTCACTCTCACAGGGAAGAAATTCCCCCTCACCTTCAGGCGGAACTTCCTGTGCTTCAATTTCTGCCCATTGCCTCTTCTCCTGTCACACAAGGGACAGTTGAAAAGAGTTTGTCCCCGTCTGCTTGACACCCTCCCTTCAGGTACCTATAGACACATTGATAAGATCACCCCTCAGTCTCCTCTTCCCCAGGCTGAAGAGGCCCAGCTCTCGCAGCCGTTCCTCATAGGGCAGGTGCTCCAGCCCTCTGATCATCTTSGTAGCCCTACAAAGTTGGACTCTCTGCAGTAGCTCCATGTCTCTCTTGTAGTGGGRAGCCCAGAACTGGACACAGTAGTCCAGATATGGTAGCCCCAAGGCAGTCTACTTTTGATCTAAAGTTTTATCCTGATCCTAAGAAGCAACTACGCAAAATTGTTTTCTGCTAGTCAGAATTCTGCAATTAAAAAGATAGCAGCACTTCACTATCAGCTCTGGTTTTCACTGGGGATGTATACATCAACTCATTCTTGTGTAAGGTGTATAAAGTAGGAAATTTGGTGTTGACATTTTGTCTAAAATTTTTTGAGTGTATATGAACTTCATAAAGCAGAAATCAGATGCAGGGTGAAAAAGTACCTCACATTCTAAATTTACTGATTTGTCTTTTCTATTTTTTGAAAGGGAACTCAACTGAATTAATTTCAGACAACATAAGAGGCACTCTGATCTGTACTGTTTTCTGGTAACACTTCATGTCCAAAATCAGAGATAAATATGAATGCTTTCTATATAACTGAAACGTTTTCTATTATTTTCAAATTTCAAATAACCTTTAACAATCATTATTATTTCAACACACYAACCAAAGAACATGAATGTCCATTTGAATCTTCACTCTTTAAACAAGATAGTCCAGGGCAGGCTGTGAACTCATCTGGGCTAGTTTATAGGAATTATAGATGCAAGGATGATTTCTCAGCAGCTTAACACTTAACACTTTCTTCTTAAATCTCCTTACTGTCAGAACAGCTATTTTTCTACTCTTTTGTCTCCCCTCCTCTTCACACACAATAGCACAGAATTTACAAAGATTTAACTCAAAGTTTATTAATAAACCATATAATAGCAACTCCTGAATAATACTTTTTGAATTCAGAATGGATCCATTAATATAGATGAAAGACTTAGGGTTCACAGTTAACTTTTAGGGAACTATGAAAGACCTTAATTCTCTCACAAAGATACCTACACTCATGTACTTCACAAATTCACAGAGAGATGGAGGTATAAAAAGCCCTCCTGTAACTCAGAGGTGCAGAGAAAGATTTCTAATTCCTCTTGGATTATTTCTTGTAATGACACAGATGGTTGATATAGGATTGGAACCACTAGGGCTTTCAAAATGAGACAAATCTCTTGAATAGCAGAGTGGGCATAGCTGAACACTGGAGACTTTCAATTCTCTCTTCTCGTGAATTGTCCTGGACAGAAAGGGGCACTTAGCTTTAGACACTTTTGTAGTCCAAGGGAGAACACTTCTTTTCAGTACAGTCTTGAATTTTATAGATGTTACTTTGCATATATTTCACTTCAGGGACTTCAATTCTCTGAAATTCAAATGAAGAGATTAAAACATTGGGATGCTTAGTGATGTAGCACCTAAAAATTAAAGAGCCACCTCCAGGAAAGAAACACACAATATTGTCTTAGGAGCCAGTAGRAGTTCCTGTAGAGAGAGTATGAAAATTGCTCCTAGATTGGGAATCACAGCAAGCAAGGCACTGAGTGGGAGGGATGACAGAGTCAGTAGAAAGACATCTGAAACTCCACTGTGGCCTTAGAGCACTAATTCAGCAAGTGTTACTGTGAAGTTAGGATTTTTAGATCTCATCGTGGGTTCCACAAATTATTTAAGAACCTGATTTTAGACAGAATTTAATACTTAAACTTTATCAAAGAAGCTCCAGAAAAACTCATTTATCAAGCTCAGATATTTCAGGCAACCTAAAACCTAAGTTTTAAAACTGCAAAGAATTATCTCTCAGTGTTCAAAGCGCTTTTAGTGTGTGATTTCTAATTTACACCTCAGTTCAGCAATTACTAAGACAAGGGTTTGCTTTCTTTTGGACATATCAGTTCTACAACCCTCATTCACAGTGATCTCTTTTCATTAATGAAGTGGAGAGAGCAACCCCTTTGACCGTTCCACAATTTGGTAGTTTGGGAACTAGTCTGRGATTTGAGAAATGTTTTGAGATTTGTGAATTGAAGCCTTATGCTGAAATGTCTTACAGTTTGCTTCAAYGGCTTCCCAGGCAAGGTCTCTTAGGTCTGGGATCCCAAATGCCCTCGAGGGACAGGAACTAGACAGTCATTTCAGCAAGAGCTGTCTTTAAGCCAGGATTTTGCCTGAAATCCTAGTTGTCAATCTCCCTCAGGCAGCTTAGCAGGGTCCTGGGGGAGGAGCGGTGCTGAAGCAGGATTTCAAGCAGAGTTTCTGAACGTCTGGCCAGCTCATCGAGAACAAAGGAAAAAAAAACCCAACAACTGACTTCTGAATGCGAATTACTTTGTTACTGACATGTATCACATACTATCTAAAAACAGAGGACAAAAACCATGTGAAAAAAATAGTTTTATATGGAGTAAGGAAATCTACTCTTAGTGTCTTTACAGATAAGTAACAGGTCACTGAAACACCCACTTTCACTGATAGATTCCTTCCTTGTGTCAATAGGGTTAATTTCATATCAATGTCTTTCTCTTGCTCAATGGGAAATAGGTCAGGGGAGGCTTGGATTCAAAGTCCTGGAAATGTAACAGTAGGAAAAAAAAGTGATGTTTTTCAACCTGATTGGGAATAGCTATCCATATCTAAATCACAGTTTCCCCTCTCCAAGGAGAAAGAATTTTTGGAAAAAGTTCCGAAGGATTTTTTTAAAGCTTATTTTCWGTGCAACTTGCCAGACTCAGACTTTTCATGTGAAAACATGTATTTATAGATATAGACGACATAGTTTTAGAAAAGTAAAAGTTGTATAAGTGCTCCTATTCCACACACTTTTCTATCAAGACTAAATGACAAACCTCCTACATGTGAAAGCTGATAATTTTCTTCTTCAAATAATTTCCTATCTTTTCAAATCTACATCATTTTTACATTTGTGCTTTTGCTGTAGCTTTGAAAGAATARTTTTATAAGAACCTCTAAAATTTGTTACATGTTGTCCATTTTATTCATAAATTGGGGATGAATTTCAAAGTAACAGGGTTATTTTTTAGTCTTACTCTCCACACCTTCTCCTTATCTATATGCTGGCTTAACCTCCTCTGCTGAATTCARTAATAGTACAGACACAAAGGTAATGAGGTATAGGAAAGGATTTCCTCAGGACTTCTAGGCACTCCAGTTACATACATTTTCCTAAAACTATATTACTTGAAGAGAATGATTCTTTGCCTCTGCATTGCCCCAAGGCATTTAGCATGATAATGAGACCAGTCACTCATCTCCTAAGGCAAGCGATGGTCTATGGACTGCCAGCGAACCATGGATCACTTGATATTCTGTGGAGAGCTGTCTGGTCACAGGATAGCAGCTTTTCCCGCTTTGTTCCAAGTTGCTATATTGCACTAAAGACAGCTAGAAATGACTTAAATATTTTTTTCTAACATTACTTTCCCTTGTAAGCAATTGCTGTTGTTGCCACAGGGATCTTAAGGATTCTGGAGGTGAGAGAAACTTTCACATGGTTATAAAGGGTTGTGGAGCTTATTGAGATAATCCTTACATCAGTAAGAGATATATTATTATGAAAGACCAGTTTATGAGTTTAGGCATTAAAACACAGCTAAAGATACAGCTGTAGAAACAACTTCCCATTATGTTAATTTATTAATAGGGGAAATGAATTYAATTGATAAGAAAGGTGCCATCTTCCTAATATTGCCTAGAGTTCAYGAGGATGCAGAAGTGGAAATCATATCTCAAGAAGGAGTGTTTTCCAATTATGAAACGGTGTAGAGAGGCAGATAATCAATTCTTCATTGTTTGGAGGTTTTAGGAAAAAATATATTTTTTTAACAACAAATTTTGATTCAGTTTCTGGAAAAATTCTGCAGCATGTTTGTGAAGCAGTTTGGCTGCAGCAACCCTTCTGGCTCGTGCTAATGGTTGTGTTGCTGTCTGTATTACTGAAGTCACGAAAGAGCAGAAAGTACTGTTCTACAGTACATTCGTAATGCTTGCAGRTGTTCATGAAGGTAATGATTATAATCAAATCTCATGCTTCAGAGTTTTGGTCATCTACTAGGAGTAGGGAGGATATTTGCCAGTGCAGACAACTGGAGATACTTATTTCCTTCACTTCTCCCAGGGCATACTTGACAACAGCCAAGACCTGGTGGGATTCTTTCTGAGATCTTCCATTAATGCTCAGCTGGTGAGTTTTTCTTAGAGGTTCACAAAAAACTGTCAGATTGGGAGATGAAGCATGACTCCAGGTCAGACTATTTTTAGCTTTCTCTGTATGTATTTTTAACTGCCTAGGAAGGATGGTCTGCTTGGTTCATCTGGTCAGGCTCCCTCACATAATCACCCAGGTCCGCTCAGGAAGAAAAAGGAATACCAAAATGGTTTAACAGAAATAAGTAATTGTAATTAATAAAACAGCTGCCTATAAGGATAACTAGGACTTAGATAAATGCAATCCGAAAAAAGCAAACTTAGTATTTTAAAAGGTATGTATTTTACTGTGAGAATTTATGTTTACAAAAGTTACATGCACATCTACTTAGACATTTAGAAAACAGGCAGCGGTGATATGCCTGTATAATCACTGCTACCTCAAGAAACATTGCAGATAGGCCTAAGCCTTGAAACCAATGAGAGCCGCTGTCCCTGGAAAATCCTGCCGCAGGGAATCTCACTGTGGCTATCCTGTGCGACTTACCCGGGCTTCCGTACTCCGAAAGGCTTCTCCCTACGGTCACGTCGAATGAGCAGGTCTCCTCTGAAGAAAGCCTCAGCAGGATACACATACCACAGAGGACTTCAAGGTTTGGCTCCAAAACGCTTTACCCTGGCAGCCTGCAAGACAAACTACAGAGTTCCTCATTCTCACTAATAATAATAATAAAAAAAATAATAAAAAATCAAACCTCAAACTCCAAACCCAAGAATAAAGATTTGTGTATAGATGAGGAACTCTTGAAGGGCAGCAGGAGCATTTAACATTGTTCCATTTGTTTGCGGTGAGTTATACTGAACTGGACTGTTATGTGATAGCTGTCTGGCTAACAGATCACTGATTTTTTTCTTTTCAATTTTAAGTACATTTGGATGTACTTTGCGTATAGGTTTATGTATAAGGCTGTATGTAATGTTTCTTCAAGTATTTTGACTCAGAAAGTCCTAAAGATCTACCAGTTAGTGATTCTAATCAAATAATCTAATTTTTATTTTATATAATRAAACCAAAAGAAACAGAATGAACAAAATTTTTAACTTCAGTGTAGTGGAGTGCAAATGAAAGACTGARTGATACAAGCGCAATACATTAATACAAAATACAAGAACATTTCAACATGTCTACTTTAAACAGTTTGTCAAAATAAAAYTGTAAAGACATTTTAAACCTTTTAAAATTCAGTTATCTTCTAGGGAAACAAAAAACAACTAAAAATTACAACCAAAGTGATCAAGAAAATACTTTTTCTATKGCTAATAATTTCCCAGTTTTCCTTTTAGAAAAAGTGTGTGTGGGGGGGGAGGGGAGGTATTCCCCTCTACTTCTGCTTCCAGTGGAAGCCAGAACCATAATTTAGACATCTTTTTTGTCTATCTCCTCTGCTATGCAACTARTCTTACTGGTAGTGCTACAGACGATGTTTGAAAGTTCTTTCTTTGTGAGTGGTTTTAATGCTTGCAGACTTCATGTTGCACAGTCCTGAATATTCATCTGACATTCAGATGAAGACTGAATGTCTTCATCTCATATGGACATCAGTTTTATTACCTAACAAGAGTACTTCATATATGGTCTAAGCAGCTCCTAAGGAAAGACTAGTGGATTTAAAACATTTATGCTTAAACTCTGGAACTTATTTAATACTAAATTACTTAATTAATTTACATATACTTTACACAAAGTTAAGTGAATATCRTTTTAATACAGTAAAAATATTTTTATCTAATAATGAAACATGAAAATGTACATTTATCTTTGCTAATGTTTTTTCATTAGTGTTTGAAAATGCATCTTTTGTTCTCCATTCATTTGCAAGAATTTCCATTACAGTAACTTCGCTGTAACTGTTACAGAGTAAGTTCTAGGGCTGTGTAAATCTTGCAGGATCATTTGAAGTGATTAATGAAATAATCATATACTTTACCTTGTTCATAGATACCTCCTAGGCATGGTTCCCCTTTGTTACAGTCCTAGACATACATAATTGTTGCTTGAGATTCTTCAGAAGTTAATTTAATACAAAAACCCAAACATGAACAGCTGGTCCAAAACTTCTCTTCCTCCTCTGAGAAATACTTTAGAGCCTAAATTATGTCAAATCTTGGTGAGACTCTTTTTGCTCCTAAATTATCTCTTTATTCAAGAATAACCTAAAGGTTCTTTGAGGCAAGGCAAGGAGTTTTGAGGAAACAAGTTTTGCTGCTGCCACATAGTCACTAAAGCAGTTTAGCTACTTGGAGTGGAGTAGGAACTGAAATTTTATTAAATCTGATCTATTTTACAGAGATATAACAGTTTCAACAAAACTTGTAAACAGGATGATTTCTTAGGATAACTGTAAATGTCCTAGTATTTCTCCAGTGAGTACAAAACAAGAATCCAAAGGCAAGAGAAACAGACCAAAATATTAAATTTAACAGGCATTATTTTCAGTCYGAAAATGGATATTCTGACAAAACTCATTCACAGAAGCAGTTCAAATTTTTCTTTTTGTTCTATTGTAAAAATAAATATTTCAAAATCTAATTTTCTCTCACTAGTTCTAATATTTTGTTTATTAAAACTGTCAACCTGGACCAGTACTGTCTGTTCTTAACATTGTCCTATCCTCCACCCTTCTAATGATCTGTTACAGCCCGAGATCTCTTTTTCTCTTTTGGAGAGAGAAGTGTGTGTGTGTGTGTGTGTGTGTGTGTGTGTGTGTGGAGGGGGGGGGGAGCTTCTCCTCATTCAATTTTGGTTAAAACTGGCCTGCTAATATGCATTTCTACATGAAAGAGACACTTCAGAAACAGAAAGGGTGTTGCAAGAGGGCTCTGCTCCCCCGTGTTTGCTGAACCAGGTAACTCAGGTCTTCCTCAGCTTCTCCCAGCTTTGGGACAGGCACTTTCTGCCATTTATAACAAGTTAGTGGATGGCAGATGGGAGCAAGTGCAGACCTAACAATATCTATGTGACATCAAACTTAGATTATTTTATTCATTGGGGTTATAAAACCGTTAGGCTGTTTCTTTTGTTTCAGAAAATGGCTTTTTTTTTTTTTCATTGTTGTCTCAGGTATAATTCTGGTCATAATCTTCTGGGCTTTCATTGACCTCGTTTATATCGGCCCACTAAACACCGCCTGTCCCCATCTCTCCAGGAAGGCAACACGCCCCATCGGCCACGCTCCCAGGAGCCATGAAACTGCAGACCTGCGGGAGAGGATCGGCAGAGGGGGACAGGGCTTGCTGGGCAATGAGCCCAAGGGCTCGGGATGCATCACGGGAAATGCTGACAAGCTGCGGAGCGCGCTGGTAGAGCCACGTCTTCCACCAAGCATTTCAGCAGCCGCAGCTGAAAACAGAAGTTAAGGGGTTAGGTGGAAAAGCACGGGACACAAGAAAAGGCCAGAAACAAGAAGACAAAAGTAGGGACGAGGAAAAAGRGAAAAAGGAAAATTACTGTCTTTATAATGCAGCTAAATAATACTAGGAGGTAAAGGGGAAAAAAAATATCACATACATTTTTGGCTCCAAAATTTTTGTGAAGGGCACAATTACCAGAATTTTGTCACCATATTGGAATCTGAAGGCTTAGATAATAAGAATGATCACTATTTTRTAAGGAAAATGAGATTAAAAAATATGTTGCATGATCTAAATACACAGATTATGAGCTGCATTGTCTCGCTATCTAGTCAGTCAACTATGCATTCACAAGATGGCACAGAAATTGAAGACAGAGTCACCTCCTCCAAGTGTCCCTTCCGCCCCGTAAATCAATGAACTAAAAGCCATGTACCCAGAGGTTTACCAGCAGGTTGTGAAGAGAAGAGATAACAAACTCGGTTCAAGTAATATTGATCTTTTTGCTACAGATTTTCCTTCTGGATGGTGCTSAAGCATCAGCAGTAGATTTTTTTGCTCACCTATTTTTCACTGCTACCATAAGCTGTGTACCTTTTACTGTGGAGTCAAATATATCTCCCACGATGATGCAATTTGTGTGATCCAGATGGTTTGATTCATTTCCCTGATGATAAAATATTATAACGTGTACAATAAACATCCCTAGAAAAAATGCAAGACTCTTGAAGCTGTTAATTTCAGCTAAGGCTTTACATAGTCAAATAATGCAATTAAACTGCAGTGAAGGGTCATAAAATCAACTGATGATGCTGTGAGGTTTAGTGATATTATTCGCAGGTGGCATGAGCAATATGCTTTGCACAGTTGGTAGTGTGAAAGAAAGAATAAAGAAATTAATGTTTTTAAAATAAAAATATTATCACTGAATACAACTATAAGTAGAAATGTACTTGGCTGTAAAATTAAGGGATGAGTATGAATTATTTGGACAACTGTACTTGGTAAGATCAGTTACCTCCATTAACACTGCAGTGCTATAGGCAGAGCAACAGGCGTTTCTATTAAGAACATTGCTTGATATTTTCCGTTATAAGACTCATTCTAGTTGCTTATACATTTGCCAGACTTTAATGATTCAGACTTACTGAAACRTGCCACATTTGCTATCTGCCTGAGGTCAACTATTTCCAAACCTTTTTACAAGAACAACGCCACCGAGTAAGTTCCAACAATGTTCTGACAATATATCTGTAATGAAACTTTTTGTGTGCAATATTATATTGGGTAAATAGGTATAGTATTTACTATGCAAAAAGAATAGGTTTTTTTTTTGCTTTTGTCCTTTGCAGGATCAGTATTTTGTTCAGTGAGCAGCTTGGGCAGTTGTTCCATTATGTATTATTTGTATTATGCAAAAATTCCCTTGACATGAAAAAGGGACTTGAATCATTGATTTCAGTGGGACTTTGCTTAGTAACAATGATACACCAGAATGTTGCATATTAAAACGGGTCAGAGGCATGGAGCAATCTGTTTTGCTYCCAGCTGTGCAGTTATCACATTATTACTACTTCATTTGCTTCCTAAGTGAATTGCTCATAACATGTCTATATAAAACAAAATTGTGTACTTCTCTTTTTAAAGAAGGCTTCTATATGTCTTAAGACATTGAAGAGAAATGATACYCTAGATTTCTCTTTAGGGTTATAAAATAATTAATAAATTATAAATCTGAATAGTTTTGACAGCATGAAGAAATTTGATACCTTTGAACTAGAGAAAAACATATGTAGGCCCAATCAATTGAAATCAGTTGACTCTGACAAACTACAAAGAGCCAAAAGGAACAAAAGCAAATAAAATCAGCACTTCATAGTGTAAGATTTGAAATTTAAATGGTTAGATGAAGAAAGGGGAATATACAGTTAATGTTAATAATATTTAATTCACTGAATTCAATAAAGTTTTCAGAGAATGCTATGCAATCAGTACAAGTTATTCTGACTGCACTTACAGATCAACAGATAAAGTATTCCAAACATAACAGCAAAAATAAATATTTGCAGAGCTCTTTTGAAAATGAGACACAACTTGTTGGTTAATAGTTCAAAAACATTAGAACAAAAWTTTTCACTATGTATTTCCTTGACTTCACCCATCACTTTATTTTCCTGATTAAGCTGCGCTAGAGATTATTTTGGTCAGACAGAAGTACATATATTATATATGATAATTATTTTATGCAATAATTATATGTGAATGTACACATTTACATAATTCCAAAACATTTTGTGAAGTTACTGCTAGATTGGTATAATAGAGACACAGATACATCTTATTGTTTAGGACACACTGAGTAGAGAGAGAGGGAAAAAAAAATGCCTGTTGAGCTCTGTTTCTATTTATCTACTTGCATTTAACCAAAAAAGAAAAATGTAGAGTAAATAACGTTTGATAAATTGTATGTGTACAATAAAATATAGTTCATTCCAGCTTTGCAACAAATCACAAAAGCCATCAAAATTCACAATCTGCCATAGAAATGAATTATCTACACTTAAAAATTTATGTCAAGTTTTATGAATATATAATAAATTATAATTTATAAAAATATAAATTCAGAAGTTCCAATATAACTCATCACTTGTTATACAAAAAAATGGGAGAATTACCAGCACGGCTATTCCTGCTGTAAAGGATATAGATTGTTTTTCAGAAAGTAGCATACACAAAAATATTGTCAAATACCAGTAAAGCAGTGATGACCCCACAATCTGATAAGAAAGGAGTTAGAGGATGCTAAAAGCAATTTGCAGAAGGCTGATTCCTCTCTCAGAGGAACTGCCTAGGACCCAGGGTACCACACTGTGCATGACAAGCAGCCAAAGGAAGCCCATTGCTAAAACAGCTTATTGGCAGACTCGCTGTACAATGGTCTGGTTACCTTCTTGTAAGTTAAGAAAAGGAAGAAAAGAGATTAAAGAGAAAAACTTCTTCTATCTCTTTGTTAAAAAAAGCAATCTTACTTTCTAGAACAAAGATCTCTGCAGTGTAATTTCATCCCTGGCACTCAGATGCTACCTACTGAAGATTTGTACCATGAGACAGGTTTTACCAAACTGGAGAATAGTAAGAATTTTCTAAGGGAGAGAGAGAAAAAAAAGAAAGGACAAGGTCAGTGATGTTTTAATCAGAAGAAAGACACACTGAAAAATAACTTCTCCTCATGACAAATTTCTGAGCTCACTTTATTCCAAAGCCACTCTAATAGCCAGTTCAAAGAAAACATTAGATGAATGCAAACTTTCTCAATAGACTACAAAAGCAGCTGAACTTTTAATTTCTCCCCATCTTTCCCAAACAATAACAGTATCCAGCTTATAGAGAATTCCTGTAAAAAAGCTACTTGATGTAGCTTTTGCTACATTTTCTCTTCTCCAGGCTGAAGAGTCATCTCCTCACGTGAGAGGTGCTCCAGTCCACCTTAGTGGCCCTTTGCTGGTTTTGTTCCTCCTTTTCTTTAATATGTATTTAATAGATACATTAAATTATTTGCCTGAGATAAAATGAACTATTTGTCTTTGCCCTACTGAAGCTGAATTTCACCTGTCAAATCTTTAAACCTAGCATTCTGAGGCATCTGCTCTTTATGTCCTAATTCAGTGGTCCGTGAATCCAGAACTGTCCTCTGTGGCTTTTGAAAGGACTTGGAAACATTATTCTTCCTTCCACTCTCCTTTGTTCCATTAAGCAGTTTTCAGCAAAGCAAAGCTTACCCGTTCCAACACGCCTTCTCAGAGTCAGCGGGGATGACTATGAACTCTTTACATTTTAATGCAGTAACCATTAAGGTCACTAGCTCTTAAGAAAAGTTTATGAAGAGTGAAGCCTTTCTTAATTACCTGATTTTTCATATCAGATACTTTAAACCACTCAAAGGCATTTCACCATTTGTTTACTCCATTCATTGCTCCCTACTGTGCTAACTTCTACTAGGTTGATTAATCATCATTTCCATCCAACAGGGAATGCTGCCTACAATGAAAGTTCTCTGGATTTTTGTCTGGTGGCATATTGTATATTGTAATTAGGCTTTCAAGGTACACCTAACAAATGGAAGGCAAATGCTGAAGCGAAAAAGGATGATCTGTTCTTCAGGATGGTGGCTTAGATTTTTTTGTTTTGTTTTGTTTTCTTTTTATTTCTGATCTTRTATCAGGGTCTATATTTATTTATACATTCAACGTGGCTATCTCTTTTTCTTTTTTCCTTCATTTACCATGCCATTATGCTCTTCTTCTCTCCCTACAGCTCTTTTTCTTTTTCCCTTTCCTTGCAGCAGTAAATTCAGTTTTTCAATAAACAACATATTTAAGAGGAGAAAATTGGATCACAGAAAGAGCTCGCTTATAAGACTCTTATTGTTACTGGAAGATTAGCAACCTCTTAACTCTACGGAGTTAATGCTGGAAGTTACAAACAAACTAGTCTGATTTGCTCTGATTTAAAAGTCTTCAATAAAGGAATAAGACAAAATATTTGTGGAAAACATCCTGATGTTGATGGAACAAAGACAGTAAAATGCTTAAAAATAATTCATTAATTTAAACTTCAGAAGCTGAAAAGTAATGTTTATACTGAATCAAGAAGCCACTCAATTATAATGGTGCCATCAGTTTGCCTCACAGGAAAGATCTGARGTAATATACTGGTTAAAAATGATAATGGCCATGTGAATCTCAGGCTATGCAGAGCTTGATACTCTGAAGTTAAACTGATGATTAGTTAAAAAGGAAGCAGACAACTGATAGAGACAATGGTACTAATCTGTCAGGATTTCTRTGATTTTAATAATATATCCTCCATATTTCCCTCTTACTTATTTATTTTATTTTTGTTCAGGAGAACACCCAATAGAATGACTGTGGATAAAACAGAAAGAAGAAATGAAGTAAAAGAGAAATCAGAGGAACTAGTAACCTGAGCTGGGTAGRACTGCTACGAATTTTCTGACTCTTCCAACATCCCAGTAATTTTTAATATTGCAGGAGCAGGGAAAGGCAAAGCTGCAAACATCTATTTTGGACATCCCTTTTTCTTTTCAAGATTCCTTACTAGGAACATCATAGAGCCTTATATATTTAGAAACAATCCAGGTACATGAGCTGCAAAACCAAAAGCAGAAATAAGACTATGCTTTCAGAGTTTTTCTATTTTAATCTTGTTGAAACTATTTGCTTTAAAAAGCAAAAATCACTTGACATTACACATACTGCCTTCTCTACCTGCCTTGCACATACAATGCGTATTCCACATCTGGACACAACATCCCTAGCGCTCTGCAATATTAAATGGCCAGCCTTTATGTCACTCAGGGACATGACAACCAAAAATCATGAACTGTGCTAGSCCTTCTTTCTGCAGAGGCACTGGCTTTGACTCAGCTTCAGCCATATGCCTCCCAGTCAAGGTATTTGACAGGGGAGCTCCATTTCTCAGGACTCCAACGATAAACATGCAGAGAGGGATGTGAGAGTTACCAGATGGGCAAAAATTCTATTAACTCCTCTGTTAAATCTGACTCGACAAAAAAACACATTTTTTTTCTACTTGCAGCAGCCCCTGCTGTGTAAACTAACATCGATATGACCCTAACATACATTTAAASTGCCAAACAAAATGCCTCCTGTTTCTACATGGTATCGCATTTGCAGCCATTTTAAGTTTCTTTACTCTCCACTGATTCATTTAACAATTTGTCTTTCCCATAAACTGTTAGATGCATGACAACCATAGAATCAGTAAGGTTGGAAGGGACCTCTGGAGATCATCTAGWCCAACCTCCCTGATCAAGCAGGGTCACCTACAGCATGGTAGACAGGGTGGCATCCASGYRRGCCTTGGAGATCTCCASAGAAGGAGACTCCACAACCTCTCTGGGCAACCTGAGCCAGTGCTCCGTCACTCTCACAGGGAAGAAATTCCTCCTCACGCTCAGGAAGAACTTCCTGTGCTTCAGTTTCTGCCCATTGCCTCTTCTCCTGTCACACGGGGCAACTGAAAAGAGTTTGTCCCCATCCCCTTGACACCCTCCCTTCAGGTACCTATAGACACATTGATAAGATCCCTCCTCAGTCTCCTCTTCCCCAGGCTGAAGAGGCCCAGCTCTCACAGCTGTTCCTCATAGGGCAGGTGCTCCAGCCCTCTGATCATCTTGGTAGCCCTACGCTGGACTCTCTCCAGTAGCTCCATGTCTCTCTTGTAGTGGGGAGCCCAGAACTGGACACAGGAATCAGATGAGGCCTCCGCAGGGCTGAGTAGAGGGGCAGGATCACCTCCCTTGTCCTGCTGGCAACAGCCTTCCTAATGCACCCCAGGASACCATTGGCCTTCTTGGCCATAAGGGCACACTGCTGGCTCATGGTCAGCTTGTCATCCACCAGCACTCCCAGGTCCTTCTCTGCAGAGCTGCTCTGCAGAAGGTCAGCCTCCATCTGGTATTCGTGCCTAGGGTTATTGCTCCCTAGTTGCAGGACTCTGCACTTGCCCTTGTTGAASCTCAGGAGGTTCCTCTCCGCCCAACTTCCAGCCTGTCCAGGTCTCTCCAAATGGCAGCATAGCCCTCTGGTGGATCAGCCACTCCTCTCAGTCTGGCATCATCAGCAAACATGCCGAGGAGGCTCTCTGTCCCCTCATCCAGGTCACTGATGAAGAAATTGAACAGAATGGAAGCCAGTCCTGAGCCCTAGGGGACTCCAGTAGCCGCAGGCCTCCARCTGGAATCCACACCACTGATGATGACCCTTTGAGCTCTGCCTTTCAGCCAGTTCTCAATCCACCTCACTGCCCACTCATCTAACCCACACTTCCTGAGCTTCTCTAGGAGGATGTTATGCCAGACAGTGTCAAAAGCCTTGCTGAAGTCAAGGTACACAATGTCCACAGCTCTCCCCTCATCTACCCAGACAGTCATGCCATCAGACAAGGCTATCAGATTGGTTAGAAAGGATTTCCCCTTGCTGAATCCATGCTGGCTACTCCTGATCACCTTCTCCTCCATATGCCTGGAGATGACACCCAGAATGAGCCGTTCCATCACCTTTCCAGGGATGGAGGTGAGGCTGACTGGCTGATAGTTGCCTGGGTCCTTCTTCTTGCCCTTCTTGAAGACTGGAGTGACACTGGCTTTCTTCCAGTCCTCAGGCAGCTCTCCAGTTCTCCAGGACTTTTCAAAGATGATGGAGAGCAGCCTGGCTACAACATCCGCCAGCTCCCTCAGTCCCTGTGGGTGCATCCCATCAGGGCCCATGGATTTGTGCATGTCTAGCCTGCCCAGAAGGTCCCTAATCCTTTCCTCCTCAACCAAAGGAAAGTCTTCCCTTCTCCAGACTTTCTCCCTCGCATCAAGGCTCTGCAATTCCTGAGGGCTGCCCTTAGCGGTGAAGACTGAAGCAAAGAAGGTATTCAGTAATTCTGCCTTCTCTGTCTCCTTCGTCACCAGGGCCCCTGCTCCATTCAGTAGCGGGCCCACATTTTCCCTAGTCCTCCTCTTGCTGCTGATGTATTTGAAGAAGCCCTTCCTGTGGTCCTTGACATCCCTTGCCAGACTCAATTCCAGCTGGGCCTTAGCCTTCCTTGCAGCAGCTCTAYATACTCTTTCTGAATTTCTATAATTCTCCCRAGTAGCCTGTCCCCTCTTCCACATTCTGTGTAYTTTCTTCTTCCRTCTGAATTTGKCCARGAGCTCCTTGCTCACCCATGCAGGCCTCCTGCYMCTTTTGCTGCACTTCTCACTCATAGGGATGCACCACTGTTGAGCTTGGAGGAAGTGATGTTTGAATATTAGCCAGCTCTCATGYACCCCSCTTCCTTCTAGGGCCTTAACCCATGAGATTCCACCAATTAGGTCTCTGAAGAGCCCAAAGTCCGCTCTCCTGAAGTCCAGGGTTGCAGTCCTGCTTGTTGCCTTACTTCTTTCCTGCCGCATCCTGAACTCCACCATCTCGTGGTCACTGCAGCCAAGGCTGCCCCCAACCTTCACATCTCTGAMCAGTCCCCCTCTCTGTTGGTAAKGACAAGGTGCAGCAGGACACCCTTCCTCGYAGGCTCCTCCACCATTTGTGACAAGAAGTTGTCATCAATGCATTGTAGGAGCCTCCTGGACTGTTTGTGCCTTGCTGTGTAGTCCCTCCAGCAGATGTCAGGGTGGTTGAAGTTCCCCATGAGARYCAGGGCCTGTGATCATGAGGCTACCTCCAGCTGTCTRTAGAAGGCCTCATCAAGCTTCTCTTCCTGGTCAGGTGGCCTGTGGCAGACACCCACAACAGTGTCCCCCATGCTAGCCTGCCCTTWGATCTTTACTCATAAGCTCTCMACTGYCTCCTCMTYCTCCCYGCCTAGGCAGAGCTCGATGCATTCCAGTTGCTCTCTCCCATAAAGACCAACTCCAMCACCTCGCCTTCGTGGCCTGTCTCTCCTAAAARGCACGTAGCCATCCATGGCAGCATTCCAGTCACGAGAGCTATCCCACCATGTTTCCATGATTGCAATGAGATCATGGCYCTGCRATYRCACACAGATCTCCAGCTYCTCCTGTTTGCTCCSCATGCTGCGTGCATTGGTGTACAGGCATTTCAAAGAGGTGGTCATGSCTGCAGGTTTCCCAGGAAGGGTGTACRGGGTCACCCATAGTCATGTCCCAAACACACATTCCCAGCTGCATGCACCTGTTGGAGGCCCCCCAACCCGAGTTGTGTTTTGTTGACTACTCTGTCTCTATGACACCCCCCTCTCTCTTCCTACCTAGTGCCAAGTCTGAACTTTGGGAGTAAAAATTGTTTAAATTATTCAACAGCAAAAAAGCTTTACATCTACYATTTGAGTATATGCATACATATCAAATTATATATATCACTGAATACATACACATACATAGACAGAGAAAGAGGACTCAAGGATTTCCAGTAAGTTTCCTGTACTAATAACTGATAACCAAACACAAGAGCTGTCAGTCCAATTTTCAAGAAAGCAGTATATTTCTAAAGTGAAGTCTCCCCTACAATCACTACATCATCATGGATATGATCTAATAGTAATACTTGTATTGAATCTAAAATTAAAATAATAACAAACCTTTTTATTCCAACATGAATATTGTGTTTGTCTTTTACATGTATTATCTTCAGTTTGCATTGTAAATGCACATTTCAAAAAGTACTGTTTGTTAAATAGAAAGCATGAGTGACAGTAGCTGAGTATTTGTTCTTTAAAATCAAATTAAAAAAGCAATTATAGCATATATAAGACAAATCATTGTTATTTTGTGTGAAGCAAGATATCAGTGATGCAACACAGAGCTAGTCTGGCTGCACAGCTTGCATGTAGGAGTCACTTGTATCTGGCCTGTTTGGAAAAGGAATTTGAAATCTGTCCTCAGCTATCTTTATAGACATCCTGGAAGAGGAATAAAATGATTTTTAAATAATAGAGGAGGAAGCTAATAACAAGAAAAAAAATACAAATGGATGCTTGATTTTGCATATCACTGGATCCACTCTGTATAAAGGGGATTTAGTTTTCAATAAATAATCTCTAAATATTCCTTGTGTTTACTCTRTCACTGAGTAAACCAGTAGTGATCCTCTGAAGAAATTCTAAACTAGATTCACAGAAAAATTCAAATTTAGCATTGTACTATCCAATTTTCTGATACATTAACAGCAAATATTCTGGTGTGCTATAAGGTATCTTAATGCCTTTTTCAGATCCTGTCTCACTGAATAAGGAGAGGAGACACACCTGAGAAAAAGGATTCGCAACAGCTACTGCAGAATGAGGAAGTCTTACTATATTCAGGACATGTCAAAGACTGGAGTCATGCTTTATCCTTTTAAGGACTGGTAAAGTAACCCGGAACAAAGGAATCCCACGTCTCTGCTGGAATTTACTGCCTTTATCTCTGAATTAGTCATGAAAGTCAGATCAGCTTTTTCTCACAGAGGACAGCGTCCCCTTCCCTCCTGCTATTCCCCCTTCTGGGATGCACATCAATTTATGTTCTGAAATATCCGAGATGGTATTAAAGAAATACATATCATCAGAACTATTCTCATACACCAGCAGGAAATACATGGTTAGTAAAGACGAGCATAAAGAAGCATTTCTTCAGTGACCTAAATTTTTAAAATTAAGGGTATAATACTAGATATCTCAGTGTGTGTTAAGAAACAAACAAAAAAAATTCTTAGAGTGATGACAGTTTTGAGTTGCTATTAATGACAGAAAGTGACAGTGCCAGACCCTTTGCATGGGTAAAGATTGGGAGCAAAATTTTCCCCATGACCCAGCTGCCAATAGTAGCATGATGATGTGTGGGCCTTTTGATCAGATGCTTTACTCCTCGCAAACTGCAGACATAAGACTGCTAATGCAAATAGTTTAGCTGCTTCATGGTCATTGTGGAGCTAGGGCGTTTCAGGGCATCAAACCCTTTTTTTTGTTAAATCCTTATTACGTAACTAAATAACCGTGAAATTAAATAAATGTTCATCACATGGTGGTCCCTTGAGATACCCAACATATAATTTAATAAATGTTACATCTTATCACTTTTAAGTCAAAATAGAGAAAAAATTGCTGACAGAAAAAATGATTTTTTAAACATAACAAAATAGAAACCTTGATGTAAGCGAACATTCTGGTTACCATGGAAACAAGTGGAACATAAGCTTTGAAAACAAGGTTCTTTTTTTTCAATTATTAGTCAGGCCACAAGACATAAAATCTCTATTCGACATCTCTTCTGGAATCTGCATAAAGGGAGAGCATTTAAAACACTTAATCAGAGGTACACCTGTTCCCTTAGGGATCTGTGAGACCAGTACTAACTCACYCATCCTCCATCTTGACCTCTTTGTAGATAAATCAAAAAATGCACGGGTTATAAGTTTGAGCTTGGTAGCATTAGAAAGATATAAATACCCTGGGAACACACAGAAGTATAAGGATTTAACCGTTGATGTAGCTGTTGATCTGGGGATGATTTTATGAAGAACCTCATGCCTATCATCCTCCAARTCTTTGACATTTTGCATGATATCCCCGACACTGCCTAAAATGATTTATAACACTGAGGATCTAACCTTATCGATAGTAGAGTGTGTTTAGGTGTACACTGCATACCCTAGTCTGTATTCAAACATCTTCAAATAACATTTCACAAGCTAAGTATATAAGAGATGAAATAATAGTAAGAAGCAGTCAGACTATTTCTGATGCCTATTTCAATCAGTTTGATTAGATATTTTTTCAAAGCTGCAGGCAACCTAAGAATGCCCCAGCATTCAGGAAAATTCTGAACATTTTCCCTGCCTAGTAAAAATGGTCTTGTAAATATCCACAGAGATGCTATGAATAAATCATAGGAACAGTCTTGTTTATTTAATAGGAGCATTTACGTGGCCTTAAGTGAAGGGACAATTCCAGAATTTTGTATGTGGCTTTTGTATTCTTGCTCCAGTAAGTTAATGACCTCTTTTTTATAGGTTACTTTTAATCACCAAGACTTTATTCTTTCCAAAAGACTAGAATAAATACTTTTCACTGCATTAGCTTTAGCTGAATATTACATATAGAAATATTTCTATCTCCATTTGTTTCACTATTTAGCCACAGTGAGCTCTGTGAGGAAGAATTTCTTGAACTATTGTCCTAAAACTGATCTGAAGTAGTGCTCCATGCTTGAAAACTATCCTAACTGGTCCAGGAAAGGATATMACTATCTTCTATGTACTATTTCCTATTCAAACTGAGTGGTCATACGTTCTGCTCTCTACAGATGTTACATCAGTTATTTATTCCTGCACTGATTTTTGAAGAGTTTCCGGTTGCTGTTAAGGGTAGAGGTTTTCTTGGTTTGTCACTGTGTTTTGAGGGAAAGGAAGGTGTTGGGCTTTTTTGTAGATATGTACTACATGGATATAAGTTTTAGTTTGCTATATCTTTCCTCAGTCTAGCTTAAACTTACCCATAAAAGCAAAGTTATATACATGGTGATAATTAGTTAATTAAAACTTGGGGGCAGGTTTAACTGAGTTGGTTAGAGCATGGTGCTGCTAATGTCAYGGTCGCAGGTTCAYTCCCTGAGGGTTGGACTAGATGATCTCCATGATCTCCTTTCCAACCTTACCATTCTATGATTCTATAAGAAAACTTGGGAAATCTACACTAGGAGTACATGATCAGGTCTTGTAATAAAGGAAGATCACCGGTGAACTCATTTTAGAAGTATGTTGGGACTGGTGTTATCTAAAGTATTTACAAATGACCTGGAAAAGAAAATGAGCAGAAAGTTGGCTGACTGTTGACTGAACAGAAAGTTGATCTGAAATCATTCAGTGCAAAGAACTGCAGAAAGACCACATGAGTTGGAGGGAATGGGAAATGTAAATGTAGGTGAAATTCAACACAGTTAAATAAAGCCTTGCACACAGGAAATGATCTTAATTTCACATATAAAATAATGGAATGAGAACTGACTTAGTGCTCAGAATCAAAATCTTAAAGTCAAGGTTCGATAGGTCATCTCAGTTCTCAGTAACAGCCAAAGACTAAATAGAGTATTAGGAAGCATCAGGAAAGAAACGGAGAACAAGACAGAAATAAAATCAATGCAGAAGTCCAAAATTTGTCCATACCTTGAACACAGCTAGCAATCCTATTCCATATAACAGAAATGGAGAATGGTCAAAGAAAAACAGTAGGAGTGATCAAAAGCATAGAACCAATTTTATACAGTAAACAGATGAATAGCCTAGGTCTCTTTAGCATGTAGAGTGCTGATGGGGGAAGAGGGTTTGGTTGTTCCCTAACTTTTCCTATTTAAAAGGTGGGAGAAGCCAAATGAGATTAGATAGAAGCAGGTCCCCCAAAATACCACCTTCTCCCCTGCTACTCCGAAACTGAGCAAGGACATGTTTCTCCATGCAGTAAGTGAACCTTACTTCAGTAAAGTAGACCTGYGAAACTTAGTGTTGAAGAACACTGTGGATGAGTAATATTTATAAGGATTAAATGAGAAAGTGGGAAAAACTGGAAGAGAAATATATTTGGGGTTATTAAATAGATAGAAATTACCTCTAGCTCAGGAAATTTGCTGAAATGGTTTGAGAATAGGAGAGTAATGGGTGACAGTTGAAGGCAGGGAAAATACTGTATATGCTTGCCCTGTTCTTCCTATTCCTCATGCATTTTCTTTTTTAAATGGTCATTCTTGCAGGAAGGATACTTTTATAATCTTAGTAGAATCATTCTTGCATTCTTAATATTGAAGGGAAAATCTAAAATTACTGTATTTTTAGGCATTTTGAAGCATTCTACATTAATAAAAAAAGTGAATAAACTGATATCTTAATTGTCATTATTTCTTATGGATAACGGGGCGGAAGTTGCATATTTGTGGCATTTAATTAGCAAAGATGTTTTGCATTCTGAACAGTGAATCTATTGAGAGGTAACACATGCAGATATATGCAAGTAGATGTGTACTTTTCAAGTTGATCACATTTTTATACTAGCATATGTTAAAATGTTGCAATTTTCATTAATTTGTTTCAATTAGGTTTTTCTTTGATATAAGTATATGAACTACAGGTTTACAAAAATAGACATAATTGCAAACTGTGGCATCTAGGGAGAAATAAAGAAAATTGCTAAAAGGATAGTAAATCAGAAAGGATTATTAGCAGAGAAAGATAAATAATGGCACCGAGTGACTAACAGAGGAACAATCCGCTCAAGTGTAAGAAATCATTATCTTTATAAAATGCAAGAAAACAGGCATAAAGAAAATATCACGTATCAGTAGACACACCTGAAAAGAATGGAAAAGTTCTAATTCAGTCGTCTGCTTTTGTTCCAATAGRTGATAATCATAAGCTAATTCTCAAACATTCATTTCCTCTTCTGCCTGACAGGGTAATTATAAGCACTGCAATATACATTCTTGAATACCTGACTATGTAGATCTGACTGCGTTCAGAGCTGGAGCACAGAGAGTACTGCATGCACATCAGATATTTTCTCCTACAGTGCAAGTGGCAATACTTAATAGAATAAATTAAAAAAAAAAAAAAAAGTTTTCGCCTGAAAATTAACACAAAACAAGAGATTTGTAGTACTGCAAGTAGAGCTAAATAATGCATAAAGAGTAATAAGGATATAGACATAGCAAAACATTTGCCACTAGTTTCTTGTTTATGGTGACCATTTGCTGAGAAAGGCAGAGGAAGCAGGTTAAAGACAGCTTCATATCAGTTAGACACTCTATTCAATGGAAAATATGCTGTTTAGAAAAACAAAACAGAAACAGGATCTTAATAAATTTCTCCAGGGTGCAAAGGAAGGGAAAGCAACGTCATTTTCATATCATTCACAAGTGAAAAAGTTTAGTGGGTTTAGCCA
Source organism: Rhea americana (assembly GCF_003343005.1). Classification (NCBI taxonomy): domain Eukaryota; kingdom Metazoa; phylum Chordata; class Aves; order Rheiformes; family Rheidae; genus Rhea; species Rhea americana. Next base: position 635,065 of record NW_028186340.1, read on the forward strand.
AAGATGTCAAACAGTACATAATCAATAACCTAGTAACAGAAATAAATTGTATCCAATATGTATTTAGTCTCAATTAAGAATAACCCTAGGAACATAAATTCAAARTGAAGAGCTTATACTACAGTACTCACTTAATCAGGAGGCTACAAAGCCATTTTCTCAATGAATTTCAGGTAAAATCTCTCCAGTTCAAAAAGAAGGACTAGCAAATGTGTTGTTTTCTAGCTAGAAGAGTCTCATGGGAAGTATATACTTTCCTGCCTTGAAACAGAAAAGGGAACTTTTTCCTTTTCCTAAGACAGTCCTCATATTCCCAGTTTTCTTCATGAAAGCTTGTCCCAGAGTATGTATAATTATTAAAAAAAGTACTATTTCAACTATCACTTTATGTACTGTCTCACAAACARCACCAAATAATTCTGTCATTTCATGCTCCTGTTGAATAATCCCATCAGATTACTGCTGAAATTGTGAAATATTTTGATTTTAAGTGTTATTTCTACATAAATGCAGATCAACCAATCCCTCAGTTATACAAATATTCTGCATTATCTATTTTTTTTCCTGTGTCCAGAAAGAGGTAAAAAAATGGCAACATGGAAAAGACTTTAATTCAGYATACAAAGAATAAATCTGGATGACTGAATTAAGACTGTGAAAGTACGAGCTCTTTAAGATTGATTGCTGGCTTTCATCACTGGCTCCTGATTCTATTCTTACTGAAATCCATGACAATCAGCATTAAGTTGCAAAATATAAAGGAAATTATATAACATTCTGATATACCACAAAATTGTTGCTTTGTATATATATGTCAGTCATYGACTTTCCTTAATCAGAATATCAAACCAGCCTTTGTTGTGTGCCTGATAGGATGTAACTAAACAATTGTTTCAATAAATCCCAATATACAAGTTCTATTGTTGTTCCATGATGTATAGCTTAATATTTTCATCATATCAACGCATAAAAGATGTACATSTTCTTTGGTACTAAGCATCATGGTAATCAAAAACCATATTTCAGTTTTTTTCCAACTACGCTCAAAGATTTTAACATCAGATGGCTGAACTCAAGTAGCAGAGTTCTATTAAAAAACACAAGGTCCTTCAAGTTAGCAGTACAAAAAAAGAACACTAAATAATGTACTGTATTGGAAAAAAAAGAAGACTATTCTTCTTTAACACCAGGGGAAGGACATAGAGCATATTTGCCAGGCAAAAAAACCACATGACAAATTAGAACTAAAAATCAATCTCTTCCCAGCTTTTATTCTTGAGTCTTCATTCCTGTTAAATAAGGCACTATAAAGATAAAAATAACAAGACATACTTTATACAACTTTCACTTCCATACACAGGTTTGCATGCGGCTGCTTTTCGTACCTTGCTAGCAGCTTTGTCCAGGTGCTTATTCACTGTAATTCAGCACAGTTAGGGCCAATTATCTCACMTTCAGGATCCAAGTAGCTGCTGCCTGCAATCACCCTTTGCTGACCAGAGGTTCTTGATAGCATTTTGTTTTGTAGTCTGCCYGAGAATTCAGCATCTATATCAATCACAAAAAAAGAATTAGTCTGTGTGAGAAGATGCGTATCTTCTTAGCAAATTACTTGAAGGACATAGATCAGTATTAACAACATTCATGCAGCTCCTCTTCAAATCCTGTCATATTCTTTCTATGGGAAATTATACACATTCCACTGCATTTTCCCTAATTCTGTGTGTGACTTAATCGGAGCTTTGCTATAATTTACCATTATTATGTGCAGCCTCATTATTGAGATTGGTACTGTTATGTTTATTTAGTTAAATAAGGAAGAGGAAAAAAGCTGAACGTGGCTTCAGCTTCAGATAAACCATTCCTGGCAAATACATTAAGTTTATCAAGAAAAAAAATATTCCCAAGCTGTTGGCTTTGCAGATTTTATTTTTTCTTCTAGTCAAGCAGACTAAACATGAATGTTAGTTTTGTCATGAAGATTAAAACTTAGAAGGTACAAGAGCAAGTGATTTTTAATAGGAGGAATATATATGTATGTATGTGTGTATGTATATATGTATGTATTTGCAAGAAGAGGAGATCTCATTATGCTTTGTTTTCAGAGCTTTGGCTGGGATGTCAAAAAATTTAGATCTGTGTAGGTGAGACTACACTTTAGGTAAAATAAGCATGCATATAGACTGTAAATTAGCAAGCACTGAAAATCAGACATAATAGGAAGGTTCAAAAGGAGATTATTTTGTATAGATCTGAAAGTACAGCTGAGAGCTGAACGCAATATAATAACTAGTCTTTACAACAAAACTTCTAATTCAATATAAATGTGTTTTTACATGAGAATAATAAAAAAATATGAAGAGAGCATACTGACACAGTTGGGTTTCACAGAAAAGGAAGTTCATTCTTGCTTCAAGCACACTATGTCTTATGACAAAAAAATCACATCAAGATGTTCACATAGAGAGGAAGTATGGAAATAACTGCGCTATTGGATAAAATTGTATATGGGGAAAAAGAAGATCAGTTCTTCCTACATTTCAGCATCTACATTTTGTGAAGAAAGATCTGCCAGAGAATTCAAGTCCAGAAGAAAATTATAACTGAAATCTGAGTCAAGTAAAGAAATCTCAAGTTAGGCTTGTCAATCCAGAGAGACGGTGTTTTAGATATACCTACATTTTATTTCAATTCACTTAATTAGCTAAGACAGTTCTTGCTCAGCATAATGTCTTCTCATTGTAAGACTGCACTCTTCATGCATTTTATGGAGAGCCTAGTCATATAACAGTGGATCTTGGATTCAACTCTTAGATGAAGGACATTTCTAAATTACCAGTTTAGTACTTCTGTGCCTGGCTGTTTTATATAATACAGCTGTAATCGAACTAAACCTAGACATTTTAAATATAACAAAAGAATTCACATATATTCAATAACTATAAATAAAATACATGATCAGAGCATCACAAAATTGTTAAATAACACTCACCAAGCAAGATTTTTAACTCATCGTTTTGTCCTGGTTCCTAAGCAAACGGTTGTCGTGTGTTATAGTGTACGTCTATTCGTATCTCTGTGCCAGGCCCATATAAGCATTGAAGATCTTGTTCAATTTCAATCCAATTTGATAATTTTAAGTGATTTCAAAGATGATCAGAAATTTAACATCTTTTAAACATCATAATGTTGAATTACACCCTAGAAGTGTTTATTGTAAAGTGAATCTACATGTCTAAGTCAGGTACAGATGTCTACATCTGATCTTTTATCAAAAACTTCTAAGAGCCAACTAGTGGAAAAATACCTTATTGATGTCACCCTGAGGAAATGAAAATAATCATGTTACTATATTTCAGAGACTCCAAATAAGAGAAAGACACTGTATATTTTTATACATATGTATTTTCATTATGTATAAATACATAAGGATACTCAGTGTACAGCAAAATTCAGTGTGAGCACATTCTTCCTGGTGCAAAACCAAAATAAGACATAAATCCACATGGAATTACTTTTCATTAGTTCTGCTTTCCATGGTCAGACTTGTTACTAAGCTTAATGGAGCAATACCAAAGCAGTCCTACATTAACTTTTTCTGACACTCCCTTTTCATTRTTTCAGGAGCTACAGGCAGAATACTGTTTATTAGCACTGTTTCAAATACTGTGTGTGAAAATACCATGAAATGAAACTGAAGTATGGATAGGCTGCCCTTCCACCTTCCTTATATGCCAGCAGAAGAATCTGGCAACATTTGAAGGCCTTGAATACCAAACAGAACACAGAATTGAAACAAAATTACATTTGTATTTACTTTGTCAGCATGCCATACAATGAGAATGGACCAAAACTTCTAAATTTAAGTAAGGAAAAATAACTCTGAAAATCAACACCACTTGTTTATTTACCTTGGGGAGAAATCATCCCACAACAAAGAATGTGGTGTCAGCTTGATGCCCGCTGGGTGTTTTGGTGTACTTCTGCTGTCTGTACTGAATGGCATACCTGATCTCTTCTGGGGTAATTTGATGGTGCCTCTCAGCAATTCAATAATGTATGAATGGCATATCACTCTCCATTTCCCTTGAAAATGCTTACCTTGTGGAGACAGATAAGAGGCTTAGATGCTGATAAGCTCATCTTCATCCTTATGGAGAATCCAGACTATCTTGCCTAACTGTTGATTTTGAGTGATTACCCCTGGAACTGCTAGTGTACTCAGAGGCACACTTTGAAAGGCATTTAAAATAAAGTGTGATGAGATTGAAGTTAGTAATACAGTATATTTCAGAGAAATTGTGTGATAGATGCAGTTCAGCCCTCCCGGAAATAAAAGTAGTTCACACATCCTGGAACTATCAGGTTTCCACAGGCAACTACTTAACAAATCTCAGATCACAAATACTCTGTGGTTAGACAAACACAAAGCTTTTCAAAAGAAGAAAATTGTCTACAACATAATCAGGCAGTGAGGAAAACTAATTATTAAAAAAATGTAAGTTTTAATGTAAAATATTAAAAAGAGGAGCAGTTTGGCACAACAGAATGCAAGAATAATCCAAACTTTCCTTGAGAGGGTTTGCTTTGGTTTTAGTGTTTTTAGTTTGTTCTCTTTAGTATAGTTTACTGATGAAAAAGATGCATACAATAAATATTAGTGCATATAAATGTGATCACATTAACGGAATATATTTCAATGTTCCTATATAAAAACAGTCAGTGCAATGACTTTCTATTGTCCAATTAACTTCATCTGATGTTTCAGGTGTTAGCTTAGATAATGAGCCTAAAATCAGTGGGAACCATTTATTCCTGTCTTGCCTACTGACCTAGTCCTTGACTAATTTGAAATCTAAGCCTGCCTCTTTGACCAGGCTCTTTGACAAAAATTTTCTGTGTCAATCTATTCTGTCTATTTAAACTCTCTATCTCTAGCTTGGTCTTCAGTCTTTGAAGATACTCCCCCTACAATAACTTATAAACATTTAAAGATTTAATTCTGCTATTGAGAACTTACTTTTCTTTATAATCATAAAATAATTGATGGTACAAATTCTATTATGGTTATTACAGAATGTATGTCATGTTCTCTCAAAACACAGGCTAACATAAGTTCAGTAACTGAACTGTGTTCTCCACACTAGCCAAGCCCTTTGTCCTTTTTTAGGACACATTTAGAAATCTGGGAAAAGAGTTTTTAGATAAACAGATTTCACCCCCAGGATGAAATCAATGGTTAGTAATGTTTGTCCCCAAGAACCATGAAACCATCCATGATAAGGATGCACACCGAAGCAGATGGCAGGTCCTTCTCAGGAAACAGCCCAGGTAATGAAAAATACCTTAAATGTATCGGCTGCAGACTTAGTTCCTTGACTGGGCCTATTCTTTCAAAAACAAATGCACAGAGCACTACAGATATTTAAAATCATGCAAAGAATAAGGTATACATAAAACTGTGCACATATATAGACATGTATATGCACACATAATGATATTCATGTCAATGTACCTTTTATGAGGAAAAGTGTTCTGTGCAGAGACAAAACATAAATATCTTCTGGAAGTTGTGTTTACACCATGGGACGAGTGAGCCCCACAGCATCCTTCTCAGTCCTTTTGCTGCCCAGAGCGGAGCTTCAGCTGGATGGAGCTCATGGTGGCTCCGTCCCCACCTGCACTCAACTTCCTTCCAAAGGAGACCTGAATACACAGGTGGGTAGGGGGCACCTATACCTCATCCCAGTGTGCAGCTGAGTGGTAATTGTATGTGTCAGTTTAGATATTCCCTTAAAATGCTCTGTACTGGGTAAAAGGAGTCAAGCAGRAAAAGTAAAGGACTGCGACCTGTCTGAAATAAACACCTTCACGTAAGGAGCACTGACACTTTTGTGAGCTAATACAGCACAAGTTCCCAGAACTGTCCTCAGGAATTCATAAAAAATGGGGTGACTGACCACCTACTAAATGTTACTACATCCACCCCCCTGCCTGACCCYGGCAAAAAAGAAAAAAACCCACAAAGAATAGGAAGTATAGAAAGTACTAGAAAATTCTTCTTTGTATGGACTGAGAAAGGATGAAATCACATTACGAAATGGGCAGGTAGAGACTTTAGACTATCACCACATCCACAYAGAAGGGTGACTGAGGAAAACTATCACAGCTAGATATGTTTTTCTGAGTGTGAAGTAACATAAAAATCGGTTTCATCTTAATCTTTATTTTCTCTCTCTCTTTTTTTTTTTTAATTTAATTTCAACATTACCAAAGTCTAAAAACCTCCTTCATCATTGCTGTCAGCTTCAAAGTTTTGAGACTTTAATGGTAAGGCATACTTTTGTAAAGCTATCAAAATTCTATTTTGCAGAATACTGATAACACATTAATTAGAAAATTGGTAATTTTGACAGCATAAAGGCAAACAAAGGAAATGCACAATCTGTTCACAGAAACTATAATCACTTAAACAGTGATAATTTAAATATCTTGTGGAATGTCATYTGTATTCTTCTAGTGAAGTCCAGTTTTTTCATTGCTGTTTAAATCTCATTGGTGGACCTGTAATTAACATTCTCAATTTTTTTCTCTCATAAAAAGAAAAAAAAATAATTTTAGAAATGTTTTCTTAGTCTCATAGATCATATGAATATATAAACATTTCTCTTTTATGAATTAGTTATAAACAATTACTCAARAAGAATAAAAATAAAGGAAAATCAYAGAATCACAAAATGATTAAGGTTGGAAGGAACCTCTGGAGATCATCTAGTCCAACCTCCAYGCTCAAGCAGGAYCATCWTGAGGACATTKCCCAGGATCCTCTCCAGATGACTTTTGAATATCTCCAAGGATGGAGACTCCACAACCACCTGTGGGCAACCTGTTACAGTGCTTATCCACCCGCATAGTAAAAACATTTTTTCYTATATTCAGGTGGAACTTCCTGTGTTTCAGTTTGTGCCWGTTGCCTCTTGTCCTATCACTGGGCACCACTGAAAAGAGTCTGGYCCCATCCTCTTGACACCCTCCTTTCAGATWTTTACAGATGTTTGGCRCTGGGTTCAAGTCCCAGTGGAACYAGCACCAGGAAATCTGTGGGAGGTTGGACTAGATGATCTCCAGAAATCCCTTTCAGCCTTACTGATTCTGTGATTCTGTGACAACAATAAGATCCTCCTTCAGTCTTCTTCAGGTTGAACAGGCCCAACTTTCTCAGCCTTTCCTCAGATGAGAGATGCTCCAGTCTCTTCAGCATCTTAGTAGCCCTACACTGGACTTGGTCCACTAGCTCCATGTGTCTCTTATATTGGGGAGCCCAGAACTGGACACAGCACTCCAGGTAATGTCTCACTAGGGCTGAGTAAAGGGGGAGGACCACCTCCCTTGACCTGCTGGAAATGCTGTAGTCACTTATGGTGACCAAATCATTKCACCCCAGGACACCTCTGGCCTTCTTGGCCATAAGGGCTCATTGGTGACTCATGGTCAACATGTCCACTAGGACTCCCAGGTCCTTCTCTGCAGAGCTTCTTTACAGAAGGTCAGCCCCAGCTTGTGCTGGTGCCTCCCTAGGTRCAGGTCCCTGCACTTGCCCTTGTTGAACTTCTTGATGTTCCCAAAAATGTAAAATTACTCAAAAAGTCARGTATAATGGAGCATTGAAAATAAACAAAAAAGGGAGATGAAATGCTAAAAAACTTAAAGCCATCCTCAGAATTAATCTTTCTTCTGTTCTGCCCCATTTGTAGTTTTCRTTAATTATTTGAAAGGTGAAACAAATTGTTATATTTTGTGTCAAAAAAGATTTRATGCTAAGCAACATGTTTATTTTTTAATGGGTGTGTCGACTACAYCGTGATTATGTGAACAGTTTTCCCAATAGTTAAAGGAATATTATTGAACRAACATTTAAACAATCAATAATATTTAAGGTTTTTTTATATATATTAACTTTGAAAAGAGTATTATGGTCTCAAYTACTGCAGCAGGACTTATATTGGAGGTTTATTGAACAAAGTAGTAGAGCTGTGCAAACATGGACCTTGCAGTTTCAAAGACAGGAAGACTTTCAACTTGTGATGAAAATTGCAATTATACCACATATTTCTTGGGTTAATTCAGCTACTGAAATCAAGTCACAAATAAATAATGTGAATGCMAATTCAGAGCTTCTGAGAACTTAGGTAGACTTGAAATTCAACAGCTAAAGAAGACGACAGAAYTTGTTTTCCTTATTCCTAGGCTTTAGATTTTCTAGCAGGAATYAAGATTGGCTTCAGTAGATTTGGGTTGGAGAAGAGGTGGCAAATCATCAGGAGAGCCGCTGGGATGCTAAAAGGACATATATTGTGGTGCTGTAGCTGAGGATCTCTCTTCTCACTAATTCCCATCTCTCAGTTCTTCTGAACTGACTGGAGGATTCACTTTCAGTAGTCATTATTGCCTTCTGACCATCTCAACTCCCTTTCTAGATCCCCCTTTCTTCCATTTCCTGTTTTTTTTTTTTCATTTCTCAACCTCTCACTTAGTACTTTGCATTACAATAGGATTTCTCCATACACTTTCCAGCTGTCAGCACTGTGGGCTTTCCTTGCAGGGTCCTCTTCTAGATTTATTTTGGTTTCTGACATCTAAAGAAAATATTTGAAAATTTTCATAGACGGTTTTAGAGTTTACAGGATTTTTAAAATTTCACGCTTTTTCTTTAGGTTAAATGTTTTCAAGTGCTGTGCTAGAGAATATCAGAAACTGAACCGATAGCTGTGATATAAAATCCTGTTAAATGGCTGTTGACCTATTGTTACTWGTTTTATGATATGTTTACTATTGTGCTAATTAATCAAGATTTTTATATTTCCCTCTTCTCTATTTTTTCTCTTAAAAGTATGTAGAAATCTTATTTCTATTATCAGATGTGAATTTTCAATCCCACACATAATCTGGACAATTGTTTTGTGATGAAAAATCCTTGACAGTATATATCAGAAGTATCATGCAGCAAATCTGTGGACCAAAAATATTTGATGAGAAATTTGCCTTTGGCAACTTATTATAACTGCTATCAAACTTCTATTTCTAGTTATACAACAAATAAATAAAAAGTGTGTAATGGCTCTGCTACAGGCTAGATCTGTAGCCTTCTGCCTTTTCAGTATTTTAAAAATGAGATAATTAGGTTGCTTTCAAACGCTGAATTTCATTACCCATCAAAAATACCAGTGCCCATCAGCTCAGAACTGTAGTCCCATAGCAAGATTCCTCTCACTGTAGGATGACACCACAAATTGGTCAGATGACATCCATGAAGAACTGTCTATTTATTTTAATTGACATAAAAGGATCCCTAAATTATAAATAAAATTTTACATTAAATATGTAAAAACCTGAGTGAGATGAATGCAACCTATCTGTATTATTACCATGAAAATATCACAGGATTCAAAGCTGTTCCTCCTAAATGCAAAGCCTTGGAAGATGTTGAGTAATCACCAGCAAGTTTTGAGGTAAATTCAGATGCTCATGTTGTGCTCTTGAGCTTATGATGGGAGCATTGTCCTGCTGCCCTGCATCTCTGAAAGCAAAAGTCTGACATAGATTATAGCAATATCTGTAACCGCGTGTGTTCTTTTAACTCAAAAACAACTCAGGCACTACAGTTCTTTCCTGACAGCATGYGGTCTCTAAATAAGTAAGTATTTTCTAGTTTTCTTTACAGTTCAGAGTAAAGACTCAGCCTTCTCAAGATTCCTCAGTATTCCTCATGGTTTTTGTAGCTGACAGAGAATCTACGTACTACCAGTAGCACAAGATTAACAGTTGCCAGATTTATTGTTACTTTAGTTAGCACTATATTTTGCAGCATATCAATTTTTGTAATTTCTTTAAATATGCCTTTTCCCTCAAGTGTCAGTGTGTTTTAGTGTTAGTACCACCTAGTGTTTTGGTAAAGATGGCATATAGCTTTGGAAAGTACTGATTTAGACATTATTTATAAAACAAGACACAGTGTTGATATTTCTGCTGTCACCTGCCCAGCCTTAGTTTGAGGACACAGATATGTATATGATTAACTCATACTAAATAAAGGTGCCAATTTACAATGTTTCAGCTACTCACAGTAATTACCAATGTGCCTCTGTAAATAGGAAAAATTAGAGATTTGTTGTTTGCTTTCACTGAAAGGATGAACAAACTTTTTTTTTCTTTTCTCTCTCTCTCTCTCTTTTTTTTTTTTTTTTTTTTGGGTCAATTTTATGCGACTTTCTTATCCTATAGCAATTTGCTTATACAGCCCATGCTTTCTGTATATGCTTTGTTCACATGTCCCTATACAGCGTACCCGTCACACTTTGTATATTTTTAAAAGGATAGAGAGGTGGAGAATTGCCATTTCCTGGAATTAGTATTCTTCGTGGAGATTTCTCTATAGCATACTGAGACACTTGGTCTGTGACATTGGTTTAGTCAAGCTTTAATTTTTTTGTATAAAATAAAACACTTCTAGAGGGAGAAGATGACAGCAAAACTACTTATAGAATAGCAGCTGCCTGGAAGCTGGGACAGTTTCTGGAAGCATGCAAAATTGATGCTCAAATCCTTGACCAGAAGCAGAAAGAACAAGGGCTCTGAAGCTGTTTTTTTTTTTAACCCCAGGTGAGTTCTGTAACCACTTCACTGTTTCTTTTTGACCATAAATTCTTAGACTTAAAAGCCTAATGCTGTCAACACTTGACCCACCTTCACATTAAAAATTCTATGTTTTGTTTAAAATGAAAAAAATATTTTGTCAGAAAAGTCCCAGTGAACCTAACAGACATACTGGAGACTGGGGAAAGTGAAGTTGAAGTGTGAAGCATTCATTTGGGCTTTCAGAAGAGCAAAAGAAATAGGAGAGAAAGAGGATACTCAAGAAAGGTGCTGAATAACATGCATATTGTAAAGTAAAAATCATTATTATCCTATTGCTYGCTGTCTTTGACTGCAGCATGCTTTGCTTACAGATAAAGAAACAATAGATRGATGATATTGAAGATAGTCTGCAGACTGAAGTATAGTAATCTTCAGTCTTCYATTTGTATATAAATGGGCAATTTTCAAACTAAAATCGGTTATATTTTGTGATCAATTATTCACACATTAATATATACAGCCTTATGTGATGTTCAAAACTATCTGTGTCTTTGTTACTGTCATCATTATTTGTTGACATCTGCTTTGCATCCCTGACTATTTCTTTCTTCTGATGAACAAACCACAGAAAATATTAGTTTTATACTACAAGAATATATTTACTGTCTCCATTGTGGAAGAACTAATGGAATAAAGGATTATCACTTTATGAACAAACTGAAAGGAATAAAAAGAAAAGAAGAGATACAGTAAAATATAAATCTTTCCTTTTTCCAAAATACATCTTTAGTAATAGAAATAAYTATGTGTAATTTTTTGTTCACTTAAATAAGGCTTATATTATAGCCCATTCTAAGTCTTCTGAAATTTGTCCTTATGTTTGAGCAACTGACAACTTTGTCATTAAACTGTGAATTCAGTTACTGACTGTAGGCTGTTTTCASCATTTTGATATTTTTTTTTCTTCAATTTAAGGAACAGTACAAAGAAATCACCATTTGCCTTGGTTCAAACTGCACGTTTAATTATATAATTCACAGAATATTATCTTATCTTAAACACACATTGCTTTTTAAGACAGAGTCCACAATTTTCTTACTTTGTAATAATAAGTAGTAAACAACAGCAATAACTGACTAGCAACAGCAATAATAAAGYAGTAAATATATTTCACTCAGCTAGAGTGTGCAAATATAACTTTTTTAGCTGATTCTTTTTAAATATAATCAGAAATAGGTACTAAAAGTCATTAGCACAAGCTCTTTTTCTAATCCTTTTCACTACGATTCTTTAGAATTATATTTGCTTTCTAAAAATCTGATCCTGGCATTCCAGTTTTATCTCTGTTCTAAGCATTAGTTGTCACATCCTAAAATAATATAGTAATATAAAGAAACCCAGATTCATCCTCTAAATGTGACTTCTTCTCCATAAATCTCAACTCTAACCCCATTGTTGGCATCCTATTTAAACAGCAGGGAAGAAGAATATGTAGAGAATGAATTGGAGCTCGGCCACCATTTACTGCAGAAAATCTATTATAGTAACTATATTCTGCCTTCATCTAAAGTTAAACCTTGGATCTATGTATTACATTAAGGTTCATGACCTTTGAATCTCAAAATGTCTCAGGTAAAATTATTCGATTCAAGATGAAATGCTTCTTGCTGCAGTTACAATCTTAAGGGAAAACAAGAAAATCCGCATGTAAAATGGAGTAGAAAAAAAGAAAAAAATGGAAAATCTATTTTCTTTTTTTCTACAACTTATCTGCCACCTCACTTGATACCGAAAGATGTAATAAATATTGTTATAAGCTGTTTTGAGACTAGATAGACTTGTAAACATTTTAGAATATTTAAGGCCTTGTTTTTCCACCTTTTAATAGTAGGATCACAGCACTGTTACCAGAAGCAGTCACCATCAGCTCTACTAAAGTAGAGGAAAAAAAAAAAACCCTAAGAGAGGGACTATGTATTTTAAAATAAGACACAAGTAACATATTGCTATGTGAATGTCATAGAATTCAAAAAATACTACATACAAGGTAAATTGGGAACCAGAACAAACACAGTCAGGARCAATACTTTTGAAAGTGATAAAAGGTATCATGATTTTATTTGACATATAATTGACTAGTCAAATTCATTACTACAAGATAATAATGACATCATGATGAGTACTGATACATATATGAATCCAATATGGAACGTAAGAAAATTCATAGTTGTGCAGTAGAGGATAAAATAATTTGAAATTACTATGAACCCATAAGTTCTAAGATATAAATTAACCACAAATTGACAGCAGTTAGAAATAACTTCTTCCCCTGGTCGGGTTATTCCTTGTGTGTTTCAGAATTTGGTGCATCTGTTTCTGGTTAAACTGGCTGGACCATCACCAGAGACAGTATATTAGGTTAGATGGCAAATGCAGCACGGCAGTTCTCTGCCCTTCTGTGCCTTTGTCTTTCAAAGACAGGTTTTTTTTTAGTTATCTTCTAGTATACTGTTCTTGAGATTTAAAATAGTTAAGATTTTGAGTATTTGTATAATCTTTCTTTCCAGGAAACATCACATCAAGACTTTAAACATTATTCTTAGGAACATGTTCTGTCAATATAACATGTTTCTCAGCAAAGTGTACAGGGCATTTATAGTTTTGCTTATATATATCCAAGTGCATTTCTACTGCTACTTTTTAAAAAAACAGATAAGAAATTATCAGGAAAAAAGTCTGTGTCTGTTGGAGCAGAAGAACTGCAACAAGAAACTTGAAGCTACTGTGTCTGCCAGTCCCACTTGCAGGAGCTGGCAGTAATAAAGGCTTCTCCACACTGAACCTAACTTTTTAAGTTGTCAAGATAGTCCTTGACAAATCCGTATTTTCCCAACTGTTTACTGCACATAAGGGTCTCAAAGCATTGCGGAGCATACAGAKATCTTTCTGTATTTGTTCATACTGCAGATAATGATGGTACAAGAAGACTGAAACCCTGGGAGCAGATGCTTCATGTCACACTTGGAAATACCAACCACTAGGACTCCCCTTAACTATTGGTTTTGAAGCTGCATAATTTTGTGGTTGAGGTAGCAACAAAATGCTAATGTTTAACTTTTTAATTAGACTATAGGGATAAATACAATCTGTTGCACTATGAAAAATCTGGATTTTGACTATTAAGTGAAATTGCTTGTTATTCTCCGCTTAGTGTCATCAGCTTAATCCTCCTATAAAGAAAGTACATTCTTTAAACACACAAAAAGAAAGTGAGGRTTAATGTTTTTTCTGATCAGTTTTGCTCTGTCACCTTCCACACCTTCAGCTCTCTGGTGTGACTAATGCTGGACTACAGAAAGATAACCTTGCTTTGAATTTTCAGAAGCAGAGTAGCTTACTTTTCAAATGCTACCCTTCCACCTTTTGAATTTGATAGCCTATATACTGTGTAAGGCTCTAATTAAGTTGGATGATATCTGTTCAATGCTTAGCAGATAATTTGCATTATAGATGCAATACATCTAGCAGTTCAGCCCAGTTTGCCTCTTTTGATCAGGAGAGACTCAGAGCTGAGTTTCCATAAAGASAGAATTATGTCTTATTCCTCAAGAGGGGGCTCTTTATGTTTAAGAAGGGGCCACRGTAATAATAATACAAGCTGCTTCTGGTTTGATTGGATGGGAATTAGTAACCTAGTGCTACTACTGTCACAGTGTTTTGCAGAAAAATGTGGATCAGGTTGACTGAGGCATACCTCAAAACCTTTAAGTAAAACTCTGTTTAATGACATTCAGGATATTTCAAGACCTGCTTTTTTTTTTCAAAGTAATTAAATGTAAATTCAGGACAGCAGAATATTAAACTGAGGTATCTCCAAAGTCCTCTGCCAGAAATTCACACTCTGTTGAACAAGCTTTCTTTCACATTTCAATCCATTTGCATATATTTAAAGAAGCTGTAGTCAAAGKGGGGAAAAAGTTATGAAAAGCTACGACTTATCAACAGCAGTGGTATCGTTTTCTTGTTTTTGAATCTCCCTCTTCAAAACACAAAAATCAAGTAATTTTCCTGCACAAGTCTCATATGCCATTCTTTCTGAGCTGTGCTGGTGATCATAGTCAGATAYTCAGTTTTATTTTTGGAAAGATGCCTTGTGGCACTCAGTAAAGTAGTAAAAAGACCTTCCACTCCCACTCCTGCTTGCCCTTACAGAGAAGTTCAGTAAACCAGCTGGATGATAGCTGGGACACACACTTCCTGCTGAAGTAAAGTTCCTCACCAAGTGRCCTAGTATTCTTCAGTTGAGAAGAAATTTTTTTTTGAGAGAATAGCAAATTAATTAACCTGAACAAAACCAAGACTGTTTTAACCCTTAAGTTAAAAGTGGAAAATATTTTTTTTCACCATTGTACTGAGTTATCAGTGTAACTCATTTATACTAACATATATATTTTTTTCAAGTTAAATAAACCTCAGTGGGACATTTAATCTATCAAAATTTGAAAAGAGCTTTGTCAGAATTCAGTGCAGAGCTCCATAGGCTTTTATGGACTATGTAACTTTGGCTTCTAAGAAAATTCAGGTAAATTTTTCTGTAGATGGAGTCATTTTAAATCTTACCTGGACTATTTGGTGGAATCATGTAACCAAAGACAGGGATGGATAACATACACATGCAATCAAGGAGATTAATTTAAAACTAAATTTTGAGCTATATTCAGAAAGTTAGTGTTTGGATCTTTTGGAAATAGGGTCTCCACAATTATATATAAGGAAGGTTGGGAGTAGTATTACTTTTGCTCTTAAGTYTCATTTTTTCAAAGTCTGTCTGAAGAAACTGCACACGAAATAGAACAGATTGAATCAATAGCATGTGGTTAGGTTTATTTATTTGGCAACCTAAAGTAAATGAAGTACTCTAGTGTCCTAGTTGCCACAAGATCCTATACTTAAGAGAAAGAAAAAATGTGCAAAAGCTATATGGTGCTACCTTTTGAGTATGAATAAAATAGTAACTACAAAGCTAAAAATTCAGAAGTTTTTTTTTGAGAGAGAAAGAGAGAGAAAGTATTATTAAATGGCATTTATAGTTGAGGAGGATTTTTTTTTTATTTTTTCTAATGACCATCTTGGAATTGTATGCTACTCTTAGGCAGTTCTTGAATAATTCAGTCTTCTTTTGATCAGAACATCATCCTTTCCGAGGAAATCCTGATATGCAGATTACTTTGAAATATGGAGATGTATCTCTTCTTGTCTCAAAGGATCATTTTTCTGTTATAGAGTTCACAAAACAGTGCATTAATAAATCTATATGTTAATGCATCAGGATCCATACTACAGAATTTATAAGAGAAGCATCTAGATTTTTAGATTGATTTTCCACCCTTGCTTTGCTCAATATTCTAATCAATATAATTTTGAATGGCATATGTTTCTTGTTGTGAATGCCAAAATATGCAAGTTATCTCACTGTATGAATAAATACTATGTTCATATTTTTGTATTTGTCTAGCTGTCAAAGAGAACAGAGAGATASAAGTTGGTAATAGCTGGATGTGAGAGGAAGATTGGGGAGAAGAAGGTGGAAAATGATATAAAATCTTTGGAGACTCCCTAAAGATTTACTACTATTTCTACAGCTATGCAGAAAGGAAGTTTGTATAGGAAAACCTGCTTTGCAGCCCCATGTATCCACAGGTAGCATAACATAAAATGCCCACTAGCAGAATTTTGCCCATGGGATTAAGAAGAAAATTCACTAATATGATATAATATAATATAACAGCTAAGGAATTTTGAAAACTACTGGATTGCTAATAATTAGGCAACTTTGAAATATCTATTGTAATGTACTAGATTCATCCTTTGAGTACTATTAAAGTGAGGATTTCTTGAAGAGTGATTTGGCTGAAWGTGTCCAGAAAGACAGGATTTATTTTAGACAACTGTACTGCAGAGAAATATCCAGTATGGAATAGAGACAGGAAAAAAAAAAAAAAAACACAMAAAAAAGTTTCAGATCAAGAAGATAATCTTACTTCCCAAAAGAAAATGGGATCTTTAAGCTCTTGGGTGTTGCAAATACCCAGGGGTTGATATATGGCAGTGCTTATTTCCACAGGTTTGCCTGTATTCTGTGAGCAGGTGAAAATGGAATTGTTAAGAGGTGAGGTGACAGTTCTGTATCTATAACACATTCATCCTGAAGTACAGTAATATATTATATTCTTATCATTTTTTTTCTACTAGCAACTCTAGACATATTCAGGCTTCTGAGTACCTCTGTTTAAATGGCCATAAAATAGGATGTGTTAGAAGGGGAATTTGAGAAAGCAGAAAAACCTGATGAAGCATGGCTATCACATATGAGGCAGATGAATATTTTGAGTAGGTATGTGTCACATCCACAACGTGGACAGATATAAGGTGAGCATAACACATGCATTATTTAATTGATATACATTATATAATATACAGTTATAGGGCTTCCCAGACTCTGAATATTGTCTTACAAAGGAAATACATGCTGCCCGGAGGATGATTTCCTCCTGCGAACTTTCTGCTCTTCAAGAAAAGGGAATAAAGTCATTTTTTATGACCACTTATTAAGGATTTGGTCCCTACTTCTGAAACTAGCAGCAGCTCTTATGGATCATTTAGATAGGCTGTGGAGTGTATGAATAGCAGAGCTAGATATATTCTTTATCCTCCGGATTCTGTTCTCTGTAGATTTGGACCATTTTTCTAGATTTAGAAATCAAAGATATAGAACACCAAAGGGGAAAGGGGAGAGAGATGAAGCCTGGATYCCTCAAAGAAATTAAATCCAGTTCTCAGTGGAAGAGTGGGAGGAGATTTCTTCATTTTCCATTAAAATCTGCTTGGCTATGTTCCATGGAGTTCCACAATRGAAATGTTTGGGTTAGTTGGGTATTCATATAATTTATTGCAAACAGAGTATGYTAGGGGTCATGATCCATGATATTTATGGAAAAATGTCAAACATTAAAGCACAGCATAGAGTCCTGTGAAAATCTTATGTTCCTGACATACAGAAAAATTAAGCCTAACATAAAGGCTAAGCAGAAATAACAATTTTTCTAAAAATCTCTTAGGTATTTTRATTCATTTACTAATATATCCAACATATTAGTGAAAAATACTGTCTCAGTTCTGCCCATCCACTCATTCCATCTTCATTTTATACTTTTTTKKRRRAAAAAAAAAGAATCTATTTCCAAAGTTGTAAGTGTTTCAGTATTAATGATTTCATAATAACAATAACCTTATAAGAGCATAAACATACTGGTACTCATTTTCATTCCATAATGCTTTCAGGAATTTTGTGTTTTCATACTGGACATTTAAATGTATTTATTACTTCAAAAAATTCCAATAGACCAATAAGAATACTTCTAACAGAATAAATTTCAGCTAAAGCTATGCCATATGTTTTCTAAGCAGAACAGATTTTTTCCTCTCCAAGGTTTGAAATTAAGCAGACTACCAAATTTGTTTTATTTTTCTTTTGTTTTCTGTGCAATTATTTTTGAGTGCTGCTCAAAATATTTCAGAGAAAGAATTAAAAGACTGAAGATACAGAATTAAATGTAAGAATTTTATGTAAAAAAAGTATACTCCACATTATGCTTTAAATTTTTTCCTTATAGAAGTTTGAATTATGTGTATATATATCTGTATATACACATGCATATAGGAAACTCCACTATATAACTATATACATTAATTATTCAATGAGTTGCTAAATTGAGGTCTTAAATTCTCTGGATTATTAACCATTCTTTCAATGATCATATTTACTACTCTTTATTTCCTATTTCCGTTTTCCCTTTTTTCACATTTGAATGTATGTTCTTTGTAACAGGAATAGATTTTTTCTATTGTTTTTACAATGGCACAATGGAGAACTGATCCTTGACAATGGCATTAGATATTATATTGTTGTAAATAACAGCATATCATAGACACAACATTAACAGAAATAATATTAACACAAGATTCTGGGTTATGGTAAAATGAAGAATGGTGAATAAGGGATGACTCAACCTGATGACTACCTCTATGCTAATGAGCCACATTATTTTGTGCACAAGATACTGCCAGGCAGAATAATATGTGACTTGCGACTAAAATCCCTAAAGCTATATTCATGGAGTTGGTCTGCTCTTTATAGCATATAGCTCTTCTGGCTGACAATATTTTTTCTTTGGAAGTGAAAATTTTAGGCAAATCATCCGACGAAGATGGCACAGCTATTGTCATTTTGGCTGTGTCCCCAGATATTATGCACAATGAAGAGCTTTGGAGGATAGAAGAAAYTGAACAACAAAAATGTATCCAAATAATTTTGTCCTGCCGTTTTATTGATCACCTGCACAACATCAGGGAGGAAGACTGACAATTGCTTCTCAGAGATGCTGCAGAGGTCAGAGCCCAAAACTCAGAAGGAAAAAATGGCCAGAGGTTATGCTCAAAAGGACAGATGATGAAGACTCCCTGGATGGTGGATCCTGGAAGCTTATGACTTCTGGCAACAGGAAGAAATGTCTTTCTTCCTCTACAGATGTGCACTTGCAGAATAAGCATAAAGACCTGGCAGCACAAGGGGCTGAACAAGGTACCTCAGAGGACACATTGAGACCAGATGAGACTGATYCATGCATCAAAACCAAGAGAAAATGGTGGATGACCATGACTGGAGACTTTGGGGGATGGTGGCACCCAGCTGCTGACCAGACATGCTGTTTTGTGAGGTTTGATGCTTTCCAGAGGCTTACATCCAAAATGTTGCAAAAAAAGTATTGATGCTTATCCAGCCCATGGACTATTATTCCTGCCTGCCCATAYACATGGGAACCCACAACATTGGCAAAGGAGACCTTGAACATATCAAGAGTCACTACAAGGGGGRCCTTGAGGATGCTATTTGCCACTCTGCTAGGGGCAGAAGAGGTTCAAGYAGGGGTGGACACATACACATGGCTGCATCTGGATCCCCAGTGGGTGTTACGTGCAGAACTTTGGCCTTTGTGAGCATGGGCCCATCTCTGAGGAAGGCGAACTACTTAGAAGTAAGGTTGTCTTCCAAGGAAGAGTATCCTTCCCATCAGACTCACTAAACTCATAAGGAGAGTTTTAGGAGGTTTATCAGGGCATAGCATMCAAAGACCAATGAGAAGCAAAGATGTGCATGTGCAAAGATGCAAAGATGTGCAATGAGACCATTGGCCTTCCTAGCCACAAGGGCACCTTGCTGGCTCATGGTCAACTTGTCATCCACCACCACTCTCAGGTCCTTCTTTGCAGAGCTACTCTCCAGAAGATCAGCCCCCAGCTTCTACTGGTGGCTGGGGTTAATTCTCCCTAGGTGCAGGACTCTGCACTTGCCCTCATTGAACCTCATGAGTTTCCTCTCTGCCCAGCTCTCCAGCCTGTCCAGGTCTCTCTGAATGGCAGAACAGCCCTCGGGTGGATCAGCCACTCCTCCCAGCTTGGTATCATCAGCAAACATGCCGAGGAGGCACTCTGACCCCTCATCCAGGTCACTGATGAAGAAATTGAACAGAATGGAAGCCAGTCCTGAGCCCTAGGGGACTGCAGTAGCTGGAAGCCTCCAACTGGACTCCACACCACTGATGATGACCCTCTGAGCTCTACCTTTCAGCCACTTCTCAATCCACCTCGTGGTCCACTCATCTAACCCACACTTCCTGAGCTTGCCTAGGATGATGTTATGGGAGACAGTGTCAAAAGCCTTGCTGAAGTCAAGGTACACAATGTCCACTGCTCTGCCCTCATCTACCCAGACAGTCATGCCATCAGAGAAGGCTATCAGATTGGTTAGGCAGGATTTCCCCTTGCTGAATCCATGCTGGCTACTCCTGATCACCTTCTCCTCCATATGCCTGGAGATGACACCCAGAATGAGCTGTTCCGTCACCTTTCCAGGGATGGAGGTGAGGCTGACTGGCTGATAGTTGCCTGGGTCCTCCTTCTTGCCCTTCTTGAAGACTGGAGTGACACTGGCTTTCTTCCAGTCCTCAGGCACCTCTCCAGTTCTCCAAGACCTTTCAAAGATGATGGAGAGCGGCCTGGCTACAACATCGGCCAGCTCCCTCAGTCCCCGTGGGTGCATCCCATCCGAGCCCATGGATTTGTGGATGTCTAGCTTGCCTAGAAGGTCTCTAATCCTTTCCTCGTCAACCAAAGGAAAGTCTTCCCTTCTCCAGACCTTCTCCCTCATGTCCAGGCTGCAGGAGAGCTGCCCTTAGCGGTGAAGACTGAAGCAAAGAAGGCATTCAGTAATTCTGCCTTCTCTGTCTCCTTTGTCACCAGGGCCCCCACCCCATTCAGTAGCGGGCCCACGTTTTCCC
>NW_028186340.1:656976-694534 GCF_003343005.1 Rhea americana
TACCAAGTCTCTGTGATTGCAATGAGATCATGGCCCTGCGATCACACACAGATCTCCAGCTCCTTCTGTTTGCTCCCCATGCTGCGTGCATTGGTGTACAGGCATTTCAAAGAGGTGGTCATGCCTGCAGGTTTCCCAGGAAGGCTGTACGGGGTCACCCATAGCCATGTCCCAAACGCACATCCCCAGCTGCATGCACCTGTTGGAGGCCCCCAACCCAACTTGTGTTTTGTTTTCTACTCTGTCTCTATGACTCTCCCCTTCCCCCTTCTTACCTAGTTTAAAGCCCTCTTTACTAGGCTGGCCAACCTGTTTGCAAAGGCAAATGTGCCCCGCTTGGTGAGGTGAATCCCATCTCTCCCCACCAGTTGCTGATCTTCAAACAATGTCCCATTATCATAGAAACCAAAACCTTGTTGCCAACACCAGCGGTGAAGCCAGCTGTTAATTTGGATAATTYTTCTACTCCTTCTTCCATCCCTCCCCCTCATCAGCAGGACAAAGGAGAAGACCACGGGGGCTCCCACATCCCAAAAGAAAGACTCTGAAAAGAAAGAGAAGAGAAAGAGACAGAAAGACTCTGTTTCTGTCTTTACTGCTCTAAGGCCTTACAGGTCCCTGACCAGTCCTGACAAAATCTGGAGAAGCAAAGTGTTATTCATAGTTAAGAAAGATTGAGCTAGCAATCATTTAAGAAAATTGGGCTTACAGAAGTCTGTGGAACCAGATTGGATGTATCTAAGTGAGGGACTGAGTTGGATGTTGGCATTGCACTGCTACTTTCTTTTGACCTGCAAAGGTTATGTTGATCAGAAGAGACTCCTGAGAACTGGAAAAAGATAAATATCCTAGCCATCTTGAAGAACGCCGAAAAGAAGGACTGTGGGAATGGCAGGCCAATGAGCAAATCCTCCTGGAAGCCATCACCAGGTACCTGAAGGTCAATGTCAGGGCTCTAAGGGCACTGTTACGGCTGATGGCTCTGACTGGCCTCACTTGGGACCTCCTCTTACATTCCACCCAGGGGCTCCATTTCAGCTGAGGCACCCAATCTCTGCTCGAACTATGCTGCACATGTTACCAGCCCTATCTCTGAACCTGTCTCCAGTCTCATCTCCAGCATGATCTTCTGCTCCTGACTCGCTGACAGAGTAGGTGGATAGATGCCAGACATGATTTGTTACCACGCCTTGTCTGATAATCATAGGATTGTAGACAGAACCAGCCACAGTCAAGACAGTCTCTAAATTGCATTATTCAAATAATGTGGTGTGACTAATTTTATTATAAACTACTCCAACATTAAGTAGTTTTTAAAATACAGCGACCCAAAACTACAACCAAAAAGTACATTATTAATTACTAAGAATGTTTTGCCTTGTAGCATGTTGTGGTCCAAAACTTTAGAGACATAGTTCAACAAATAGCTGATTAGCTGGCAAATGAGCCTTCAGTTAGAGAGGCTGCAATGCTTCTAGGACCTCTGTTGCAGAAGACAAATATAAAATTGGATGATTGAAGAACTCGCAGAACACTTTTCCTGGAAATTGCCCTCTAAAATGTATTTTCCACTGATTTGAAATGATCAAGCTTGCTTAAAAAAAAARGAAAAAAAARRRAAAAAAAAAAGCCTAGTAACTTGATCTTGTTAGTTCTTATTTATTGTGACACTGCTTTCTCCTCAGTTTGAGGTTATGCTCTCCAACTCAGTGGATTACATACAGTTCTAGAACTGTATGTAGCCATGTATTCTAGGGCAGAGTATTTTCTCTGGTCTAGAGGATGGCCAGACAGTTCATTAGAATGATAAATATCACATTGATATTGTGGATATATCAATTTTAAATGAGCGTACATGTATTTTAAATGAGCATACACGTGTTTTACCTAAAATCACTTTAAATTCCAGTGTAGCAAGACCGTTTAAAGTGTGAATAAATTTTTATAATTCTTACTAAAGAAAGTTCCAATCTCATTTGTAAAGACAAGTTAATAAAGGAAATGACATTGATGTTTATGAACCTCCTGCAAAACTCTGAACAATCTTATTCCTCTYAGTCTTCGCTGGGATCGCAATATGTGGATTCTGCATCCTTACAGACCAGACAGACCATCCATCCTTAAAGACCTTACAGAACCAGACAATTTGTAAACTCTGTACAAAACAATTAATCTTAATGGCTAAATTTCATGAAAGCACTTCAGTTGAAGTTAGAAAATAACCTGGATTTGAAGTCAAGTTAGTTGTAATTCTTTGTCTGGCTATTAATAGTAACATAAGCTGCATGCAGTTKGGGATTAAAGATGTTAAGACTGCTAATTGGTAGCAAAATGTATCTTACATACATGCTAGGGTCATGACATCCAGAAAGAATACCTCAGAATGAACAAGAAAATGCAATGGAATGGAATGGATGCTGCTTTCTATTCAGTTTAGTGAACCTAATGTAGATGAAATCTCCTCTCATTCTTGCTATGATATTAAGATTAAAGCCATGTGGTACAATAAAGTACTCTGTGTCACAKCTTATGCATTTACAATATAACATTTATGTGAAGAAAGTAGAAAATAAGATGAGAAAAATATGTTAGGTAATGATCTATACAGCTTAATAGATACTTTGAATAGTCAGGGATAGAAAAGAATTTTGAAAAGGCTTGTAAGACACACATTAAAGGCTAAATTTCAAAGAGCTTACCCCATTAATAGGGGCTTTTCCTTCCACAACTGCAAAGCACAATTGTTCCTTAAAGTCATCTCCCATTTTCTGAGGAARTTATACAGTGTGAAACTTGTGTACTCTAGGATGCTCAATGCATGTGCTGTTCACTACACTTGTCTTTGAACTTGTAAGCAACTGAGGTCAGCAAGGTCTTTCATTTTTCATTCGTACAACATGGAATATTTTGAGGTTCATGAAGAATAATAAATAGGAATAAAACATTAAAGTGCATCCCAAAAGCTATACTTGGAACTTTGTACCTCACAGACAAAGTTGCTTGAAAGAGGAATGTCAGGTAAGGAAAAATATGGAATAAAGTGTCTTTTTCTGTGTGTCCCATTCCAGCRAGCATTTTTGCATATGCTTAATTTTATCCAGGAAGGTAAATTAAGCCAGATTGTGTGGACATGCTGACCATTGAACCTACTGAGACTACGTATGTATGTCACAGTTAAACATCAAAATAYTAGTTGATCTTGGACTTATAGTACTATTGGTAACTATTATGCATTGGGTTAGGTTATCTAAAACTCAGAACACSTCTAGCTAAGCTTCTGAACATATCTGTGTAAGTATGCATTATCAAAAAGTCAYGTAATTCACCTAGTATAGATTTATATGAGTGAAACAATGGGTTAACTTCATTGATGATTGAAATTCCTTAGGTATAGTTAAAATTTAAATATTCGTAACATTGCAGATCCTAATTTAAACCATTAAAGGAACATCTCAGATTTAAAAGGCTATTGCTCAACAGATTGCTTTCCTGACTGCAGTATTGCAGGAGCAGACCTCTAGTTCTCTTAATATTCTAGGCTTATCATATTTATCCCAAATCGTAGAGTCCCTGGTTTCCTGTAAAAATTGTTCTGCATCTGTTCATAGTGTTCCATACTATCCATACATTGCATTAGATTTCATTTGGTCTCCTGCAGTTCTGAATCACTTTGCTTATTCACACAAGCAAACAAAGCTTGCCTGTTACATGCCAATGCCTCCCTACTAAATATGTGCAAAGAAATATCTACAAATTTTTTAGTGTGTTTGTTGAAAACACTTGTYGAAAAGTATAGTCTGCTTTTCTTAGTTCCCAAACAATTTCTCCATTGCTCAAAAGATGGACTGACTGATATAGTTCACTTCAACCACAAGAGGTAGCTTCATTGCAACAACRTTTCACCTATGGTTTACATACAGGGCTCCACTTTCCTTCTTTGGCTTCTTTATTTTGGTTGTTTCATTTTCTCCTCATTTGTTTGTGAAGAGAATGATGTTCCTGGAGAGACAGAGCAAATCAAGCCAAAAGACAGGCTATGAAGTGCATAACAGGAACACRTTTTCTTACTAACCTTACTCCAGGAGAAAGACTAAAATACGAAATATAAATACTTATGATGATCTCAGATCTTTTAAAAATATTTTCCATATTTTTTTTTTCAGTGGCCAATATCTTAAGCCAAATTATAACCACCATTCAGARGGACACTAAACTGGCATTCTTAAGACAGCACTCTCAGAACAAAACTTATTTGTTCTTTCATTTTTGCRTTCTCAATAAATAAAACCCAATACAATTCCTTTTCATTGGATGGAAATTTATTTGAAGATTCTAAATGAAACTTGATATAAATATTTAGAGWTTATGTTCTGTAACCACTCAATATATTTAAAAGCTAGCTGTAAGTTTTTAATGGCAAGGATAGTCATTGTGAATGCCTTTTCGATATCAGGAATAACTAGTGATAATAAATACAACAGAACAAACTCATGGAGAGTGTACATAAAGAACATTACAATTTTCCAATCTAATTTTACTCCTCAGATTTGAAAAAATTCAGTTGTAAAATAATTAATTCTRAAATGAAAAAGCAATATGAAAAAAGTAGACTGAAAATGATTATGCACATCTAGGTAATACAAATACTCCTACCTTAATCTTTGCAAGGTCTTTTAGGAGGCTGCAAGGAAAATTCTTGATGCCCTAATTCTGTAGGATACTTAAATACATGCCTAAATTTAAGCACATGAATGATAGCATTTTCTCAAATGAGATTACCTGTGAAATACAATGTTGGATGTGCTTTTAAATACTTTGCCTTAGGCTTTAGGTATGTACCTTACTTTAGGTAAGCACACAGATACATTTTGGGAGGGGTTAGAATTTTAATATTTTATAAATGTTTACAGTGTTCTCTGTGTATGGGTGCAAATATCACATAGTAACGTCTGTTAAACAATTTTGTGGTTATAAAATACTTCCTCTGAAAAATAAAGACCAAGGTTATAAGTGAACTCTACAAAGAGGTAATAATTGTACAATATTACATAGCTTTGTCTATTGCAATCACAGAAGTTCAGACTGCAATTACATAATTACAAGCTGTCAGAATATGATTGAAGGTATTTAGTTGGTAATTATGTAATTTGGCATAATTATAGTTGTAAAGTGAGTTCACAGCAAGATTTATTTTTCTCCAGTTTTGAAAAATAAAAATAAAAATAAAGTTTTATAATTAAGATATGGAAATAAACATTTGATCCTTCAACTATACCAACGCCTGCCTGTAAATCAAACAAAATTTTTATCTTRTGTGCATTTGCAACACATGAAGGGTTAAAGTGTGAAGTGCTAGGCAAGTAAGACAAAAGCAATGATTACTTAATAATTCAAGACAATTTTTGACCAAAATAGGAACTTAGAATGTGCCTGACAAATTCATTTTTATTACTTATGAAAATGGACTAGGCTATAATTTCTTGAT
Organism: Rhea americana; assembly: GCF_003343005.1. NCBI lineage: Eukaryota > Metazoa > Chordata > Aves > Rheiformes > Rheidae > Rhea > Rhea americana. The sequence continues at coordinate 662,462 of NW_028186340.1, forward strand.
GCAGAATTTAAATGAAATTCAGAGATAGGTAAACCTGAGAAGTCAAAGGACTTTATTGTTATGCTGCATTTTTCTGTTTTTGATTAGACTTTTGCTGAAAACAGTAGCACCATATGCACAGGGCAAAGTTCAAACACCTAAAACAAGCTGCAGGAAAGGGAAACTGCAATGCAACCTTTTCTGCAGCTTTTGTATTTGAACATGATTGGAAAACACAAGAAGGGAAGTAGACCAAAGAATGAGCACGATGAAAACTAATTGCATGGGTGAATGCCATAAATAGCACTATCACTATCTGCTGGTGCCAAAATACGTTTAAGAACTCTATGGTACAGACAAACAAATTAACAAGCCCAAAATCTGAGTTTGTTTCCTCATGATCCTCATGATCTCAACTATCTTAAACAGAGAGAAAAATAACAAAACAATACACAGTTCTAGTTGAGTTCTGATGGGTAGAAATTAGAGAAAGACTTGGTTCATAAGGGCATACAAATACTGATATTTTAAAAATATGAAGCTTGGTTGCTTGTGAAGAACTGTCTTAGGYGAACACTGCACAAACGAAGTGCAGAAAAACAGTCTTTTTTTTTTGCTTCAGTAAGTTTTAAACTTAGTAGTTTAAAATAAAATAGCTTACCCACATTTACTGTTCCATTTAGAAACACAGTCCCAGGTGGTGGTGCCAGACCAAAGCGGGTAAGATTACGCTGAGCGGAAGCAGCATGTGGCGTAGAAGCATCTCTCTCAATAACATCCCTGTCGACGGATTCACTCTGACATGCGGAGGATCGCCAAACCTTTCCTCCTTTCATTCWCAATGTCCCGAACCAGCACGATGAACAGGACCATGACACGGGTACACGATCATCCATATCGCTGAATTGCTAGGCCAGTAGCAGGAGTGATTTTGCTCGGGCGGGTAGCATTTTCACAAACAATGCCTCAGCAGCGCTTCAAATTATTAAAGCACTTGGACAATGTCCCATAGACACAATTTACGTTGCTTTGAGGAAGAAAAGCGCTGTGTGAATGYGAGCTGTGCCCTGTTGTTTGCCCTCAGGGACAGAAGGCAAGCCTCAATCCTGGTTCTTAAACTAACAGAGATGAAATCTTTGATTTGCATGGAATTCAGGGCATGCTAAGTGGGATATATGGCAGTATAATTGCTGTTAGTACTGTTTKATTTATAATTGCAAGCATTAAAGAACTCAGAGGGGACCTGCTGAGAAGGAATTGAACAGTCTAGTAGTAAGGGTGCTCCAGAAAGTAGGGTAAACCAGTACTTCTGCACTCTAGAAATGTAGAATTAGCTTCCTACCCCTTTCCAGCTTAACTSCCAATACGTAAAATGGAGAAAAGAGCGCTAGCCTGCCTTGTTGTGCTGTTTTGAGGATACAAGCATTAAAGAACTAAAGCTGGCCATATCACTTGTTGCTGATGTGTTATACGAGCTCTGAGAAAAGATTCCAGTACCCTTATATTGTTAATYTTCTTCACAATGCAGTGTAGTATGACAATTAATCCTAATTACTTGTGTCCTGTGACCCAGGGCTAAAAAATCCGATCACCTAGTGCAGGTCATTGTATGTGGAATAAACAAGTGAAATGATTGAGTAAATTGCATGTTTCTCACTAGGTTTCCTACTACATTTTTCCTACTTTACAGTTTCCCAACTTTGGGGGTAATGCTTTAATTTACATAGAAATACCCTGTGAGATGGAACACAGCCAACTTTCCAGAAAGGAAGTCACAAGAATTTTGAAAAAAAGGTAGTTTTTTTTTGTGTGTATATCATATATTGCCTTTTTTTCACTTTGAAGAAAATATTTCTCTCTCTATGATATGAGAGGGATCAGAGAAACCTGGGAGTTTGCTCATACACCTTTCCATAATATCCTCTACAAATTTTCATATAAGCAGCAATTAAATGTCCTAACAGCACAATACTCTGAGATTAAATGAGCTGTTCCATAATAGCCATTCAGTTTTTGCAATAAATTATCCCCCAAAATTGAAAACTAATCAATTTTACAATTATACTTTTGTTTGATTTTTTTTTTCTTCTCCAGAGTGCCAAAGTAATTATAGATATAAAGGATAATTGCATATGCCAACAATTTTTCTTTCCATTTTTAAAATATATATTACATATGCTTTCATCTCTGTCACAGAGCATACAGGAGCTAATTTTCTTTCACTAAAGCTAGTGGTAACACTTCTATTAACTTAAATGAAAATAAGATCAGATCCACATCATAAGTTTATATATAACATATATAACAATATGAGTTTCACATTTTCTTTTATCGGTTAGCCATTTTCTGACTATCCTGATAATCAGGTTGTTAATAATAGAGAAGAATGCCTTCCTGAATTTTCCTTTGTATTTTTCCTCAGAATTTGCTTCCCCTTGTAGGAACCTAGAACACAGCTCTCAAAAACTTAAGGTAAAATGCAATTCAAAAGAATCCTGTTTTTATCTGTATTCTTACATTCCAATTTCTTCCAAAATCAGCTCTATGATAGTGAAAGTCCTCTGCTTAGAGAAAGCAACAGGGGACAAAATTATTCCAGCTTCAGGTAACCCCTCTGATTTGTTAAGCTGATTCAAGGTTGATCTGCATCTCATTACATTCACTTTAGGTTGTTAATAATTCCCATTACTTGTGATTTGAGGACATTTGGCAAATTAATAGATACACATTATATACTGACTTAAGTTGGTAGGAACAAGGGAATTACTAAGCTGCAGACACTTTACTTCAATGCTTTACAATGACCATCCCTGATAGATATGCAGCAACAAGGCATTTAATTCTTTTTTCAATGCTTTCTGAGGAGAGATGGACCCTGAAGGCAACAAATGATCTATTTATTCTAGACTCAGATGTGCTGCCTGTAGACATGCCTGTTCCAGGGGCTTTGACTTCTCCTTTTTCTTTTTTTTTTTTTTTCCTTGTTGAGTGACACTTTCACCTATCCTTTTCTATATCCTTTACCTATGTTTTTGGAGATGTAGTTTGGTTGGACAGAAAAAAAGCCACAGATCTGTTGAATATACATTTTTTCAGCAGGTATCCCTTTATGAACTGATATCTCTCCATGCTTTTCCCCATGTGTAGCAGAGAGGAATATAATTCTGACTGAGAATAACTATTTCTGATCCAGTGTATTCCATATACATGGATAAGATATTTCCTTTGTTTTGGAAAATTGTCACAAGTTTTGGTAAAGTGGAAGAAAATATTATTTATTACTTGCTGAATATTTATCTAAATCTTTCTGAGATGCTAGAATTTCATGTTTCTAATGTTCTCTCTAGCATCTGGAAGAAGAGTAAACATGTTYGTATATTGGTACATAACACCTGTAGAAGGTGATAGGTTTTTCCTTTGCATATTATAAATTTCCCACTAGATGGTGGGTCTATGGAAAAAACATATATATAAAGACCTAGGACAAATAACTGTATTTTCACTTTAATTATAAAATTTTTGTTACTGTATTACATACATTTCAAAGGCATACATAATTAAAGTATCCATGAGGGGCTGGCAATGCCCTTCATCTGAATAACATCTTCATAACACACTTTCAACTAACCCATAATTTCGTATCTTACGTATTTTCTTTAAATTATTAACAGCAGAATTTTTCATAAGCTGTTATTTTTAAATTATCATAGAAAATATTTAAATGTATATGAATGATGAGCAGAAAACTGCAAGCCAACAACTCCAAATGAGATTGTTTGGTTGCTGGAAGATGTTTTAARAAATAGATTCAAAATGCTAATGTCTTCATGAAGGAAATTGTTGTAGGTCAAAACAAAATGGAAATAAGGTAATGCATTTCTTTTTTTTTTTAATAGAAATCATAAAAAATTCTGTGAATGGTGAAGCCGTCGTCGCCTTTGGGAAGCTTCACTATCAGTTCTTTTTTGCTATAGAAAGACTTCAGTCTTCTGACTTCCACCTCTGTTGCTTTTTTCAAGGGAATAGGGCACAGTTATGCATTGTATAATTAATGAAGTTAAATTGAGCAGAACTATTTATTTTACAAATATTGGTTTTCTAAAGTGCCAATTAGTAAAAACTAAATAAGACAAAGACAGTTTGATTYAAAATTGCTATCTGTGAAGTATGCTTATTTATAATCAAATTTAATGGTGGCTGTAAATGTTAATTTTGCTAATTCAGCTTGCAGATAAAGGATAGTAACCAATTCCTTATTAATTTACTAAGGATTAGCAGGAGGAGTGTTGAGCATACTTGAAAGAGATTTTCATGTGAATGCAGGRATACAAATCAAAAGAAAACAGATATTCAGATTAATTCTATTTTCAGATTATACTCCCTTACAGACTAGAAATGATCTGAACAATATAAGAGAATTTTTTCATCTTTTTAAAAATAATGAGACTGAATTTTTTTAACTCCTTTTGAAAACTATTCCTAGAGATAGCTGTTAAAAGTCAAAATTTGATGTAAGTGTATGGATGTGATTCTAGGTGCATCTAATGGAATGTGATTGTAGAATGTGATTCTTGTTTAACTGCATGAACACTTTTCACAACAAGACAATAATAATGTGATTGATAATATTGGTTTTATCATTGTTGATATTTATTGTTGATTATAGTTGATATTTTCACAGTATCTAAATATTTTGCCCAGGAAATGGCCATGTATCAGGACCAATCTTAYATACATAAGAAAATGTCTATAAGAAAGTCATACTGATCTTTAGATTCAGAGATGAGTTAGTTTGTTTAATCTATATTTAGAATTGCTGCATCCTCACTAATGTGTTCTGGAACACCAGAAATGGGTAGGCTTTGTTCTAGTCATGACAAGAAAAAAAGAGTTTGTTATTTTCTTAGGCCCTTATTTTTTCTTTTCTTTCAGATAAACAGGTAACAAGTCTCTTGACATTGAGGAAGGATGCTAGTGTTGCTGACTGGAAGAAAAAGGGGTTGCAACAGCATATATTGGTTCCCATAAACCAAAAGGAAATGTTAACAAGTCCTGCCTTCTGAGCATGTTATTCAGCAGTTTGAGGAAAAGAAAAGATCCCAGTCGGAGACTGCTGGAAGAGTGTCATAAACCAAGACCTAAGCTTCCTAAATTGAGATGTAGATAGAATTTACAGTCAATCCTGAAACACRGGAAATTCCACTCAAACACACAAAAAAGATCCCACTTCTTTACTGTGGAGGTGGTTGAATATTAGAAAAAATTGCCCAGGGAGGCTGTGGAGTCTCCATCCTTGGAGATACTGAGAATCCAACGGGACATAGCCCTCGACAATCTGCTTTAGCTGACTGTACTTAAGTAGGAGGATTAGACCAGATGATCTCTAGAGGTGCCTTCAAATCTCAACTATTCTGTAATTCTGTGATTGAATTTAGATGCTTACATTCAAGACTGCAGCACACAAAGCCTTCCTTTGAGGAACCTAGGGACCTTAAACATTGCTAATTTGATTAGCCCAATAGTTTCCCTGGTTCCTGACACTAGCTATTGTACCTACAAAAAAATACCATTAGAAACCATAGACTGCCTTCAGTTCTCTTCTACTACAGAGGTTGTATGTCTCATGGCCTAATTATCCTCCAAATTTTTCCTTATCCAGGCCAAAAACATGGAGTTATTTAAAAAAATCAGCTGATAGGAGTGTTTATTTTCATCATAATAGACTAATGATTAGTGAGGTACTTAGAAAAGAGACGTAGTTTTTCTTAAACCTACAATTTGAATCCATAACTCTCAGGTTAAGGATCATCATCTAGACAATGCAGAATTCTGCACTTGACAATGCAGAATTTTAGAAGAGAGTACCTACAACCTTTCTGGTCAAAATAGGTCTTTAGGGTAGCAGAAGTGCAAACCACGTGGCCATACAAACCAGATCTTGRCTCCATGACATAATGAGGCAAGAGGGAAAGGACATAACATTGTTTTGGGCTCTGTTCTCTGAAAATTTAGACATTAAATTTACAAGTAAGACAAGGAGATGAAGCCAATGCTTCTCCCCAAACTAACACCCTATACACTAGACAGAAATGTATCCCACCAATCTCTCTTTCTTCCTCATCTTTTACTACTAATTTTTACTAAAAGATGGCATGAGGGKTTTTTTTTGCCTGTGTATTGTGAGTTGTTTTGCAATGAGATGACAGCATAAAACAAGAATGTGTTATCTGAAAGATAATTGCACAACATTCATTACATACGTACGTTTGAATTCTTTGCTTCAACTACCTCACCAGTATTGGCGAACCATTACACAAACAAGTTGAAATTTACAATTAGGCTCATAATTTTTCACTAGCTTTGTAGCAAAACATGCTTTCTAATTGTATGGTTCCTCATTTATTTTTGCACATAGACCTAAGTGTTTTAAAAATCTGAATCTGGGGTGCTTGTGAAGAACTGTCTTAGGCTAACACTGCACAAATACAGTAAAGAAAGTTGGTTTTTTGCCTCATTGAGTAAGTTTATGCCTATTTCCCAGAGCCAGCTCTTATAGAAAGCTCTTCAAGAAAGGGTACAAACAGTGTCTACCTTAGCTAATAAATACATACTTCAGAGATTTATTAGCTCAGGTTTCATGTTTCCGTTGCATGGCTATACACCTTTGAGCTGATTCTAGATCATATGAGACTGGCTCAGTATCCAGACAAACTGAACTTCTACATCAAGAAAATACAATAAGCAATTGATTTTCTGCCATTGTCAYCATGTGTCCTATTTGTCCTATTCTTCCAATCTTTAAAGGACTAGAAGAGGTGTTAGCCCAAGTTTCTTTAATAAAAGTCTCTATGTTATGTTTTGCAATAGTGTTGTCCCATATCTGTTAAGGCTTTTACTGTCCTTACTGTGGCAGACATGTGACATTTATATGAAGTTTGAAAAATTAAGAAATAATTTCCATGCTAACAATTAATACAATTCTGAAGACAGTTATTTGAGGTGATATAAGGAGAGATTGAAAGAGCAGAAGTATAGATAAAGGTAAATGAATTTATAGCACGAATATGGATACTATAGGACAATATTCCAAAGCATGTCACATCCTGCAAATTCTTTCAGACACCAGAATACTTTTATAGACAGAAATAAAGCTATGATTCTTCTTAGYGTAGATTTAAAAAGGACGTTTCATGACCATGCAATAATCCTTTCTCTGATTGTATCCTCTGTTTACTTCATCAATTGCACTATAATTGTTTAACAACTTGCAAATTAATGGTAGGGTGATAAATAAGAGTTCATTAACATGCAGACAAGAAGAATCATGAAAGACAGAGATGAAAAGAACCTCTAATCTATCTCCTTACTTATGAAGCTTTTTTTTCTTCATATATTCACACAGACACAAACACCCCCCCGCCCCGGCAGCCGCCGCCGGGCAAACAATAGCCCTTTGTGTGCGCGGGGCGGGGCGGGGCGGGGCCGCTGCCCCCCCGCCGMGGGCAGCCCCGGGCACCCAAACGGACTAGCCCAAGCGGACTCCACGTATACAGTGTCTTCTCTTCTGCCTGTTAAGGGATTCTGAATGTAATGGTGCCAGCTGTGTATATAAGCTTTTTTTCCTCCCCTTTCATGTTCCTTAAACACTGTTTTTCTGTCTAGCATCCATATTATGTGTGCATATGTTAGATTAACTGCAAATATGTCTTCTTTGTTGGTGATATTTTTTTTCTTCCATGTTTTGTCTGTCATATTTAGCTGGATTGCTAGCTCTTCTTGGCAGAAATTGCAATTTTCATAGACACAGTCATAAACTGTGCTGAAAGTATTTTGTCGAGTGTTAAAAGTCCAAACATCATTTGATCACTAAGGATTTGTTTCACTAAAAAAAGCTATAATTTAATTTGATTTACAACCTAGAAAATATGCAGGGCTAAAAGTCTTTTATTTATTTTTTTTATGGTTTACCTGCTTGTTTGATATTTTAGCAGAAGTAACAATTCAAATAAAAAAGTATAGTGTTTTCAAAATTTTTAAAACAGTAAGCATGATAGAGATAGTAAAACTTTAAAACAGTTGTTGCACTGTTCCTACTGAGATCTTAACAACTCCTGCAATGTCATTGCCATGCCATGCCATGCCATGATGACTGCAGTGTCAGTTGATACTTACAGCATATTCATTTTCTCCAAGTGAGGAAAACTAAAGGCAATGTAATTGTTGAGAATACCTAAAATAACTATTGCTTTGACATTACAGCCTCTTCTTCGAATTAAAATTCTTCCTTTAAAGCTAACCARTTGGAAAAATACAAGAAAACACAGAAGACAAAAGGGTTTATTTTTAGATACATAATTTATTAACAGTGAGAGTATTGTTTACCAGAAATTTTGAAATTGAAAGTTTCTGCTCATTTATCTGCCAGCAGAGAAAAACTGCTTTAAAGTGTTTTCTACATCTAATTTGCAGGACTTCTCAAAAGCTAGTAGTTAAATAACTACTTTTATATGCTAAGAAACTCAGCTGCTTGTGGAACCCTACTTTCTCAGAAACAGAATCACAGAATCACAGAATGGGTAAGGCTGACCTCTGGAGATCATCTAGTCCAACCCCCCTGATCAAGCAGGGTCACCTAGAGCATGGTAGACAGGGTGGCATCCAGGCAAGCCTTGAATATCTCCAGAGAAGAAGGTTCCAGGGCTCCATCAATCTCACAGTGAAGAAATTCCCCTTCATGTTCAGGTGGAACTTCCTGTGCTTCAATTTCTGCCCATTGCCTCTTGTCCTGTCACATGGGACAACTCAAAAGAGTTTGTCCCYMTCCCCTTKACACTCTCCCTTCATGTATTTGTAGACATTGATAAGATCCCCTCTCGGTCTTCCCTTCCCCAGGCTAAACAGGCCCAGCTCTCACAGCCATTCCTCATAGGGCAGGTGCTCCAACCCTAGTTACCTAGAACAGTTACCTAGAAAGGACTCAAAAGCAAGTCATTTCTTGAAAGAAACCATATTAAAACCTGACTGGTAATATACCACTGCTTGTTTTGTCGTTGAATATTTCTATCAATGAAAAACTAAGCATATCCTGGAAAACAAAACTGATTTTTTTTTTCATGAGAGAGGTAGGAAAAGAGGAAAGGAGCATAAAGGAAGAGTAAAGCAGATGGATGAAGGGAAGAAGTAATTCCATTTTGCTTTGTCCTGAAATTTCTATAAGTCTGTTAGAACCTCAAGGCAARTGTATGTTCTTTGATTTCGCCATATTCATTTGAAAAAGAAGCCCATTTCCATCCAGTTTTGTAAGAAAGACTATGAGGACAAAGCATGACACTAATAGAAAATCATAAGATGATCTGTGCTGAGTCCAGCTGAGATTAATCTACCCCAGCATTGCCCTGCAGCAGGGGCAACTGGGAGGAGGAGGGTGCCACTGCCACTTCTGCTGGGTGCTCTACCCTTATTACTGCAAAGGCAAGTGCTCCATCTCCTGCACCTATTTTCCTGCACACCCCATCCTCTTCCTCCCTCCTCTCTGTGACAGGACAAGGGAGAAGAGGTCCAACACTGCACTTYAGCAGTTCCCCACCACTGTGGGAATAAACCACTCTGCCCACTGCATTGCCACTTCTTACAGTGCCACTGACATGTCTGCTAGTGCCACAGACACCTACGCCAGTGCCAACCCCACAAAAAATCAAAATGTAACCCTCTACCATCTCATACAGCAAGAGCTTCCTCTTGAAGGACAAGCCACTCAACCCAAAACTTCCTCTGTGGGGTCCTCAGGGACTCCTGTTCTGTGGAGGAAGTCCAGCCTGGAGCAGGCTGGCGTACACCTTCCTTTACCATCTCTGAAGGCTTCAGGAACACTGGCAGCTGTTTACCATTCACATGAAAGGTCCTTCCCACAATATTTCTGAGAAGTCCATTTTTTTACCAGGGCTTSCTCAAGACCTATAAGCTGTTCGGAGTGGCCGTGAGGAAAGATCTACTAGCTGAATCTCTCCTATACAACCCTCTTCCTCATGTGTGGCTGGTGGATACTCCATCAGTGTGCAGGAGGATGGTTCTCGTGGGCATCACAGAGACTGGAGACTTGGTCTCACCCAGTTTGCTTGCTGTACATCATGACCCACCCAATTTGTTCCACACCTCTTCTCAATAGGAGGGCAGCCTTGAATCCCACAGTTTTCTATTTCAAGCAAGTCCTGTGGGAGGGTGCTCCCTCAAGGACGCCTGGCTCCAGAGATGATAGATATTTCATAACCTTAAGTGGATTTGCATGGACTTTGATAATCTCCCTTTAAACCATGTAAGCAGTTAACATCCACTATACTCTGAGTTAAGGAGTATCACAGTTTAATTTCAAACAATATGAAGAACTGCTTTTTAAAATTTATTTAACCTGCTCTTCCTTTGTTGCCTCTTATTTTATGTTGGAAAAGAGAGAAAACAATTTATCTCTATCTTCTCCCCATGCCACTCTGAATATTCTTTCATATTTCAAATCAATCATCTCTTTTCTATATCAAACAGTCCTAGGCTACTTAACCATTCCTTAATCAAAAGCCATTATATGCCTCTGATCATCCTTGTCACCTTTTCTGAGCCTTTTGCAGTTTAGCTRCATCCTTTCAGAGATGGAGAAGCCACTACTGTACAAAGTATTTAGGGGTGGGAAACTACATATTTATATAGTATTATAACTACGCTTTCTATTTTGTTCTCTTTTACTCTTTATTATTTACAATTATTGCCTTAATATTTGCCTTAATTTTACTTTTTTGGTTGCTGCTGAGCAGTGAGTTAACATCTTTATGAATTATCTATCGTTCCTCAACTTCTCACTCTTAGGTGATAATAATTAGCACTATTTAACATAAGACGTTAGGATTGTTTCTTTCCTATTGACATCACTGGACACATCTTTTCCACGTTCTGAATGCTTATCACCACACAGCTGTTAAAGCTAAATCCTGTCCTATTATAATTGAATCCATTATAACCCTGCTCTATTATAATTATAATCAACTCTCCTTCCTGATTGTCTGAACGTGCCCCAGACATCCAAATAAATCATTAGTTGACGAATCATTAAATCTGTACATTTTTATGATCTCTGCAATGAATGAACTGCTCTTCTCACATACCTTTATTCTCCCATCCTCCCCACTAGATGTCAGAAGATTACTCAGAGCTAAGATCCTCTGGACTGCTGATGGTTTCATGTCTTTCTAGACATACAAAGTTATACTGAAATACTGGTTGTAGGATTTACTAGTTCATTTAGCAACACTGATGCAGCTCTTAGCCAGCAATTTTCTGTCTGCATCTCTGAGTGCAGAGGACATGCCAGAGGCAGGGCAGCAGTGGAAGGAGTAACACTACAGTCTGGCAAACTCTCAAGCAGGGCAATAGCAGCCCTGAAAAGAACGTTTTAGGCTGAAGGATGAAGTCAGTTTTTCAGGCAGGAAAATGCAACTAGCTCCTTTGCAAATGTTGTGAAGAAGAGGAAACCTGGCTTAAGATAGTTCAAGAATTTTGAATTAAAGAGGAGAAAAAGAAGCAACCCCACAGCCATTGCTAACAAGAAAAATAAATAATGAAAAATATAAACCTGTCATTTTGACCAGGGACTATGGTTCCTATGTAACTATAAAATAGTTACATTTGATGTTATATATAATAAAATTTCTTGCAACTCAATGAAGGACTGATATTATATATATTACAACAAATCCAGAGGAATGCTTGCCAATACAATAAACATATATTTTATTTTGSTAYTATAAATATATATAATATATTATATATATTCAGAATTAATGAACGCCTTCTTTGCTTCAGTCTTCATTGATAAGGGCAATTCCCAGGAATTCTGCAGCCTGGAYGTGAGGGAGAAAGTCTGGAGAAGGGAAGACTTTCCTTTGGTTGAGGAGGAAAGGATTAGAGACYTTCTGGGCAGGCTAGACATCCACAAATCCATGGGCCCKGATRGGATGCACACAGGGGTACTGAGGGAGCTGATGCATGTTGTTGCCAGGCCTCTCTCCATCATTTTGGAAAGGTCCTGGAGAACTGGAGAGCTGCCTGAGGACTGGAAGAAAGCCAGTCTATTCAAGAAGGCCAGGAGGACCCAGGCAACTATCGGCCGGTCAGCCTCACCTCCATCCCTGRAAAGGCGATGGAACAGCTCATTCTGGATGTCATCTCCAGGCATATGGAGGAGAAGAAGGTGATCAGGAGTAGCCAGCATGGATTCAGCAAGGGGAAATCCTGCCTAACCGATCTGATAGCCTCGTCTGATGGCATGACTGCCTGGGTAGATGAGGGAAGAGCAGTGGACGTTGTGTACCTTGACTTCAGCAAGGCTTTTGACACTGTCTGCCATAACATCCTCCTAGAGAAGCTCAGGAAGTGTAAGTTAGACGAGTGGACAGTGAGGTGGATTGAGAACGGGCTGAAAGGCAGAGCTTCGAGAGTTGTCATCAGTGGTGTGGAGTCCAGCTGGAGGCCTGTGGCTAGTGGCRTCCCCCAGGGCTTAGGAGTGGCTCCCATCCTCTTCAACTTATTCGTCTGTGACCTGGATGAGGGGACCGAGTGCCTCCTCAGCATGTTTGCTGATGATACCAAGCTGGGAGGAGTGGCTGACACACCTGAGGGCTTTGCTGCCATTCAGAGAGACCTGGACAGGCTGGAGAGTTGSACAGAGAGGAACCTCCTGAGGTTCAGCAAGGGCAAGTGCAGAGTCCTGCACCTAGGGAGAAACAACGCTACGCAYGAGTACAAGGTGGGGGCTGATCTTCTGGAGAGCAGCTCTGCAGAGAAGGASCTGGGRGTGSTGGTRGATGACAAGWTGACCATGAGCCAGCAATGTGCCCTTGTGGCCAGGAAGGCCAATGGTATCCTGGGTGCATTAGGAAGAGTGTTGTCAGCAGGTYGAGGGAGGTGATCCTGCCCCTCTACKCAGCCCTSSKGAGGCCTCATCTCRAGTCCTGTGTCCAGTTCTGGGCTCCCCASKACAAGAGAGACATGGAGCTACTGCAGAGAGTCCAGTGTAGGGCTACAAAGATGATCAGAGGGCTGGAGCACCTGCCCTATGAGGAACGGCTGCGAGAGCTGGGCCTGTTCAGCCTGGGGAAGAGAAGACCGAGGGGGGATCTTCTCAATGTGTACAAGTACCTGAAGGGAGGGTGTCAAGGGGAGAGGGACGAACTCTTTTCAGTTGCCCTGTGTGACAGGACAAGAGGCAATGGGCAGAAATTGAAGCACAGGAAGTTCCTCCTGACCGTGAGGGGGAATTTCTTCYCTGTGAGAGTGACGGAGCCCTGGCCCAGGTTGCCCAGAGAGGTTGTGGAGTCTCCTTCTCTGGAGATCTCCAAGGCCTGCCTGGATGCCACCCTGTCTAACATGCTCTAGGTGACCCTGCTTGATCAGGGAGGTTGGACTAGATGATCTCCAGAGGTTCCTTCCAACCTCAGCCATTCTGTGATTCTATGATTCTGACACCCTTCTGAGTGTTTCTGGCAAAATGAGGGCAAGATATTATTTCAGGTAGTTCTGCCTACTTTAGCAGAAGAGTGAGGAAGAAATAAAAAGGAAATGCAAAGTTTATCTTCTATTTTAGTTTTGTAACTCATAATCCACCAGACCAGTGTCTCAATTGGCAGTGCATAAACCCATATTTTCAATTAAATCTGCAAAAGCACTCCATCTCACTCTTTCCTAATTTGCACCTTCATGAAAGGATAACTGAAGTTCACAGAATTATATGAATAAGTTATACTATTTAAAAAGTAGACACTKTTTTGGCCTTGATATGTACATGCCATTCCACTCTTTTGCCTTGGGAGTTTTAATTAAATCCTCAACCCCTATGAGCTTTTTTCTTTGGAGTAATCAGCATAAATCCATAAAACCAACCACTCTTTTCTGTGAACTAATCTTTAGGAGATACTGATGWTGTTAATATTTGGCTTTGCTCACAAAACGTCACATTTTTGTCCCTTTTCTGTTAAATTTAATTAAGCTTTAAGATTTTGTTGCTAACAACTAATTTATGGAATCCTATTTATTACTGTATCAAAGAATATTTTTATTTTGTAGCAGAGAAGCCTTAATCCATTTGATTGGCCATTTTAGTAAATGAAGTCTGGAAGAAAAGATCTTTCAAATTATAAAAAATTCCTGCTCAATAAATAAATATTTTTCTTTGTTTTACTTTAATAAAGGTGTTTGTGAAGGTATGACATATTAATGTTAAATTTAGTCATTATACTAAGAAAAGATAATTATAGAAATTATATTCCCAAAAAAGTCTGTTCTGAAAATGTAGTCATAATATGTAAAGCAGTATTTATATTTTCTATTGACTGTATGTATTCTGTTTACACTTTTGAAGAAATATGGTTGTATGTATCCTGTTCACTTCTTAGAGCATTTCATATGTTTTATTTTGTGAGTAAGTGGAACATTAAAAAGGAGTGAAGCCTTAACTTTTCACTTATTCTGTGATTAAAATGGGAAATACAGTTCTACAAGCAAACAATTGCTGTTATAATGTTAAATAGTGTTTTCTTTGKTTACTTGCTAAAATGTAGATGATGACATGCAATGACCTTCACTTTTCATAAATATTAGACCAGTTATGTAGTCTCATGGTAGGCAGAATTATTATTGTAGAAAATCTGAATTTTGCATGTTTAGGATTGGATATACCTTCTATATATTATTTCTATATATGTTTGTATCAAACTTTTCCAAAAATTAGGAGTCTCTAAGAATAATTATAATTCTGTGTTATGTTTTAGCTCAGTTGTTTGAATGTGCCTCTTCAGCTTACTTGGTGTTCCACTTTCACTCCCTGAGGAYGTGTCTATCCACAAGAGGACTTTTGGGTTACCTGTAAGTCAGAGACCACATTTTACACCATAATGAATTCAAAGGCTTGCATATTATCATAGAATCATAGAACCAGTAAGTTTGGAAAGGACCTCTGGAGATCATCTAGTCCAACCTCCTGCTCAGCAGGGTCACCTACAGCATGGTAGACAGGGTTGCATCCAGGCGGGCCTTGCAGATCTCCAGAGAAGGAGACTCCACAACCTCTCTGGGCAACCTGGGCCAGGGCTCCGTCACTCTCACAGGGAAGAAATTCCCCCTCACGGTCAGGAGGAACTTCCTGTGCTTCAGTTTCTGCCCATTGCCTCTTGTCCTGTCACACAGGGCAACTGAAAAGAGTTTGTCCCTCTCCCCTTGACACCCTCCCTTCAGGTACTTGTACACATTGAGAAGATCCCCCCTCGGTCTTCTCTTCCCCAGGCTGAACAGGCCCAGCTCTCGCAGCCGTTCCTCATAGGGCAGCCCTCTGAACATCTTCGTAGCCCTAATGCTGGACTCTCTGCAGTAGCTCCATGTCTCTCTTGTAGTGGGGAGCCCAGAACTGGACACAGGACTCGAGATGAGGCCTCCCCAGGGCTGCGTAGAGGGGCAGGATCACCTCCCTTGACCTGCTGCTCTTCCTAATGCAGCCTAGGAGAGCATTGGCCTTCCTGGCCACAAGGGCATATTGCTGGCTCACGAGACAATAATCAAGCTAATTAAAATAATAATTTATTTTCTATTAAAAATCATATATTTTGAGAGCTTTTTTTCTTTTTTGGACTAGAGAGGAGAAGTTTTGTTTACTTGTCTTGCTGGCTGTTTGGTTTTGTTCAATGTTTTTGCTGATTGTTAAGAATGAAAAGCTCAGAGAAAAAAAAAATCACTGGGAACCAAAGAAATATTCTTTTCTAGAGTTTGTCAACCAAAATATTTCGACATTTCAAATAGAGGAAAAAAAATCCTTTGGGGATAATGACTGCATGAACAGCTRTGCTGTCTCATGTTTCTACTCTCATCTATGGACCAGAATTCCCGTGACGAAACGCAACAGTTCAACCAGAAGGGTTATGCTGAGCGAAGACATAATCTAGCCACTTAGTGTTGAGCCACAGATGAAAGATCTCATAGAAATAAGCCTATCAACCCTAATTAGGTGACAGAGACCCGAGCTGAACTGGCATCAAACCATTTACGTCACATCTGATTCCAAAATGCTATTGGAGACGGTCCTAATCCGAAATGAAATAACATATTCGATAGKTTTAGTGGAAGAGTAGATAATTATTTTGAATGTTTTAATCAGAAGGTTAAACATTTCCCTATCATAGGATATTTCAGTGTTGCCAAATCACSTTTTTTTTCTTAGTGAATCATCACTAAGAAAAACTCCTGGACAGTTGAACTACTCAAGCAGCTCATGATAGGATAAGGCSCTATAGCTATGTCCAGTCTCTTGTCTTAAGTTTCACAGCTAAAAGTTGACAAATCATGAAAGTCCAGATTGAGGAAAGAGTAAAATAGTTCCAGCAATCCAGAATCCACCAAACATCAACAAATATCCACAGCTTCTCTGTTTCCCACTCTTTTTAATGGGAAATGACAAAGAGGAAAGTCCTAATCATTAATGACCTCAAAACTTTAGAAGACTCGTCTGTTAGATTTTGCTGGACTTGCTCCACCTGTGCTTTTTCCTGTCTTCAAACAGCAGCTCAAATCATTCTTTATATCAAGGAACCTCAAACTGATGAATTTTGACATCTTTTATTGTCAAAACTGGCCTATGCAACTGTCAAATGCTCTGCTTTTAAACAGTAACATCTAAAAAGTTCACTTTCTCTTCCTTCTTCCTTTTTTTTTTTGCTCTTCCAAGTAAATCAAAACGTTCTCCTTTAAGAGATACAATTTTCTTCAGTGCCTGTAAATGATTCACTCAAAGCAAGCAAATGGCCCCGTGAGTGCTGTTCTTGCATCTGTCTGCTTCAGGTAACCCTGTGGGCTAATGTCATCTTTTACTTTCTTTCTTTTGTCTTCTTTTCCTGCTTCTGATGCTGTCATTGTATATAAATAATATCTGTGTCTCTCCAGGGCAGGAGCACATTCAGAACAATTTCCTCATGGAGTTATGCTCTGGCACTGAACATTTGCATATTGAATTTGTCCTGTTCTTCAGAGGCTATAGTTATCTCCCATATCTTGGTGCACTCAGCAAAGTAACCATCACATTACAGAAAGAAAAAAAAATAGAATAAGTGATCCATGGAGCAATTCTTTCTTCAGTAAGTATATTAATGCAAAATCTCTGTCAAGCACTTATTGAACTGTGTTGGTTTCCTTATTTCATTTCATCAGTCTTAAAATATAAAAYTTTTACTTTCAGAATATTTATTTATTTTTACCTTTGACTACTTCCAACATAATCACTTTGTAGCGTTTAGTTTAATTCTAATATAATTAGGGTACTATACAGTATATTTTAAATACAGTCATTTTTCAATGTTACCAAAAAAATAATCACATTGATGTTAATATTGCTGTTAATCATTTTGGTATTATTTTTTTTTTATTTTTTTTTAATCTTGTTTCCTGTGAAAYGCCTAATTTTCATTTAAAATTATTCTAGTTACCTAATGCTGTGATTTTTTATGGTCCAATTTCAATTATATTTCAAGGCAAATGCTGCCATACCTGGAAATGCAAGACCAGATGCTAAAAGGCATCTTTACATGGCTTTAACTTTCCTGGAACAGTGAGCCAGTTCATGTAATCACAGGCAGAATTGTCAGTTCTTGGCATCGTGTTTTGTGCATATGAATCTTGTCATATTTCTTTATATCCCTGCCATTACCATGCATATTCACTTGGCCAAAAATCTAGTCATCAATGAGAAAAGATGTAGAAAAATGTGTGATTATGTTGTTCTCAGCTGAGTTCTTATGACAGGAAGGAAAGCAGGGTCATGGCTGTCCTTCAAGATGTGCCAAAGCTTTTTGGCATCCAAAGAAGCCCACACTGTGCCCTTTTGTAACTGCTAAGGTCAACGCATTGTCTGCATCGTCACTGCCATATTTAGCTGAGTGTGCTGCTGTGGAAGTGTTCGCTTATACATGAGGAAGGCAGGAGAAGGAAGAAGAGGAAGGACAAAGAGAAGAGGCAAAATGCCCAAATCAAAGTGCCGTAGAGTAAGCACCGTTTTCCATTTCCCAGATGCTTGTAGCATGGCTGTTGGCAGACAGCTGGTTACAACGCATTTACAGAATCCATTGAAAGAACGTTAAGCGTAGGAATTAAGAGCAGCACGGACCAGAACCCCACTGCCGACTCTCATCTCTGCAGGTGGAACATAACCCACCGCAGCACTGGAAGACATGTGCGCCTTAATGTATTTCATGGAAGAAAGCTCTACATGAACCATCTGTAAAGCAAATAAAGCAATCTCTCTCAAGTACTTTTTTTTTTCCTGTTTAAACTTTCATTGTTATATGGCATAAGTACAGCACATTATTTAATATATTTTAGTAAAGTATTATACAAATCAATTTGGACCAATTGACCAAAAGGAATTAGACATACACATACATATTTCTAAGTTTCCTTATTAGATCTACCCTTTCTTGCTGCAGGATTATAAGCAACACAATTTTGTAGGTATCATCTAAAATTTTTCTATTTTAGGCTTACAAGTTCACCAAAACACTTACTAGCAATGCATTGGTTTAATACTTATAGTAGAAAAAAAAATCTTTTTTTTCCTGTTAGAAATGTAAATTATTGGAAAAAAATCAAAATATTTGGAATGAGGAAAGCTATTTCCATGTCTAATAAAACTTGTGGTTCAGCTGACCCATATTTTCATCCTCTATTGTTTGAGCTTTCTGGACAGATCCAGAATGTACTACATCTTCTCTCTTGCTATGGGAAAGTATCCAGACTGAAAACATAATTGCTATGAAGATACAAAAAGAACAGCTTAGGATTTTAGCTTTCCTGAAACATGGCAAGAGCTTGTGTATATTTTAGTCTGGGAAAAAAAGTGTTATTACTTTTAAATAGAATTTGATTTTTTCCCTAGATATTCACTTATTAAAAATAAATAAATAAATAAATAAAAGAATGTCTTGTGAAAGGCAGGCATAATATGTACATTTTTATATTTAATTTCATACCTATTTTCTACAAAAACTATTTCCTAGGGAAAAATTTCAGGTCTGACATAGTTATTAAATAAGACTCTGCCAGTTTTTATATTGTGTGTTAAAGAGCTGCTTGGACTCAAAATATGTAACCTGAAATGAGTTTAGACTAACAAAATTGAGTCAGCTAAGGTTTTCCCTAAACTATAAATATGAAAATAATAATAATGAGAAAATAGCTTTAATCATCCTGTATCAATTTGAAACAAATTCAAGTGAAATTTTTGTACATTTTCATTTAGAAAACAAATAGAAAACAAAACAAAATAAAACTTGCCAATGTCTATAGAAAGTTGTTGTTTCCCACATCAAAGCAAACTCTAGAGGCTTTAGAAAAAATATTTCTTTGAGCATTTTTTCAGACAGAAGAAGAAAATACACAGAATGTGGAAGAGGGGACAGGCTGCTTGGGAGAATTATAGGAATGCAGCCAGAGTATGTAGAGNTTTTTTTTTATTTTTTTTTAATCTTGTTTCCTGTGAAATGCCTAATTTTCATTTAAAATTATTCTAGTTACCTAATGCTGTGATTTTTTATGGTCCAATTTCAATTATATTTCAAGGCAAATGCTGCCATACCTGGAAATGCAAGACCAGATGCTAAAAGGCATCTTTACATGGCTTTAACTTTCCTGGAACAGTGAGCCAGTTCATGTAATCACAGGCAGAATTGTCAGTTCTTGGCATCGTGTTTTGTGCATATGAATCTTGTCATATTTCTTTATATCCCTGCCATTACCATGCATATTCACTTGGCCAAAAATCTAGTCATCAATGAGAAAAGATGTAGAAAAATGTGTGATTATGTTGTTCTCAGCTGAGTTCTTATGACAGGAAGGAAAGCAGGGTCATGGCTGTCCTTCAAGATGTGCCAAAGCTTTTTGGCATCCAAAGAAGCCCACACTGTGCCCTTTTGTAACTGCTAAGGTCAACGCATTGTCTGCATCGTCACTGCCATATTTAGCTGAGTGTGCTGCTGTGGAAGTGTTCGCTTATACATGAGGAAGGCAGGAGAAGGAAGAAGAGGAAGGACAAAGAGAAGAGGCAAAATGCCCAAATCAAAGTGCCGTAGAGTAAGCACCGTTTTCCATTTCCCAGATGCTTGTAGCATGGCTGTTGGCAGACAGCTGGTTACAACGCATTTACAGAATCCATTGAAAGAACGTTAAGCGTAGGAATTAAGAGCAGCACGGACCAGAACCCCACTGCCGACTCTCATCTCTGCAGGTGGAACATAACCCACCGCAGCACTGGAAGACATGTGCGCCTTAATGTATTTCATGGAAGAAAGCTCTACATGAACCATCTGTAAAGCAAATAAAGCAATCTCTCTCAAGTACTTTTTTTTTTCCTGTTTAAACTTTCATTGTTATATGGCATAAGTACAGCACATTATTTAATATATTTTAGTAAAGTATTATACAAATCAATTTGGACCAATTGACCAAAAGGAATTAGACATACACATACATATTTCTAAGTTTCCTTATTAGATCTACCCTTTCTTGCTGCAGGATTATAAGCAACACAATTTTGTAGGTATCATCTAAAATTTTTCTATTTTAGGCTTACAAGTTCACCAAAACACTTACTAGCAATGCATTGGTTTAATACTTATAGTAGAAAAAAAAATCTTTTTTTTCCTGTTAGAAATGTAAATTATTGGAAAAAAATCAAAATATTTGGAATGAGGAAAGCTATTTCCATGTCTAATAAAACTTGTGGTTCAGCTGACCCATATTTTCATCCTCTATTGTTTGAGCTTTCTGGACAGATCCAGAATGTACTACATCTTCTCTCTTGCTATGGGAAAGTATCCAGACTGAAAACATAATTGCTATGAAGATACAAAAAGAACAGCTTAGGATTTTAGCTTTCCTGAAACATGGCAAGAGCTTGTGTATATTTTAGTCTGGGAAAAAAAGTGTTATTACTTTTAAATAGAATTTGATTTTTTCCCTAGATATTCACTTATTAAAAATAAATAAATAAATAAATAAAAGAATGTCTTGTGAAAGGCAGGCATAATATGTACATTTTTATATTTAATTTCATACCTATTTTCTACAAAAACTATTTCCTAGGGAAAAATTTCAGGTCTGACATAGTTATTAAATAAGACTCTGCCAGTTTTTATATTGTGTGTTAAAGAGCTGCTTGGACTCAAAATATGTAACCTGAAATGAGTTTAGACTAACAAAATTGAGTCAGCTAAGGTTTTCCCTAAACTATAAATATGAAAATAATAATAATGAGAAAATAGCTTTAATCATCCTGTATCAATTTGAAACAAATTCAAGTGAAATTTTTGTACATTTTCATTTAGAAAACAAATAGAAAACAAAACAAAATAAAACTTGCCAATGTCTATAGAAAGTTGTTGTTTCCCACATCAAAGCAAACTCTAGAGGCTTTAGAAAAAATATTTCTTTGAGCATTTTTTCAGACAGAAGAAGAAAATACACAGAATGTGGAAGAGGGGACAGGCTGCTTGGGAGAATTATAGGAATGCAGCCAGAGTATGTAGAGCTGCTGTGAGGAAGGCTAAGGCCCAGCTGGAATTGAGTCTGGCAAGGGATGTCAAGGACCACAGGAAGGGCTTCTCCAAATACATCAGCAGCAAGAGGAGAACTAGGGAAAATGTGGGCCTGCTGCTGAATGGGGCAGGGGCCCTCGTGACAAAGGATACAGAGAAGGCAGAATTATGAATGCCTTCTTTGCTTCAGTCTTCCCCCAGGAATCCTGCAGCCGGGATGTGAGGGAGAAAGTCTGGAGAAGGGAAGACTTTCCTTTGGTTGAGAAGGATAGGATTAGGGACCTTCTGGGCAGGCTAGACATCCACAAATCCATGGGCCCTGATGGGATGCACCCACAGGTACTGCAGGAGCTGGTGGATGTTGTTGCCAGGCTGCTCTCCATCATCTTTGAAAAGGTCCTGGAGAACTGGAGAGGTGCCTGAGGACTGGAAGAAAGCCAGTATCATTCCAGTTTATTCAAGAAGGGCAAGAAGGAGGACCCAGGCAACTATCGGCCGGTCAGCCTCACCTCCATCCCTGAAAAGGCGATGGAACAGCTCCTCCCGGATGTCATCTCCAGGCATATGGAGGAGAAGAAGGTGATCAGGAGTAGCCAGCATGGATTCACCAAGGGGAAATCCTGCTTAGCCAATCTGATAGCCTTTTATGATGGAATGACTGGCTGGGGAGATGAGGGCAGAGCAATGGAGCAAGGCTTTTGACACTATCTCCCACAACGTCCTGCTAGATAAGCTCAGGAAGTGTGGGTTAGACGAGTGGACAGCGAGGTGGATTGAGAACGGGCTGAAAGGCAGAGCTCAGAGGGTCATCATCAGTGGTGTGGAGTCCCCCAGGGCTCAGTCCTGGGTCCCATCCTGTTCAACTTCTTCATCAGTGACCTAGATGAGGGGACAGAGTGCCTCCTCAGCAAGTTTGCTGATGATTCCAAGCTGGGAGGAGTGGCTGATCCACCCGAGGGCTGTGCTGCCATTCAGAGAGACCTGGACAGGCTGGAGAGTTGGACAGAGAGGAACCTCATGAGGTTCAATGAGGGCAAGTGCAGAGTCCTGCACCTAGGGAGAATTAACGCTACGCACGAGTACAAGGTGGGGGCTGACCTTCTGGAGAGCAGCTCTGCAGAGAAGGACCTGGGAGTGGTGGTAGATGACAAGTTGACCATGAGCCAGCAATGTGCCCTTGTGGCCAGGAAAGCCAATGGTGTCCTGGGTGCATTAGGAAGAGTGTTGCCAGCAGGTCAAGGGAGGTGATTCTGCCCCTCTACTCAGCCCTGGGGAGGCCTCATCTCGAGTCCTGTGTCCAGTTCTGGGCTCCCCACTACAAGAGAGACATGGAGCTACTGCAGAGAGTCCAGCGTAGGGCTATGAAGATGATCAGAGGGCTGGAGCACCTGCCCTACGAGGAACGGCTGCGAGAGCTGGGCCTGTTCAGTTTGGGGGAGAGAAGACCGAGGGGGGATCTTATCAGTGTGTACAAGTACCTGAAAGGAGGGTGTCAAGGGGAGAGGGACAAACTCTTTTCAGTTGTCCCATGTGACAGGAGAAGAGGCAATGGGCAGAAATTGAAGCACAGGAAGTTCCACCTGACCGTGAGGGGGAATTTCTTCCCTGTGAGAGTGAYRGAGCACTRGCCCASGTTGCCCAGAGAGGTTGTGGAGTCTCCTTCTCTGGAGATCTTCAAGGACCACCYGGATGCCACCCTGTCTAACATGCTCCAGGTGACCCTGCTGAGCGGGGAGTGGGGGGTGGGGTGGTAGACTAGATGATCTCCAGAGGTCCCTTCCGACCTTACTGATTCTAAGATTCTATGTTTCTAAGATTTTTGCTCCATCTCTGATGTGCTCTGCTATCCTYTCGTCATCTCTCCTTTCCTCTGAATTTTAAATTCAGTTTTGTATTTTTCTGACTCATTTTTATTTTTCCTGGCAGCCCAACTAGATCCTGGATTAATACTTGGATGGATTCGGCAGCAGAAGCAGGTTATTGACCAATTTAGTTACAGACAACTGAATCAAACTAGAAAATAGGATACTATAATTCTCATTATTCCCTTTAAAATATTCAAAATGTAAAACAATAATACAAAACTAGAACCAGAATACAAAAGTACAAGTTGAATATGATTAATTTTCAGAACATTATTTCTTGAGGTCTTTTATTGTCTTAATCCATTCAACAGCTCCTAAAGTTTTGTCTTCTCGTGGAGTTTAATAGCTGCTATGACAGGAAATTATGCCTTGCAGAGATATAATATATTAAATGACATGAATAATATCAGTCATAGAGTCTGGCATCACCATACATTCRGATCTGTTTCACAAGCAAACCATGCTGAGATCTTTTGTTTTGAATTCAAGAAACCTCTGTCATGATACTTCTGGCAATGCTTCTCTTCAATACACTTTCAAAAAGTTGCTTCTGTTTGTTTTTCTATTCCCTCGGTTTGTATTTATTAGACAGGTGTATAGTGATTACAAGAAGAAGATCCCATGGCCAGCTGCACAGAGGAGCTGTGTTTCAGTTCTAGCTGCTCATCCCAGATTGCATCTGCCTCCACAGTTCCTCACCAGGTGCAGCGCTAACTTGTCCTGCCCTTGTCTTCCCCTGCCAAAAGGAAAAACGCTACAATAACAGGTGACATAAGCCAAAGGCAGGGATGTGTGGCCTTGTAAGTATGTAAAATATGTCTTCATTTCATCTCTGAYTGTCTACATTTTTCAAAAAGAAACACTCCTAAATTCATAATGTTAAAGAAATCTTCACAGGGTATGATGGATAAGCCCTGCTTTGGAAAGCGCTGAGGCTCCATTTCCGACAGAAAGAGGAGATCTAGTACAGAGATGAAACTCAGAGGTATGGTCAGGCCTTGTACATGTGTCATGACTTTGTAAGAGTAAGATGCTGAAAAGTCTGTAGCAGAGAATTATTTTAAAAACTTCRAAATGCTTTCTAACATTAGAGCACCTTGATTTGATGCCACTGTTGGTGTTCATACAACTAATTGTCATTCTAATGAATCTTCCTCCTTTGTTTAAAGCCCAAATCCATTGCCAAACAAAGCCTTTGTTGCTAGAAATGTTGATCATGCCACAATTGATTTTGGATTACAAACTAAAATTGAATAACAATGTCTGTGAAGCCTTATTTCAAAGGTAATGGAAAACATCTTCATATTACTTGTTCTGAGAAATGACATTACTTAAAAGTTACATTCTGGCAAATGTCACCATCAAAGCAGAAGAAAATTTATTGGGAACAAAATGAAAATCCCTTCAAGAACTGCTAATGTACTCTGAAGGACTCAAGGGTGTTAAAAATAGAGGGGCTAAGGCCCTTCAGCTCTCATTGATTTCAGTCTCAGATCCATGCTTAAGTTTTTATCTTTCACCTTCTGCAATGTAGAAGCAAGACCCTATATCACTGAAATCAATAAGTTTTGCATTTATTTATTATTGATTATGATGAAGACGATTTGTGTCCCCTGTGCACAGGAACTTAATACTTATTCTCATTGCCACACAAACATCCAGCAGAACAGTCGTGGCCACCTTGTAGTGGTGTATTATTTACAGCAGTAAATAATAGACAGATGCAGCTAATGGAGTACAAGGAAAAAAATGAGACGTGTATGACAGGCTGTGGTCTCTGTACATCAGCAGCCAAATTGTTTCCAACTTCTTAGTTTCAGAGTGGACTGATCTGAATCAATAGTTTTAAAGAAACATTTGAAGGGGAAGAAACTGGCATTACATTACTGATACTTACTGGAAGTTTATGTCCTCTTAAGCATGTCAGGCAACAAGGGACACAACAAAACAGCTTGTGTAAAAACAAGTGGAAGGTATCATGTGGGACTGTTTCCAGATCAGATTTAGCAGCTAAACTATTCCCACTAAACGAAAGATGATGAGCAGAGTGTGAACAGACTATGTATTTCAAAGCAAGTGGTCACATTTGATATGATGGAAAAAGGGAGCAAGTGAATGCTAAGAAAGCCATGACTGAGTCAAAGCAGGAAACTAGGAACATACAGTGTTTTGAATGGGTTTGAGGAGCAAGGATTACCTTTACTGTGATCAGAGAGAAGATTTTTCAGTAATCAAAATGCAAAATGATGAGACTGTAGAGATTAGTTTAGCTGAATGTTTAAATAAGAAAGGCTGTCATTTAGAGACATTAGGTTGAATTACTTTGTAAGGCACATACATAGACTGGTTGGGAGACCCTGTACAGAGGTGAGGGTTAAATCTGACCTGCAGATTAGGAACTGGAGACATAGGAAGAACTGTGGTATTCTTCATATGAATATGGGAGTAGAGATTTACAGCGAAGATGTCTAAAACTAGTCAGTTAAACCTCACTTTAGATGGTAATTCTGTTGTAGAGCATTAGATTTATAATGAGAAATGAACATTTATGCTTGTTAATGATAACTTCTTCAGAAAAAGCATCCTGAAGGACTCTAAGTCATTTCAATAGAAACTATTGCTCATTTTGAGAATTATCAAAATATTATCTTCTAATAAAAGAAAAAGATAATGTCTAAAGTCTTGCTTGATAGGATTTCATGGAAAAGACTTCATTACATTCAGCTGCTATACTGTGTTTTGGAAAGTAAAGAAGAGATTATTTTAGTCCTGCAATACTAACATTTAGCTGATATATTACTTGTACTCTTAATTTATTTTAGAAAATGTATATATAAATTTCTGAGGTTTATTCTGCATTTTTCAAATAATATTTAGGTTTTGTACAGTATGGTAGAAGAGGTGTTTCATTTAACAAGTGAAATGCAGTCATTGTCTCTAGAAATAAATTACTATAACATCTCCAAATATTATTGGATTCTGCAAAATTAAATAAGAAAATATTAAACAACAAAAAACACTTTAAGCACACTGAAACATGAGAACAAAAAAGTGGAAGGACCTCCAAAACCTGGACTCTCTTTGCCTCTAGAAATTACCACAAAAAAGTTAGGTGGGTTTCTCTCTTTTATACCTATTTGAAGGTTATTCCACAATCCTATTACTTAAGTGATTAGAATCTTCTCTAAATCTTCAGCTTAAAGACACCCAGCTGTTTACAGCCATTTATTTTCCTAATAACATTAACTTTTAGTTCAAATTGCTCATCATCCTTCCTTCATCCAGTACACCCATAAAAAGCTCATCTAATAGTCCATCCTAAACCAGTTCAGTTCCCTTATTTGGTAGAGGCTCTTTACCAAGGCTACAGGTGAGCCGAGTACTGCCATTATCAAGCCCTGAATCAGTAGGACTGATTATCAAATGGATAATTTTGTTAGTGCAAAAAAGATTTATGATATCACTTTTGTGAACTATGAGCTTTGTAGCAAAAAATGGTTAAATAAAAATTTAAATAAAAGTACTATATGTTAGTAAACACACAAGCAATATCCAATGATGATTTTGTAGTGAACACTATGATCAACAGCAGGTCAGAACAGAGACCAACCTTTAATAAGCAAACTGAGGAAAGAATAGCAGCAAATTCAGTATCTCACACTTCTTCACACACTGCTTAGGTACTGTTTAATCTTCCTTATTACTGTAGTAAAATAAAATGAGTATAAATAACATTGTTTTGCTATTTCTGTTGTGAGTTGAAAAACATGCCATGAAATACAAATCAGAAATCCCATTTTTAGATGTAATACATCTATTAACAAAATTGCTCATGGTTAAATTTTGACCAACTAAACTCCACTTAAATCTCAGCATAAGTATGCATTAGATGGTTAACTTTCAGGGAATGATTTGTACTGGTTATTCTCCAGAAACATTGAATTATGGAGCATTCCCATTTTGGCCTCAATCTCTCCGTTTTTAAACACTGTTTATTGTGAAATTTCTAGAATCTAAGAAATCAGGTGCTTCGAGATCCCGTGGCAATTCAGAGAGGGAAGGAATGGTGTCACGGTGGAGAAGAGGCCTAATTTCTCTGGAGTGAATCGGTCCAGGTGCTCTTCTTCCAGAGCACTTCAATGGAGATGGCTTGGTGATGCCCCTTGTCACAGGCGTCTGTAGATGGAGTCATTATTCTGGGCACTCTTTGTCACACGGAGGTTTGAACCTGCTGCTCCTCCCTCAGGAGCGTGTTAGACTGCCTGGACAGAGGTAAGGCTGAAGAAGGACACAGTATAGCTTTTCAATTTGATTTATTGCTCAACTCAAAAACCCATAAGATTTATGTAAATGAAGCAAGCAAGTCTAATCCTGTCATTTGCTCATCTTGAATAGAAGAGTAAAAAGATATTTAGATTCTAGATCCTTCTCCCACAGTAGAATCATATATACAACACACATATTTATACATGTACATATATATACTAACATATATATTAGTCATATAGGAGACAATATATTACTCTGATAATTTGTATGAACTAAAATTCATAAGATTAATTAGTGGTGAAGACAAGAATTCAATGCTTTTTTGTCCCCTAACTTCACACAGGGGAGCRGACTCATCACTGTCTTCTATGAAAGCTTAAGCTAAGGCATTTTTCCTTGCTCTTTTGGGAGTTAAGAGCACATACCATTACTGTGGCTTAACTGTCACCTCCTAAGTTTTAAAGCCAAAGTATCTCAGTCATGTCTGAACTTTCAGCATCTCCACATGAGCTTCTAGAGTTTACTGCATTATGCACTTTTCCATCTTCACCTTCAGTAAATTTATTATGGCCAGTAAAGATAAATAACTACATACCAGCTGATTTTCTAGCCCATGGAAAACAAGGGTAAACCTGAAGTGTTCTCAGAGTTACATTTGCTTTCCTTTAGTTGTTTCATTTGCCTCTATCTCCACCTAATTCAAGAATATTGTCAGAGGTTCAAGGTGGATTCCTAGAGTTGCATTTTTGAACTTTAGATTAACCTTTGAAAATACACTTGAGATACTAATCACGCAGCAATGTCTATTTGCCTATTACGATGTAGTTAATCAGGACTATAAAAGCTATTTCTCAGAGTTGCTACTCCCACATAAATCCATTGATGTTTAGATTTTGGAGTACATTGTTTTTTGAAAAACAAATATGTATTACGAAACTGTGTATAGAATTTTAAATAAAGCTAGAAGAAACAGAATAATCAAAGTATAGTACTAACACCAATATCACATTCCAGYAACCTTTTGAAAACCTTTACAACCAATTCTCTGCTAGAGAAATAGCTTGATAAACCTCTATGAGTTCAGAAACCTTGATCAGAAAAATTCTGTCTTCAGCTAGCAYATCAGAAACTGTCAACAATATCTGTTAATATAATTAAAATTTAGTAGAAAATTGTACAGAAGTGAATTAGCTATAGAGAAAGACAGTTAAAAAGATTTAGGTAAAATGAAAATATTTAAAAGAATTATATTACTTTGTTTCATAGAWTCTGAATGGAACATATTTGCAAATTCTTAAACAGATTAATTTAGATACTCCATAGACTCTAGCTGTTGTGGTCTCATACTCTTTAAAGCTTGTTAGACTTAGCTAGTATGGTTTTACTGAAATAATTATAATAACTATTATAAAAAATACAGTTAAAAGAGCAAAGCAATTTACCTTAGTTGATGAGATGTTATCAGAATGTATATATGCAGATGAAATAGTGTTAGGAAGCTGAATAGGGAGTGTGTAACGTGTACTTTTAAAAATATATTAAAGAAAGAAAGTAGTATCATATCCATAAATTTCTTCATAAAGAAAAAAAAAAGCTATAGGAGAGATTGTGAAGAAAAAAAAACAAAAACATGAAGCAGTTTGAAAACATAAGATACAACGTATGCATAAAAATATAGGTAAATTTATTAATATAAGAAGGTTTGCTTAAATACCTAAAAAATCTGATCAAAGTTTTTAAATTAAATTTTCATTACTGTTTGTACAAGGATGATATATTTTGAAAATTGTTGAATACATAGATAAATCTGGAAGTTTCAAAATTATAATATGTTAAGACTATGATGCATAATGTCAAAGAAGCCTGATGCTTTGTGCGAGGAATTGATGGCCCAGAATCTGTTAATCTTTACCAAGATGCCTTTGGCTTATCTTCAGTCTCTCTGATTATCAAAAATGATGAGAACAGAAATCTGATCCAGTAAAAAATAAGTGATGAAAACAAGATTCTTTAGGACTTCACTTTTGTGACTAGGTCGAGTGACATAACATAAAAAAAAAACACAATCTGCTGTCTCGGGATCCTAGTCACAAAATTTGCTTGTCCTTGGAAGAAACACCTGACAGAGAAATGAGAAGAAAAAGAATCTCCAAATGCTAACTCCAGAGAAAAGAATTAAGATGAACAGGAAAGGTGAAAAGGTAAAGTAGTGCAGATTGTCACAGACACCCTCTGGACTTCTTCCAGCGCTCTGAAGAATCTTCACCGTAGATGCCTCAGGCTCTCACCAAATCTTTTGTCTGATCTTTTAACTTCCCCTTGTCTCTCCTATCAACACATGCCCCAAAAGAATCCTTTTTGACACTGACATTTATTGTCTGATTAAAGAAAATGCTCCTTACTGATTCCTGTCAYTTCTTATGCCATTTCAAATAAGGAGTTTCCAGACCTAGTGATTTCTGCTAGTCATCAATAATGGCGATGCAAGAAAAAATAATCTATTATTGTTGAAATCAAGCTAGTGGTTTCTAAGGGCTGGAACGCTAGGGAGACATTAAGGATACACCAAAATAAATTTAGGTTTATTTCATGAATACAATTTTGTGTGACTTTGCCAGAACTGAAGGGAAAATAAATCAATGGAAACAAATGATGTCTTCTTTGAACTAGCACAACTAACTCTGTGATATATGTATGATAACTCACAGACAATGACATTAGGCTTGCGTTACTTACAGTTCAGATGTGTTTTGTTAATTGATGATTTATTATAGCTGTAGTAACTGTAATAGTGGTTGTTTGTATTAAAATAAGCATTCTTTGAATGTAAGAGGAAATTTGTGTCCAATGGACACTAATTATCAAATTAGTTTGATTTAGTGTTTGACATATCTGATATGAATTCCAGCGTCATAGGCTGAATTACATTAGGCATAAGTCTGGTGCTTTATTTGAACCATCTCACCTCACAGGAGCCTCAACAGCTGTGAAAACTGAATTAAATAACACACTCTGGGAATTAAGACAGAGTAATTACCCTGAACATTGGTAGCAGGCATCCCAAAATACAGATTAAGGTTGTCATTTTCCCCTTTGTCTCCAAAACTGTTTACCAGCATCATCATTCACAGGTAATTAAATCTGCTAATCTGTGGAGGATACTTTGAAAGTAATCTAAATAAAAAAGATATTTTTAATATATAAATTATTTACTTTTATTTTCACATTCAGCTACTTTTTAATGTAGACCTTCTGTTTTGAGAATGTTATTTCCTAGTGAAGCAAAAGAAACCAAGAACATCTGGGCCATTATGGAGAAGAGCTTGAATGACTGCGTGTCTACCAGCGGTCTCACTAGTCTCTATTCACAGAACTCTCTCAGCTTCTTGTTATTAGTCTTTAAATAACAGAAAAACGSGGTGTCAATCAACCATGAAGGAAAATTCATAAGACACTAAGGAAAGTTCTTTTCTTCTTTCTGACTAAATTTATCATTTGAAAGGAACTGACTGACAATATCAAGTCTCTAGAAACATGTTCTGTTGCCCAGATGCAAAACTATTACGTAAAAACTTAGTGTTCTGTTGTGATAGCTTTTTCATTATGAAATATAAGGAAGTGGACTAAAGCTTACTGAGGTGAGGGAATTATTGCCTCTTGAAAGTTAAAGACTATAATCCAAAACAAGAATATTATAGCATTATTCCCTAATTATTTTAGTAACAGCGAAGTATTCTCMTGCGGTACTCGTGAGTCTTGAAATCTCTTCAATTGCTGGACAGGGCTCACTATATGAATATTTACATCCAGGAGGGAGCCAAATGCATAAGTCCCACCTGGTCCAAAACACAGTCAGAATGGTAGATTTAGCATAAACATAAATTTGGCATTGCTATAATGTCGGGCATCAGAAATACTAAGTCCACTTGTATTTTTCAATATTTTTCAATAGAAAACGAGAAAATGTCCTATTCTAAGCTATTTACAAGCTCACTAAAAGAACATATTAATAGTGTAAAATCTGAATATCTTTAATGAGGATTAAATAAGTGGTTCATTGGGACATCCTCTCAGGAAATTTCTGGTACAGAACATCCAGGTTTTGGCTCCTTCTCCTTCTCCTTACCTCTCCTTTTCCCTCCCTGATGTTTATCGCTATGAGTTACAAATTTAAAAGAATTTACAGTGTGTACAATAAGCATGTTAATAACAGAAAGATACAACATTCTGTATTATATACATTTCAAACATTTTACTTCAAATTTTATTGGTATTAGGCAATTGTTACCTGAAGAATAAATACAAAATTTCAATATTCTTTTCAGATTGCGTTATTCTTATGGAATCTCCTT
>NW_028186340.1:694607-709558 GCF_003343005.1 Rhea americana
CTAAGTCTCTCAGTCTCCTCTCTTTCGGAAGTTAGTTTTCCCATTTTAAAAGACTGTTTTGTCCACGGAAATCTGGTATTCTAGAGCTCTGTCATTTATAATACAAAAGACCCTGAATTCAGATTTATTTCTCTTAAAATAAGCCTCTGGATCATTAAGCTCTGTCAAAATAAAAACTACCAAAAAAAAAAAAAAAAAAAAAAAACTAATACTTTCTTCTGATATTTTCAAATATTATCTAGTAACTAAGCTCTAAACTCAGACCACACTAAAAATCTAGGGTAATTTCAGAAATAGAAGACAGACTGCTGAGTCCAGATGCCATACTGAAGTAACAATTATTTGATAATTGACATTATCTTGTAAATCACATGTTTCTTTGAGCTATAAACATATTCAGTTGTGGAATTCTATGTTTTTACAGTCTCATATGTTTTACATTTGATACTGATCACAGCCATGTCATCCTGTACTGGGAGAATGGAGTGAAAATATTTAATAGGATAGTTATATTTTCAAGGATAAAACGTATGTTCTCCAGATCCTCTTGAATCATTCTTTTTAATAGGGTGTTTATCTTTAAAGCAGCATATAAAGAAGAAAAATATGTTAATATATTAAAAGATAAAAAATAATTTCAATTAGATGATAGTTGTCATGATCATCATTCTAGATTCACTTTTGAATGATAATATGCTGAGCTCTGATATAGTCTAAGAGTCAATGTAACACTTCCACTGCCATATAATAAATCATTTTTAATTTCTTGTTAAATACACAACTGCAATTCTTTCAAATATTTTCATTAGTTTTTAACCTCTATTTTAATCATTACCATAATGATTCTAGAATATCAGTGAAGTGGTAAAATCTTTTACCTAAAATTAGGAAAAAAGAATGCTTTACTCTTGTTCACATACTAAGTTTTTACAGCAGTGCAAGCAGAGCAATTAGATATAAAAGTTTCTAAAGTATTTGTTTTGCCTAGGTGTAAAACAGCATACGTTAAGAGGAAGAATCATATATATTATAGGAAAAGAAGTTTTCACCTRGAGTTTTCTAAACTAGTGTAGGAAAAGTGAAAACAAAAAATCAGGTTTTGTCTGACAGATACATTTTAAATATAAACCATGAAATACATTGCAATGAAACTGTAATTTCCATGTAGCATTGCACTGGCTGTATAATCTCCATTCACGTCACTAAAGAGCATAGATTTGTAATCATCCAATAGGCCTTTTCAGGGAACTGTGGAGAAATAAGGTGTCGTAATCTGTCTCACTAAGACAAATCCTTTTGGAAACAACTTGTTCTCCCTGAAATAGCAACAACTTCTTCTTTGCTAGATTATTCATATACTTTTGCAAGTTTATGAGGCAAGTTCCAACTTTTTCAGTCGCATGGACATTTACAATATTGATTATTTTAAGTACATTCATAATCAAATTATGTTACGCTGCTGCAGAAATGAGTCACTGGGCCTTTTTATCCTCTTTGTAAATTGTCTAATAAGCCAAATGAGCATACTGAAGTGACTACTACATTGCTATAAATGACAATCAGCATCCGGTGATAAGTACTGACTGATGAGCAACGCCATAGCCACTCGCACCCTGGCATTGTTCACTGCTAACTACAGTTTTATAGTTATTTTGCTGTGTTTTCCTTTAGCTATTGTGTAAGTTTAACCTCGTGTAGAAATATTACACGTTTCTTGAAATAAGTGATTTTTAAACATATGCCTAGGCTTTTTCTAAGTGACTCAACTGACTACTTAGAAATAAATGTATTTCAAGGATGGAGAAAATAATTGCTGTGTATACAGGTCATTAATACTTTGATATTTTCCAGTCTTAATGAAATTGTACATTCTAGTTATGTTACTGCTGTAGCTGAAAAGTCTATTGGTATTTATATTTGCTGATGGATCAGTGCCATATGGCATGGAAATATCTGGAGATAAAAAATTCTGTGAAAAAAACCGCATAAGCATTAACTGACCAAATGCTCTTTTCCTTCTCAGAAGCTGCAGTGCGGTGGGCTGCAGTTTACCACTGCGCTGAGGATAAAACTGACATAGCAGCAGATCTCAGACACTGCTATGGGAATTTTTTGAACAAGAGAAAATGGTAACGAGTGCAGTTGACTTCAGCAACAGACTTGAACTGGTATCAAGAGTAAATCCTGCGGGACTGTAGACTAGCGTAAAATGCCTAGGACTTCTGACAGAGGTGAATACTAATAAGATACAGATTCAACAGCATTTTTTTCTCTGTAAGAATAATTGCAATTGTATTTTTTTTTTAATTTTTTTCATGCTTTCTTTGTATTTTGTGATTTGGGATTTTACTAACTCCACAATCAAGAACTGATCGCATTAATATAGTATCTCTTACTGATCATCAATTTGGCATTAAGCTTTAAAAGAACAATGATAGAAGAAAAGAAGGATAGACTGAAGTTTTTTCACTTCATTTTCTCATATAATTGCTGCCATTCTAAGTCTTTACTAAAGATTTCTTAGGTCCCCGATGCTGCAAAATATTCTTAGATACCAAATCTTCATATTTGTATGGAACATATAGGTTTCAATGGAGCAGGTTGCTCATATTTCCAAACAATCCATATGAAATCAGGTATAAAAAAAAGTAGTTTTTGATATCAATCTTAATTTACCCTTAATTCAAAAAAACCCACTTATTTTTGTAATTACAGACTTTTTTTTTTTGATACTGTTCCATGCAATTTTAAGATCTGGAAAAAATATAATCATTATTCTCTGTGCCCCGTTTGCTGCTTACTGGAATTGACAAGTCATGCACAGTCTCTATTTTTGACATTACAGACGCTCCAAGTAACAGACTGCAAGATCATAAAAAAAAAGAATTATGACCCCTTAATGTGATCAAACAGCAGGAGGAGAAAGTCTATGAGAAAGCAAGCTTCTTAAATATGACATCTATAACAACTGGTGACTTAAGAGACAGAAATAATCATATATGAAAAGTAAATTAGGAAATGTTCATAATGCATTTTTAAAGAGTGACTAAGCTTCTATTTAATTTATTTTAAATTAAACATTTCACATAAATTAGTGCCCCTTTTTTAGATCACCCACACACTGCGTAGGACAAATCCATAGAAATAAAACCAAATTAGACACTTAATTTTCTATGAAATTGAAAAAGATGTCCTTTTGTTGCCCCAACTGACACCGAAATGCTTCACAAATGCATATAAATATGGCGTTCAAACAACAGTTTTACTACAACATTTCTTTATCACAAGATATACTATTTCATATCCTTAAAAAATTTAAATTCATGTGAGGAAAGGGAAAAACAACAAGAAAACCACAGATGAAGCAATAACTATCTATTTACAATTACACTAGCTAACCCCTATAAARTACGTCCACTGATATGTAGATGCAACTGTTTTCTCACATTACTATTTTAGAAAAAACTCAGGTATAACTAAACTGTGTGTTGTTGCTGCAGCATATAAGAAAGAGAAGTGGAAACTCTTGAAGTGATGATCAAAAAGCAAGATAGGGTATCTTGGTTTCATAGTATCATGTCTTTTTATGACTGACTACTTGGAAAAATGGACTCTGGCACAAGTTAATAATTCTTTAGATCTATTCCTCTTATCTCAAATGTTTTTCCTTCTGGTCTCTATCTTCTTAAAAGAAGACAGAAATTTAAGAAAGGTATTCAGTTAGGATGAAGAAAGAATTAATGCCATACTCTTCTCAGTGAAGAYGGCAGGATGCTGAAAACGTGTCATGACGCTCTTTATTCTGCTTATTCTGCTTTGAGAAGACTCAACCTTGGGACGAAGAGGGACATTGGAAGRGGAGGAAAAACACCACAGTAAAGGGGAATTGTATGAATAAGTTTTCTGGTGTAACAATTTCAGTCATTTTCTTACTGAATCTTTCTTGTATTATTCAGATGCTCAACACTATTTGACTGTGAAAATAATAATTAGAATAAAAATAATTGATTCGTCCCAAGTGTATGGTGTGTTCCGTTGTGGTCATCTGTACATTTGAACCCTAGAAGTGCCTTCCAAACACCTTGTACTTATAGTATAACTTCTTACTCATATGAAAGAAGTAATAGGTGTTAATATTCCCATTATAAGGGAGAATAATTACAAAAGTTACATCAAGTAGGCATTGAGAGAAGCCTCAAACATCCTCTGCTGCTCCACTACTGTTTATTACAAATTATTTTCCTTCATATGTAGTCAGCTCGCCTCACAAATTCCCTGAATATACCTAAAAATAGAAAGAAGCTAACACTTCCTTCACTTTTGGCAGATTCTAGAAAYGTCTTTAAACTCAGTGCTATATACTGTCTTAAGAACATATTTTATCAAATTTTTAAGGAATATCTCTTAAGCCATCAAAAACTGTCAAGACAACTGAAACTTTATTAAATTCAATATTGCTTGTTTAGTTTTTCCTATAATTTCACGAGGAATTGTGGAGTTTAGCAGAAAAAAATCCTGTAGCAATGTCACTATACAGAATAGCAATATCCTGTAGGTGACCGACTTGCTCCTTTAGAAGACTCTTCTGCAGTTGCAGTCTCGTATGAGTGATCAGATAACGGTCAGCTGGAAACCAGAGGGCAATCCATAAAATTTTCTCAGACTGCTATTTAATTTTGTTTTGTCTGTAGCCAGCTGAGTCAGTGTCCTCTGCGTGTCTGCGCTCGTGTTCTGGGATACATGCTCAGCCTCGCTGCTGGTTGGCCTGGGATGAAGAGACCCCCAGACCAAGCAAGGCACACACGGCTGGCTCCAGAGGCTGGGCAGAAGGGATCCCGGGTCCCGGAGCCCACTGGAGCCACTGCTATAAAGCACCTTAACAATGGATAATTCTGACTCTGCTTTTCTTATTGCAAGGCTACATCACTGCTTACATGTAAAAATGTTCTCTTCTTAATCACTGTATTTGAAAGCCCTTGAAATGCAATAGTGATGACTCTTAGCTTKATAGTTAGATAGATAGATGTTACGGCAAAGTGAGTCATTGCAATTTAGATATGACCTACTGCCTAACATATTCAAATAATTTCAAACAGTGATATAGACATAATATACAAATCATATTATGTCTCTAACTAGTTTGAAATAGTGCACTCTATTTTCTCAGTCATRTTATGGCAAAGCTTAGTCTGGCAATTCATCTTGCTGACCTTTTTCTTCTTTTGTATACCTGCCATATGAATTTTTAGCTTGTAGAATTAAGTATATAATCAACACACATACATTTCTCCTATCCACCAGTAAATATGAACCAGTGAAGAAAGTGTGAAATTGCTCATTGGACTTGTTTAGACAAACGTTATCGGTTAGCACCTTTACATTTTTCTCATACTCCCAGAAATGTGATTGGATCCTGTGAGGGTAATCAGGTGATATATAAAAATCAGGAACACCACACTACATCACACCATTCATATCACAGCTGGAAAATTTATTGACTTGATCAAATTGAGAAAACATCTAAAAAAATACACTGCTGGCAACCTAATGAAATATACACGGTAATATCAATACAAAACAGCAGGATTAGAACAGTATCGTGATTCTCAATCATACATTGCTATGCAAATTGCATTTCTTGCTGTGTAATGCCCTCTATAAATCTCTAAATTAAAAAAAAAAAAAAGAAAGTAAAATGGGAGAAAATATTTCCTTATTAGATTTTTTTAAATAACAAGTTGTATTTGACTTTTGAAGTCCCTCTTAATGGGACAGACAAAAAAGGAAAACTAATTTTCGGTAGCGTAGGTGATTACTTTAAAAGATTATGTAGTACACTTCCTAAATGATATTTTCATAAATGTCTTGTGACTTCCCTTTACTGACATCTGTGCAGTTATCCACTGATTATTAAAAATCTCCTAGGAGAAATGTCGAATAGCTAACGAAAAGTAAGAGTCAAACTYTTATACTAATGGGACATTTTCTCCACACACACACACAAAGAGAAGAAAATAACACCTAAGCATAACTGGAAACTGAACCATTATTAATAATATATTATGATTCCTTTAAGGATATAATAATTGAGAAAATAGTAGATTATTTATTCAGACAAAAATATTGTTTGCATTTTTGTAGAATGCAGAGACTATGATTTGAAATAAGAATAGACATGAGAAATTTACAAAATGTTAACTTGCTCAGAAAGAGTTCAAGCCACTTTGATGCATTGAGTGTATAAATATTCATAAAAATCAATCATTTCTTAGTGTGTCTAGAAATTAGCTTTGTATTGATTATGCCTACTTATCTGTTATGTTTGTGACAACATGAGAATGGGCACAGGCTTTTTTCATTGATTTAGTGTCCAATAAATAATTGCTATTCATTACTTATTGATTATAAACTTCCATAATCATTTCACTTTCTTCCTCTTTATGTTATCAGTGTCAGTTCTAAAGCTAGAACAATCTACTTGATCAAATTTTAAAATCAGCTTTGCAGACAGAAGAAATGGCACTCAATACGCCCGTCTGTATTCAGCAGGCTCTTCTAAATTCATGCAGAAATGCTATGCTTGTATCTCTTAATTCACCTACACTGTTTAGTGCTACATTCRGGAGAATAACTGAATATTACATCAAAATTAAGTGTCCATAATTTACACTATAATAAATAGAGCTATGCAATTCATATAGTCTTCTTTTTGTGAAATACTGTAAAAAAAAGGGTTTAAGGAAGAAATTTAGAAAGAATATATGGGGGGAATAGCCAACAGACAGAAAGCACACACTATCAGAGACAATTTTGTCACTGTCTTCCTTTAGATGAGGTGTCATACATAACAAAAGACTTCTTGTTTGGGACTTGCTAGGACTGCGACTCTCTAGTCTAGTGAAAGAGAAGTCACCAGTAAAGAGGTGCCTGCTATCTGAGGAAACAGGAAGAAGATGAAGAAYATTGATGTCTGCAGCATCAAGAAACGTGGTATCCCACAGAAAACTCTTGGAACGAGGAWGCAAGACCAGAGACAACTATAGCAATATCTGTTTCAGGAGATCAACTAGTTAATCCAGAAGGATGCAAATTACACACAAAAAAGTTCTGAATTAGAGATTTTTATATCCTTCTGGAGGAGAATAGCAAGTTCAACTTTCTTCTTTCAAACACAGAATTTCAGATAAAAGGACACTCATATTTCCACTAGAAAGAGTGCGATAAAAGTAGAACACTCATAAGTGGAAGAGGATTCAGTCTTGTGGAAATACATAACAGAGCTCACTTTTTTTTCACTTTCTGCATAAGTTTCCTAACCATAAGGGTAATGTACAAAAGCTGGCAACACAATTACTGATGATATCTTCTACAGAAAGTGATTGATGTTGCTGTGCTTTGCACTTATCTCAGTTCTCTCTTGGTCCATTCAGCCTCAGGTGAAGTTTAGACATCTTTTATCTTCACTTTTGGATTGCAGTGATGCTAATGTGAAAACTAAGTGCCCAGGTCTCCATATAGGAGCTGTTTTCCATATGTATAGACTCTTATATTTTTATGCCAGAAAAATATAAGAATTTGCATCCACATTTTCATACTAGTTGAATAAGTACTAGAAAAAATTCTTTTTGATTACCTTTGGACATAAGTATATAATTTCTACTGAACTCCTATTTTAATCATTAAAATAGAATTCTGGATGATGCCTAAGATAACTACGTTAACGGATCTTTAGATCTTTGACAGAATAGGAATTGAGCTCAAATCTGCACTGAAGCCACAGGATCACACATTCTCTCCTGGTCCATAGGCATTTACTCAACCACCAGATTATTTCTGATGCTATCAATATTTCTTTTTGTGTACAGATATTTTTGTGTGCATTTTGATAATTAGAAAATGTACATATATTGAAAGATTAGTTAATCTGAATGACAAAGTCTTTTCCTTCTGCTAGACATTCATAACTATGAAAACTGTTTCGAAATTTAGACTTCTTCCTCAATACCTATTTGACAACTCATTCTTTCYCACAAAATGTGCACTGCAGGGCATATATGAACACTCGGTTCCACTCTAGAATTTCCTCAGAATAAATTAGTCCAGGTAGATTAGAAAAAGCCATCATGTCTGCAAATTAAAAGCTAAAGTTATGCTTGTAAATAGATATTTAATGCCATACAGTCAGTAGAGGAAAGATAATATAATCTAAGTTTTACCTACTGTGCAAACTTATCTCTGTGAGAGAGAACTATCTTTGCTGTATATGCTAGAGAGTGAATCCTATTCCTCAAGCCAAGAGGTACACCTTTACTACCTAGGCATGGACCCTGGTGAATTAGCTATGCGTCTGAGTTACCTCAACCAGACAACAAATTGGCTACTCAGAACTGGAACTTGAGAGCATGCTGAGGTGAGCAGAGCTAATGATTAGAGGCCTAAAGTCCTGGAGTTAAGTCAGTCAACTTGACAGAGTTGGTACACCCAAGAGTGTTTAATCATATTTTATTTGCACATATAATTTTCTCACCAAAATCTGAGCCAAGTACATAATGTAAATCAACACTGTACATAATTTTTCACAGAAAAAAAAAGATCAAAAATTTTGATTCACAAAGCAATATCTTTTTTAAAAGCTTCTTTGCAGAGCTGGCTGTCATACACATAAAAAATTTCACCATTGAGAGTTTTCAAAAGGAATAAATGACTTACCTATTTGGAAAGAAAAATAATTCAATTCTATTGTATTTACTGTAAAGTACTTGAAATCTTAATGCTTGTGTAAGTGCTGAATAGAATTATACAAGGTCCTAAAAAAGAACTTTTCTCTAGATCAATTCTAAGTCTTCAGTATGTTTTGTGTCTTTTGGGTGCTAGCTTGGATCATATTTCCCCCAGTCATCAAAGCTGATGGAAGCTAT
Organism: Rhea americana; assembly: GCF_003343005.1. Lineage (NCBI taxonomy): Eukaryota > Metazoa > Chordata > Aves > Rheiformes > Rheidae > Rhea > Rhea americana. The sequence continues at coordinate 703,526 of NW_028186340.1, forward strand.
AGTGTTGTCATTTATCAGCACCATACTGTAGATGAATTTGGATACATTCCCTGTTGTTATTTTAATTCTGAACTCAGATTGCACAAATAAAAGGTAAGCGAACAGAGAAGCAATCTGAACTACCCAGTGAATAGATTTTTTTTTATCTTTAAAGTACTTTTATGTTTTTGCAGTTATAGCACACATATTAAAAAAGTCTGATTAAATCTCAAAGAAAAAGAAGCACATGAATTAAGTCTGTTGCTGGAATTTGCTTTGAGTAATTACCCTACAGTTCAGTAACAATGAATAATTCCCACAGCAACCCCTACTGCCATATGGCACCAAAATCTACTCTCATACCTTAAGGACAAAATCCTACAAGGCTGTGAAACAATGTTTAAAAATAACACTTTTGTAATTCTAAATTTTATCCTAGGGACACTCTGGAAAAAGAAATGACCTTGTAAAGGAAAAGAGAAATTTTCATACTACATTTTTCATAACTTCCCCTGTAGACTTTGATTAAGAAAATAGTCTCCAAATATATTACTGCATCTCTATACTACACCTCTTCAGGTAATGGTAAAGTCTGATACATAACATAACATAACATAACATAACATAACATAACATAACATAAYGTCCCATAACATTACTTATACTGTAATGTTAGAGAAAGAATACTGAGTTGTTAAATTTGTCCTACCCCTGGGCTAAATCATAATGTCCGTTTTAAGCAAAATTCCCAAACTGAAAAAAAGGAAACATTGCTTAAAAAATGATAATAAGGAATGGCCATACTTATTCAAGACTATCTGCGTGCTTTATTATGTACTCACAACGTGGCAGATTCAGTGACCCGTTAAGTTTGCTTGACAGAAYTGCAATGGCAAAAAGCAATTTTAAGATGATTTAACCAGGTATCTTCAYGGAATCACACAATAATTCAAGTTGGAAGGGACTTAGAAGATCTGTAGTTAAGCCTGTAGCTCAAAGCACAGTCGGCTCTGAGATCAGGTCACGTAAGGGAGTCTCCAACCAACGTGAGGCTAAAGTAGCAGCTTGCACAGAATTATGTACTCCGTCATATCCTCAAGACTGAGCCAAAGACGACTTTCCAAGAGGTATCTACCTCTGCTTGGTAGCSTGGTGCTAAAATAAACCATTGAGGCCAGGGGCAGCCAGCATAGAGTAAAATAGTTCCAGACCAGCAACAACTGGCAATATTCTAACATTTTCCTATTCTTTTTATTAGTGCTGTAAGAATATATGGAAATGAATGATTTTCCTCAGTCTTTTCAGCTATCTGTAAACGGCAGAACATACTAGATTCAATGTAACATATGTATGTGCATGTGTTCATGCATAATTYTCCATCCCAGGCTTCTTTCCAGCCTTGTATAGCAATTCAAATAATTCATAACCTAGCCCTTCTGAAGGCTTTTACATGGGGTGATATGCAACTGTATACCTTCATCACTTCTTTCTTTTGAGGGCTCCAGAGAGATAAATTTGTGTGAAATAATAAAAAAATAGAAACAAACATAAAAATATTGCATACCTATGTGTCAAAGCTGTAAAATGTGGATTTAGCTGATCAAAGAAAAGACAAGTGACAGCTGGTAGTACAAATTGTATATGCTGTTGTTATCACTTTTGATTGATGTATCATTCAGCTGCCTTTTCTTCACAAATTACATTCACAGGAGTACTGATTGGAATTTTTGGATCAATTGTTTTTCATTTGAAAGCCAATATCACACTGGTTAAAGAAAATACTTATTACTACAACTTTTTTATTCTCAGGACAGTGTAATGTCATTAGTCTTGTATGCTTTTAATCCATCAAATTGTGTGTTTCTCTCCTTGGCTACTTTACTCTGCATACATAGTGAAGAAATTAGACTTTTAACCCGATGCCCATGTTTCTACAGTAAAGATACTTCAAACACCATGCACAGTCTTTCTTTTCTTGAAAAGCATCTGGAAGGGTAGTTTGTGTTTAGCTCTACAAAAGTACATAGAAATTGTAAGATATAATACATGCAGGCTTAACAYAAATCTCAAAAAAGCTATTTCTTGCTTAGGAAAAGGAACAAACACAATCACAAAGTAAAATATTGTGATTTAATTTTTCTTCTCCATTTTTATCATTAATTGGAAATATTCTCTGTCCAGAGGTCATATTCCTCTGGCACATCGAGGATTCTGAGCTCACTTCCTAAAGCTTTCTATCTGTACTCTAGGTTGGCCTGCTTTGGCTGTGACTTAGCGATAAACTTCTTCGACTTTCTTCTTTGCAAATTTCCTCCAAATGCTTTCTTTCATTGCCTTCCAAATTCAGGTGTATTCACAGAGTTTTGACAAAAAAAAAACAAAAAAACAAAAAAACAAAACAAAACAAAAAAAAACACCCTCAACATTCTTCTAGGTTTCAGTGGTTCTATCTTCCTATTTTTATCCTATATACCTTTAGAATTAAGGAATAAATATCATGCCTCAACAAAGTTGCACAGCAAAAAGTCTATTTTATATACATTGAAAATTTCCAGAATATTATCATAGTTCCAATTTTATAGTGTCAGTTAGAATTCAGAATATTTATGTAGACAGACAGTGCAAAATCAGCACAATCCACCTCACTATTCTGTTATCTGTAAAAGAAGGAAATGTATTTGAAGGAAATGTAAATGACATGTATTTGGAAAATTCTCTGCTTTCTTTACATTTTTTTCCTATATATGGAAATGATAGTATAAAGAATTGAATCTACAGTAGTACTAATTGTTAGCTAGTATCTAAGCAGAAATGACACAGTATATTATTGGAGTCAAGGAAAATATCAAAAACACATCTAAGGAAGTGTTCAAAATTACAGAATACCAATGCTAATGTAGTCCTGCATTTTCTACCTTTGGGATGAATATTTCTKTTCAAATAAAGGGCTTAATCAAAGCTAGTGTCCATCCAGCAGTTATTTTCAATGGACCGTTTTCAATGATGAGAGCTTGGGAAGAAATAAATGGTTAGCATTTTTGCACTCAGATAAGTGCAAAAGCTATAGCTGTGGTTGTCTTTGATAGAAAATAAAAGAATGAAAATGGCAAGAACTTATTAAAATAACTTTAACTTCTAGAAAACTGCAATTCTATTCAAGAACATGCATGCATGGCAAATGAAAATGAAACTCCTCCTTTCCTAAAATAAAGGCAGCAATTCTGTGCAATTTCATTCTTTAAAGTGAAATATCTGAATGTCCCACGGAAGAAGGAATCATGCTGCTAATAGACTATTAGATACTTAAAAAAAACCTTAAGGTTAGTCTTTCCTAGGATAAAGGACTTAAGAAATCAGGGCTTTGGTGAGTTATGTCTGTGATGCAAGACACTAGAAAAGTAGAGTTTTGAATATGGGAGTAAGCTGCATCCTATCAGACCATTAAAACACAGAAAATGAAGTGATGAGAAACGTAAAAGGAAACAACATTAGGGAAATTTCTAAACCAGAGGTTTAGGTCAAAGAAGTTATTCTTATAGTTTTAATAATTCTTCAGTAAATACTTGAAGTGAACTCACCCTCTGAGATATAAAATAGTCAAAAAAATACTATATTACTTGTGTCTAAACCATGAGATTTAGCTCTCATTAATATTTTATACTTCAAATAAACTGGCATTAGTTTAATAAACTGTACCAGAAACTATCTATATTTAAATCATTATGATTTTGTAAGACTATTCATAGAATCATAGAATCAATAAGGTTGGAAGGGACCTCTGGAGATCATCTAGTCCAACCTCCCTGCTCAGCAGGGTCACCTACAGCATGGTAGACAGGGTTGCATCCAGGCAGGCCTTGAAGATCTCCAGAGAAGGAGACTCCACAACCTCTCTGGGCAACCTGCTCAGAGCCAACTGACTAGAATGACAAGTTTTGTAGGTGAACTTGCAAATAATTCTAGTATCCAGAGGTGCCTTACATGACAGTGTCATTTAATCTTCTGTACACTTTTTAAGGATGATATTTTTACTCTAGTATAAGTTGACGGTAATAAAATCTTTTCATGACTATTTTTGCAGTGTTATTTTAAAGGGGAATAAAAATGTACAAGACTAATATAACAATTCTTTAAGCTGCCACTAAGAAGAGGGAAAAGACTATATATGATAGCTTTTAAATTTTGTCAGAACAAAGAATTGCTGTTGGATTTAGATGAAAGAATCAGCAATGTGGAATATAGATAATTCACTATGGTACTATAAAATTCATAAAGAAAAATAAGTCATTGGCCAGATCATTGTTTAAGCATAAAGATAAACTTGCCCAAATGCTACTAAAACATCACAACAATATCCTGCTAGCCAGTACAAAAAGAGGACAACAACAAAGCAGTTCAAAATAGGGATGGGAGGTAGTGGAGTCATACTACAGCAATTCATAGATAATGCCCCAAAATTTTAGACAGATCTATATTTTTAGTTAAGCAGACACATATATATGTGACTTTACCAGCTGAAACAAGGCGTATGAGAACTGTTGATGTGTTTAAGACTGTTGAGACATCCCTAAATGTTGGACATCATAAATAAAGAAATACAAAACTCTTATGAACCTGGTATTTGATCTTTGGGAAGAGTCTGAATTGYCTGAAGATTCATAAGTAAATTAATTATTTTAAAATAAAACTAATAATAATAATTTCTAGAAAGAATAAGCATTCTGAGCCAACCTATTATTTTTGTCTCAAATAAGCTTAATATAAGACTAAAATACATTTTAAATTCCTATATTATAAGAATAATAAAACAATACATATGTAATAACAATCATTTGTGAATTTTTAATTATTACTTGCTATTTTTATGAAGAATTATCATTTTGCTTCATCTTTATAGGTATTTTTTCTTTAGCAATATTAACAAGTAACTAATATACAGAGAATTCCTCCAAGAATAAGCTTCTCAAATTGTCTATTATTCTCAAAACAGTGAGATTACAAGAGTTGCCAATAACTGTTATAAATTTATCAAAATGACCAAAATTTTCCATCATTGCTAATGGGATTAAAAGAAACTGCCCTCACAGAAAAAAGGTGCTTCCTTAGTTATTAGGAACTTCTCTGACACATCATGAAAGAAGAAAAATGAAAAATGAGTTGAGCATAATTCTAAGACTTAACAAGCAGACCATGTTAAAGCTAATTGAAGATAACAATATAAAGTTAGATATCTGGTTCAAAACTCATGAAGTATGGTTCATGTCTATTCTTAGTATTCATAGTCTCATAAATAAAGCCAAATTCAAYTCTTTCCTTGAAATAATTTGGTTATGTTGTATTTTATTCTATATTAGCATTTATATCAAGTTTTTTTTTTCTACCAAGAGTTCATTAAGCAGTATCATTAACACGTATCACTTTTTGTTTCTTACTTTATCTCTATCTAGGGATATCTATCTTATTTTATCTCTATCTTAAACATTTTTAAATGTTTTAAATGTTAAAACAACAAATGTTTTAAAACATTTGTTATTATATGCACAGGGTCAGGGGGAGTGGCTGAAAGACTCAGTTATCTGTCATTAGGCAGGCAGCTGTAGTCAGGACCTGTAAGATCTCCATCTGAGGACACTGTTGTTACAGCTGGTTTTGCTCTTTTTGTTCTGGAAGCTTTAGCAAGGACCAGAGACACTCTGCAAGCAGAACGGGGATAACTTACAAGTATAGAGCAATTAMTGGCCAACATACATAGAAGATAGCTAGTATGTAGGGAACTGCTGGGCTGAGCAGTGGCATGCTCATGCTGTGGTGCAGCAGCTGGGGAGTCTCTATGGGCAGAGCAGGTGCTGCTGGGGAGCGAAGGGTTGGCCACCACAGCTGGCRGGAGCAGATCCTCAGCAGTGCGGAGCTGCTGCCCTCCTCCAGCTTCACCAACACTGGCCATCCTGGTGACTTGATCCAGGACCCCACAGTTCCTCTCTGGCCCTGACCAGCCCAACCAGCCCCAGCCTCCAGTGACTTGCTGTATTTCTTTTTTCTTTTTTCTTTTTTTCT
>NW_028186340.1:709671-775584 GCF_003343005.1 Rhea americana
CCTTTCCATGTTGGTGTTTTCCCTTTTGAACGCTTGATCTGCTAACAATCACTTACCAGCAGCCCTACTGCTCTCTGCAATTTTCACCTTTCTTATCTCTGTACAAACTCTCTCACAGCTCTTTCTCAGCTGTCTGAGCCAAGGTTTCACAGCTAGGACATATCAAAGCTAGATCCCTGTACACAAGCAGCTAAATCCTTGGCAGGGGTGAGGGGGGATACATAGACAGAGGGTTACAGTGTCTAAAGCATTACAGCTTGAGAAGTGAACAAACTGTAAAGAGACAAGGAAAGAGCAAGAATGATCAGAAGTCTAGTAAACCTATCTACCAGGAAAGGATGAAAGAAGGAGGAAGGGAAGGGAAAGGAGATGGGAGGAGAAGAAATGGAGAAGAGAAGAAAGAAGTAGCTTAAGAGACTTCTTATTTGAAGACRTATCTGTAAAAATGACCACAGCAGTATAACAGGAAATAATGAGTAAAATTACAAATGAGGGAATTTAAATAGATTTATAGAAAATCTTTCTACCAGTATAGATAGCAACCTAGGCAGGATATTAACTGTAATCTATAAAGTATTTCAGAATATGATAGCTGTGGCATATATCTAATATTTCTGTGATAGTCCTCTGTCTCTAGGACAATTTGTTCCATAGTCTAGACTATTCAGTAGTCCTAARAAAATTCTGTGTCTTAAAGATGTTGATTGTATGCTTGTTGCAAAGAGGTCCACTGTGTCAGATAGAGCCAAACTGTCAATCTTCAACTTGGAAGTTCTGGAGCTTTATACATCTTGGAACCAAGCCACAAAACATCATGAACATAATTTTTATGGTAATAGTATAGAGAGCACAGAACAGCTTTGATATGTTTCTGGTGGTTTGTGCTTCCATATTTAGTTGGAGTTTCCTAAATACTCCAGGCTTCATGCCCGGGTATATCACTTTTCTGTAATCAATCCAAGAGATTGATCAAAATGTGAGTAACCAAGGCCACATTGTCATATGTCAGAATCCTATAGCCAGCTGGAAACACTAAAGAATACTTTTTTTACTGATGCTACTATGCAAATTTACTGTCAGTAAAGAACATAAGAATACACCTAAACTTTGACTAGAAATTATATCTGCTATTCTTTGAGCACTGGAAACTACACTTGGGCTGCAGACTCTTCAGATCACTTATCATAGCCCACCATTCTCTTGTTAAGTACTGGTATTGAGGATCTTCGTGCTGTTTGCTCAGGCATACACGGGTAAACGTAAATAGAGCTGTACATCGCCTTTGTAGTGGAGAGTCCTTCTCAAAGAGTTTTACCACTCTTAGCTTTACCAAGAGCTTAGAGATGAAGGCACGAATTTTGTTTTTGTTCTTCTGTGTAGTGGCCTTCAGAAGGACTCACACAATTAGGTATATTACATCCCTTAAGTAGGACAGCTATTCCATATTCAGTATTGCTTTATACTCACAATGAAGTTCTGGAAATGAAATGGATGCTTGACCTCATCTTTTGAAATTGAATCATCCCTGTGTGCCACTGGTTCAATTTCAGTTTATACCGGTATGAACTCAGATTAGGTGTGTCAATCACTTAAAGTACCACTGTAAGACATTATCTCATAAACTGCTTTGTTCATTATTTTACTGTAAAAAGTCAAGCACTTCTACTTAAYGATGAAATTATTTTTATATTCTTTTATGTTAGCATTTAGAAATACATTCAAACATAAAATAGCTCTTTCAAAATTTATATATAATTGACAAGCAATTTAGAATGTTATTTTTATACCACACAGTTAACATTTATCAAATCAGACAATTCTAAGCCTAAATACAAAACTAATATCCAATTTCTCTGCTCTCAGACAAAAGCTAAAGTTGAAAGAAAAGGAATAGTTGAAATATTAAAGTTTAAATTAAACAGTATTCTTTAAATAGTCCAATTATCTAAATAAAAATTGTTAAATAAAAGAGTAACCCCATCTCAAACTTGTATTTTCTTGGCAGAATTGAGTTTATGTTTTTCCACATAATAATAGTTGCCTTGAGGAATACTACTGGGAAAAACARGAATGAGAAACATTACTTGCTAAGAAAAGGACACAATTGCTTTCAATTTCAATAATAATCTTTTTGTCTGAGTGGTTTGAAATGTTAAAGGTGTTAAGAAAAGATAGAATACTGCAGTTTAAAAAGGCATCTCATAGAACTATTTTCCTGTAGTGAGAACGCAAATAATTTTACAGAGGTTAGATCTGAGTCTTTCAAGCCAAGTAGCTCAAATGCATAACATTACCAATGATATACCAAAATGGTGTAATAAAAAGATGTTTTAAGTAATATATACGTTTGATATGTATATACTTATACATGTATATATGTTTCGTTTTAATTCTGCTCTGTAGGTTTGAATGTTGAGCTATGCAGAGCAAAAGATGTTTCCTACTCCCCTTGTATTTCTTTTTTGTTTTGTCATAAAATTTGACCTCACTATTAATCTGAATAACCAAATTACATCTCTACATGATTATGTGACTTTAGTGCTGTCAGCATATGCATTTTAATCAGACCTTTCTTGTAATATTCTACTTGCTGAGCATTTTAGGCGATCTTTTTTAAGCTTTTATAGAAGCAGTTCTAGTCTGTGCAGATACTCTGATAGGTATGAAACAGCAAGTCAATCTGAATGACTGAAAGATTTTAAGAGGAGAGAGTACCTACCTTACTGTGATTATGATTTCATATTAAATTCTCTGGAAAGAGGTTTCAAAATCCTTCTAGCTGAGTGTAAGAACTCTAGCCATTAAGATACTGCTTAAAAGAAGATCACTTGTTATGTTTCCTCTGATAGWGTTGTGAGTTCTGCCTGAATATGAGGAGGAATTTCTTCCCTGTGAGAGTGACGGAGCACTGGMRCAGGTTGCCCAGAGAGGTTGTGGAGTCTCCTTCTCTGGAGATCTTCAAGGCCCGCCTGGATGCAACCCTGTCTAACATGCTGTAGGTGACCCTGCTTGAGTAGGAGGATTGGCTAGATGATTTACAGAGGTCCCTTCCAACCTTACTGATTCTGTGATTCTGCAAGTTATAGCAGAAAAAATACAATTTTTTTACAACTAATAGTAGTAAAGACATTTGAATAAAATTCATAAAGCATTCCAGGATGACTAAAATCTTTGTTTTAGCCAGTAATTAATAAAAATACATTTATTTTTATTTATTTTCACAATCCTAGCCACAAAATATTTTCATATTTACATAAACATATATCTTCCTGGAATCTTAATTGCTTAAATCTTTCTTCATTTGCAAAATCACTATTTTTGGTGATCTTCCTTTCATTTATGTCTACATCAGTTCGCTCTAATTCTAAAATCTTCAAATCACTGAAAGCCACTGAACATATCCCCTATACCTTGTACAGATAAAGAGTGGAGAAACCATCAAAATAGTCCATTTGTAAATAAGTATGACAGTTCCTTACCTTTTCTTTGAGAAGTAGATCAAGTTRCCTTCTAAATTCAGAAATTACATGTTGATGCTGGCCTTGCCAAACCACTCGTACTTTCTTCCTTACCCAGGATACAAACTTCCACCTATGCAGGGTACAGTGCCACATCTGGCCTCAGATTTTTTGCCAATACTGGAGTTACACCAAACTGTTTATGATCTATACGTAGTTTAAGAGCCACAGACTGGGTAACTCTAGTGTATAGCACAATGCAATAAGGTTGAGGGGATCACTTCCTCAGATGGAGATGCAAAAGAAAGAATATGCATATACCTGCATGTATCAGGTAAGGTAGCACAGGAGAGACAGACTGAAGAAATAACACAAATTTAMGATTCAAATGACTTATTAAATCAATTTTGAATTATTATTCAATAGTAAATATTTTATAGTTTTTCCAAACTTATTCTAAAAGTTCCAGAACGGACTGTTTCTTGAATTTTAACGTTCAATTTCTATTTTMTGAATCCAGTGTTGTTTTTCTTTTAAACTTTTTCTATGTACTATCATAAGCAATTTTTCTTTGCTCCTTATTGGGATAGTCTCTTGGGAAACATGAAAGTGAAACAAATAAATTTTATATTTGGGATTTTGAAATGTGAAACGGTTTAAACATTCTGAAGTATATATTTAGCAATACAGTGAATCAATGGTAGCAAACCTTTTCATTTCTACGGTTTTATTTTAAAATATTTGATTAGTTTTTTTTTGTTTACATCTATTTCAGCATCATTAATGCTATGGGATAAAAACAAAGGCCAGTTTCATCCCATCTGACATTAAGTAATAAGCTATGTAAGTTAGACACTTACATAGTCATTCTGTCTTACTCTGTGGTTGATGGACCCTTATAGGCTTCTCCATAAACTAATTCAGGTATAGCTGAGCTCCTACTTTAAGCATTTTAATCGGGTATATTAAGTTAGCTCAAATAAATCAAAGCCAGAACACTGCATTTGAACTTGAAAGTAACTGTGACTACTATTTCTATGTATAGCTTTTTCTGTAAACTGTCTTGAAAATTAACTCTGCTTGAGTCATGTTAAGATTCATTGGTCTTCATAGTGTAGTCATAGTTTTCCTGCATTTACTTCTTCTTTGAGTTTTCAGACTCACAGAGCCATTGAAGTGTGATGTCTGGTATGGGGTGGAGGACCTTCTCACTCCAAACAGATCTTTAAGTCAATCAAGGAAAAAACATCCACTATCATGAAAGAATTCCTCTTATCAAAATTTGCTTATATGAATGCTAGATGTTACTACATACTCTGGTTAAAATAGAGAAAGTGACTCTCAAGGATACCCCAATTTGCTGTGCCAGGCTGTTATTCTTGCCAAAACTGCATTTCATATGTATCAGTGGTTCATTCTGAGAAAAACATGCTATGTATAAGGAAGGATTTCCCTAATAAGATAAAGGTTCATTTAACTAATTATTTCCAATGATCCTGGGTTTAGATTAGGCAGAAGGAATAATTAGGAAACATACTGAAGATCTATTCAGCCTGATTTTACTAACTTTTTTCTCATTTTGAGTATGCTGATTAAGAGAGGTATTTTAATAATATATTTACATGATTGCTCATAAAAATTTAATTATATTCATTGTCTTCAAGCTCTACATTTTCCTGTCCCATTAGAGTAAGTCATGGTCATTATGCTTCTCTCCTTCCTTAAACCACTATATTGCCATAAGCAAAATAAGATAAGTAGGAAATTTATCTGACAAATGGATGGTGAAATTTCTGCCTACCAAATGGTTTTCAAATCAGAAGTAAAAGCAGCCTTGGGAGATAAATCTACAGAGTTTGAAACAGCCATACAGAAATTGCCAGAATAATCCCCTGCATGCCCCAAAGCAAGATGTAAATTAAGAAGCAATACACTATGAGTGTAATGGACCATGTACTTTTCATGCTTCCATTCATCTCATGTAAACAGCTCACACACTGCACCTCATGGGAATGATTACAAAATACTAAAATGCCTGAAATTATAAATATTAAGATAGAAGAGAGAGCTACAATATTTTATTTTAATAAGACTTTTTATTGTTAAAAAAAAAGTTAATAATTTCTCTCTTGTTTTCTAATTGTCAACTTACATAGGTTGAAAGTCAAAAGAATGAAAAAGGCTTTGGGCAAAATCAGCAGGGGAGATATGCATTCTGTCTGTCGAAAATAGATGCTTGCTGGCTGGTTGGCATGGCAGCAGTTTTTTTGTGCTGGTGTACAGGACATAAATATTTGAAAAGACCTCAGAACTTCTAGTCTTTAAAATCTTAGGGATAGTGTAGATTACAGAGTTGATGTTTGGTCCTCTCTGTGGTGAAAAAGACAGTTGGAGATGTATTGATACTTAACATATGTTAAAACAAGCTTCAAGGAATTTTTCAAATTCTCCATCGGAAGATCATCTCAGCAAGTGCAGTCTGACTTACTCAGTAATCGCATGAGCAAAAAGCACCAAGAAGTAACCAAGATCTTTCTACACATTCTGCAAATCTGTATACCCCCATAAAGTTGTTCTTTACTGTATCATCATTACTTTTATACCTAATATTTGGTACTTCCACTTAATAAATAGATGGGTAGGAGAATAAATAAAAATAAATAAATAGATGATCCAGGTAAGCTATACATTCATGAATGGACTAAGAAGCAAATTTTAGGAATATCAACTGATATTCCTAAAGCAGATATCCTAAGCACATATGCAAATTAGTAGATGAAAGATGATGGTTACTTGAATAACAAGGCATATTTGAAAGCCAAACCTTTAGGCATTTGCCAGACTTTCATGCTGAAAACATAAATGTGTGAAAGTATCAGGCGTGAAAGGTATGTCAATACTGTTAAGGACCGCAGCCTTTGACATTGCTACCAAGCTCTTCCAAATCCCACCATAGGTACTTAAGTTCTCCTCTGGTTAAAAGTACATGAATAAGAGACTAGAACAGGCCAAATTCTCTTTAAAGGATGTACATTAAAACTACTTTAAAAATAAAGAGATATAGAATTAATATAACTGTGCATCTTGCTCAAGTTCCATTACACTAGAATAGGACAAACATCAATTACCCACTGATTTCTCAGAAGGGAYACTGATTTCCTAAAAAGTCTGATAACAGTCAGCCTGAAACATTATCTCCAAGATGCTTGGAGTGAGGAGAGGCGGAGGGAGCTGGGCTCATGCAGCCTGGAGAATGGATGGTTGGGGAGACCTAACAGCAGCCCTGAGTGCCTGTAGTGGGGTAGCAAGGAAATGGAGCCAGGCTCTTCATGGCTGTGTATGGCAGAGAAGATGAAAGACAACAAGAGTCAACCGAAAAAAAGAGATGTTTAGACTGGATATAAAGAAAAATGTTTCCCCCATGAGGACAGCCAGGCAGTGGAGTATGTTGCCCAGAGAGGCTTTGCAGTCTCTGTCCTCGGAGGTTTTCAAGACTCAGCTAGACAAAGTCCTGAGAAATTTGGTCTGACTATAAAGATGACCCTGCTTTGAGCAAGAGTTTGGACTGGAGACCTGGGGTCTCTTCACACATGAATCATTCTGTGACTTTATATGCAATATATATCTGTCACTCCTAGGGTTTCAGATTGATCTGTTAAAAACAGGCTTCACTTTTATAGCTCATTTTTGTAGCACATCAATATTATGTAAAAGCTTTTCTCCTTACCAGATATTCTACTGGGTCCAATGCACTGCTTTATATTGTAATGCAGGACCAAAAGCCTTTAGCCTGAGACTTCATTGAATTCAAATTTGAATTCTTATTTCAAAGTATTTGACTAAAAATTCTTTTCTCTCCCAGTATGAATGTAAAGTGCCTTGTCTAGTTTTCAGGGACATTTTTGTATTTTAATTGAAAGTGTCTGTGTGGGAATAAATATAGTGTGTGTGGCCATATACACTATAAGAACTCTGGTAAAATTGCRTGAACAAAATTGTGCTTTTTGCATTGAATTCTGAAAGCGACATCATATGTAAAATTTTAGCCTCTCAGATTAATAGGTATTAACTATTGACCACCAGTATAGCTATTAAAAAAAATCTTTTGGGTTAAAAAAATAGGTAAGTTGATTTTTTTTTTCTTAAAAAGATAAACTGTTAGATGTAGTAGTTAATCACTCAGAGGTTGACTTCCACTTTAAATGTACAAGACAAAAGGGACTAAAGTAAACAGCAGCTAAAATTTAACCTATTAGTCATGCAAAATAATACCCAGCCAAGATGTCAAACTTAAGATTCATTTTTGATGTTCCACCTTAATTAAACTTTCTGGTTTTGTGCATACACATATGTCCCAGTCTTGATAAAATTTAAGTACTCATGACACACCTAATGCCTATGCACAATCAGCATGGAAAAATTTGGCATTTTTCCAGCCAAGTTTCCATAGTGGTTAGATATTCTGTGGACATATATATGTCCACAGGAATAGACTGCTTATAAAATGCATCAGCTGTTCCCTTCTAGCACACACTTAAAGKAAAATAAAGCAAGATATACTTACCTAAAATGCATTCTCACTTACACATATTGACTGTGATATAACAATCAGAAAGAGGAGGTTCAACCTCAAATCCAAGCCTGTCAGCTTGATACCTGGGCTATAGGCTGTTCTGAGGTTAAGAATACTCTTCCCTCTTCTTTTTGAAGTTGTTTCACTGTGTTGAAAATAATTAATAATTTATAGGATCAGAAAGAGAGTAAGCATAAGGATGTCTGGTGGTTCAAAATCTCACTTGAGAAGAGAGACCTGGATTCTGTTCAGTGTTCCAAAGACTATACATTTTACATGAAGGAGACATTGGGTAACATGCATAAGTAGCTCATGGAACAACTCAGACCTTCCAGTCCCAAGTGAATGCCCTAACCAGCCAACACGAGAGCCATACTAACTACTAGATTTTTTCATAGCCCTCTATGAATATTGCATTCCCTTCTGCTCAGCAGCAGGTAAGCACCTCGCTCACTGTATATAAAACTATAGCCTTGTGTTTAAAGTGGTCTCCTGGCATGTTTCAATGAAAAGAGAAAAAAATTTCTAACAGGTAGGGTAACTAGGCTATGGTAAGCATTGCACAACCGTCACCTATCTGTAATGTGAAACTTCAGAAAGGAAAATCTCCTGTACTTTTGGAGTAGCAGGGTGCAGACTGCTCTCTTTCAGGTACTTCTACTGTGCTTGTTTGAAGAAGAACACACAGCTACTCCCAACTCAAATTTCTAGACTGATTAATTTCTTCAAACAATGTTAAAGATTAATGATATTCGTAGTTTAGATTAGAAAATCTAGAAGAACTGTTATGTGATTTATACTGTATTTATTTTGGTGCTGTATATTGCATTGCATCTTAAGCTTTTATCAGGTCCTAGATCCTCCTGACTATAGCTATTACTATGTGAGACAGCTCATTCATTCTTTTCTTGTGACTTTAGCCATTATGTTTCCTAGAAGAGCTCCAAAAAGCATTCTTATTGCCAGTAAAGAATTTCTTATTACATCAAAAAAGTAATTTTAATGAAGTTATCAATATTTAAGATTTTTCATTYATATAAAAACTATTTTTGCTGAATACTCTGAAAGTTTTAGGAGAATGTGAAAAAAAAAAAAACACTACCTAGCTTTTTATTATTACTACTCTTCTTATTTCGTTTCTTATTCAGCCTTTTAGGTGCACAAAATGGGAAAGAAATYTACATTCTTGACTGGCTTCTGGAAAGTTGGGTAAAACTCTAAGCTTGTTTTCAGATGAATAATGTGATAACTTGGAATTCATTGAATGATTCTTCATTAACAGTAGCTGGTGGAGAGGTGCAAGACCTAATGCCGCAATGTGAGGTTTGCTCCTTCCTCCTCCCTGTGCCGGTACACTCTTCAGCTAATGACACTGAACATTCACATGACAGCAAGGGCAGATGTTACATGCAACAGCAGGGCTGTATCTGTAACTTGACTATGGAGAACTGGTTTGTATTCCGGTGCAAACAAATTCTTCTCCCTCCTGAAGGTGCTGTCCCATTCTTCCGAACCACGGACATATTTCCCATTCCTCCTTACAGCTCAGTAGTTTCTTGATTTTTTTTCCTATCAATTCTTGTTGCTTTTTTTCCTATCAGTTCTTGTTGCCAAACCTCCAGGAATTGCTTTGGATACTCCTCCTCTTGTTGACCCTACACTATCAGCTGAAAATCACGTAGGTGGATTTAAAGTCTGCTTCACTGGTCCCAGTGAAGCACTGCACTGCTAAGAACATGACATAGTACAGGAATATGTATTATCAAGCTTCAAATTAGTAAAATCAGGCATTTGACTGAGGTCCCTGCTTGTAAAATTCTGTGTCACTGTGGACATGGAAGAGAATGCATGACACTGAAAAAGATGGCCATTTTATTGGAGCAGTCCTTAGTAGTATATTAATGTTCAGTTCAGTATAAGGCATGATTCTCTTACCCTTGCTTACATTGATGAGTATGCAAGTCATCCTTCTGACTCAAAGCCAACTATTTAGAGTGAAGAAAGTAGAAAATATCAGGACTGCATCTCACTATCAGCATCACAGCTGTTGTCACTTTATGTCCTACTTGGTAGCTGGGCTACTGAGAAAAGCAAATACTTCTTGGTCTTATTTTTCCACTAAGTAAATGTCACAACAACCCATTAGCACTGACAAGGTTCTTTTTGCTGAATATTAACTGCTTTAACTCTTTTCTTACACTGACTGTTTTTTTCAGGTATTAAATCATAGAAAGCATTCTGCTTTGTTTAAGCCGATGTTTAATCATAGTGTTTGATTTTTCCAAAAAAATAAGAGGATACAAATGACTCATTTTATTCTTATTATACAGTTCTTTTTGCTACTATGCTATGAAGAAGTTTTGCATTGCTTAGAATATTTCCTTTATATTCTCAGTAATTAGCTTTCTTAATCATGGCAAACTATAATATTTGAGTTAAATTAAAACAGTGTGGGTATCTCTGTGGGTCTACTTCTTATAAAACATGATTATTTGACCCTCTGAAATGTATACAAAATATTATGATCCAGACACATGGAAATCAGTAAGAAAATCTTTACTCTGTTACTTTGGTTGATTGAGATCAGATTCACAAAGTAAAATTACCTTAGATTTTTTTTATTTCCATTCACATTAGCATAGCAGTGGAAATTGATAGAGTCTTTACTCATCCATCTCTCAAAAATACGTAGAAGATCCTCGTTGCTCTTTTAGAATCCCAAACATGTCTGCACGTCTCTGCTGGAACTCGTTAGAAGATGCCTTTTGTTATCTTGCTTCTCTGCATTAATTTGAAGTTTGTCAGAGTATAGATAGATCATCAAGCTGAGGATACCAGGCACTAATTGTCAAAGCTGTCATGCCTAATATCCATCAAAAAATTTTGAAGTTATCATGCTTCAGAGGCCAGTAACGCCTCCACTGATTGCTGTGGAATAGTTACATGGAGTACGAAGACTATCCCTAAATCTCTATGCTTTTCTACAAAACTGGTTCCAAAATGAGGGAAGCAGAGAAAAATTACTATCTGCCTTTGATTGCAAGGAACCTGAGTACATTTAATTTCATCTACTTGGTTCTCCAACTAATTAATAAATGATTACAGAAAAAGATGACAACTTAACTTACTAGTCACGGAGGACACATATATGCTGTTCTGCAGTTTCTTACAGATTGAATTATTGGATATGGTTAAGCTGATGAGGGAAAACAAAGGGACAAATTAGATGTTCAGGATTCCTGGTGGCTGCGCTATCTTGTTATGAAATCTTGCAAAAGGTTGATTTCAGGAACCAATATTAAATACTTTTCTTCCAATCAAGAAAAACAGAACCTACAAAACATATAATAGGAGGTAGTATAAGATTTCTTTGACCTCAAGAGAGCTATGYTAGAGGAAAATGTATTAACAAAAGGTGTACTATGAATACTCAGACACAAATTATTAAATATTAGGATTGCACTCTTGTCTTGATGCAAAATAATCAAGACTGAAATATAAGCTATCTGGTTGCTAGTTAATAATGCAYCAGTTCACAAGATGACAAGGAAATTGTTTTCCAAACTACTCCTCTGGACATTTCATATAAGATTAAGTTTAGAATAAAACATGATTTACTTCCTCATACATATCACTTTGTTATAAAGGCTACGTGAAAATTTAATATTCAGGCYGCTCTGTTACTTGTGTTTTGCTTCATTTAACTTTTAGTATGAAACAATTGGGTTTGCAGAATTCTAACTTTTATGATTGCAATTACATTGAATGCAATGCCCTATCAGTTAACACAATAATGACATATATCTCAAAGGATAAAAATCTACACAAAGCCGTTACACTCAAAATCTTGTTATGGGCGAAAAGGGAAAAACCCATACATAAAGAACTAAGAATTTGATGCTAGAATTTCAACAGTCTAATAGTACAAATTATCTAAATAATAAGGAAAAGCCTTGTTAATAACTGAAATTGCTATACAAAAAGCCCTTCTAGACTTCTCTTTTTCTCCGGTGTTGTCCTCACCTTTCCAACATCCCTCCAGATCCTAATGTTGACAGTTTACATTTTTCTCCAGCAGAATTGGAGGCAGTGAGTCGCGGGGGTTGGGGGTGTTAAAACCGGCTGGCAGCATCCCGTGGCCTTTGCCAGGAGGAGTGGGATGTCCGTGGCGGTATTTTCTTCCCCCTCTGCCTCAGCTCTGGTGGAAACCAGAAATCAGAACTCATTTTAACAGTGTTAGATTAACTCTAATGAAGAATTAATGTAATGATGACCACTGTGATAGCTTACAATATATCCTCTGCTTTAAATTATATAAATAGTGAGCATAATAAGTTTGTAATGGCTACATACCCAGCCATACTTAGGTCCTAGAACAACWTAAGAATCTGCACTGCAAAAGTCTTGTTATGGTAATTGCCCTAAACTACTTTGGCAAGATCAAAGAAGAAAAGACACTTTTCAAAGTCGCAGATGTTTGCTGACTGGAGGTATCACTAAAGTTAGGTAACTAACAAAGCACGACTACATGATCAGTGTTGGATAAGAATATGTAGTCCAAACGCCTCACTGCAGAAGAAGTTAATAAAATGTAAAAATTGGAAGAGTCATTTGCAAAAATAAATAAATAAATAAATAAAAGAACACCTAAAATGAGTAGAATTAATCTAGTGGAAGATGGAAACTGGCACAGCCTATCAAAGCACACAATCTTGTACAGGCCAGTACTGACCATGTATTTGATCCAGTTTTTATTGGCTTTCAGTCATCTTTATTCTCCTTCAACTTTGCTGCTCAAGCAGTATGTCACAGTAGTGTTCATCAGTCCTAAATGCAGCCACATTTTTGTACCCTGGCCCTATTTCTTATCCTCATTCTGTGGAATTCATGCCTGCATTTGCCTTGGCGTACTCATGCCATAGAGATGCCACTTTGGCTCAGTGGCTTGTCCAGTGCCATCCCTTTCTTTGACATCTGTTGTTTTCTGTGTCTGACAATTTTTCCCTGTGGGCATCCACAAATTTCAGCTCAACCATACTGTCGCTGTCAGTCAAACTAGTACGCTGCATTTTCACACTGTACGTATCAACTCACCAACATTATTTACACCTTGTCACAAAGAGACATGAAGCCAATGCACATGCCTCTCTTATACTGGGTGCTTCATTCTACATTTGTTTTRTGTTTTCTGAGGCATTACAAAATAAATCTCATTTGTATATAGATGTCAGAGGTCCCAAGACAACAAATGTTCTATAAAGAGGAGAGAGAGTAAGAGTGAAGAAAGTATGTAGCAATAGAGTTAAAATCCTACAGCAGCATATTGTGCAACAATAAGAAAATTATTAAAAGAAAATCATGTATAACAGCAGACTAGCTTTTGGAATATACTGGAGCATGAGCAGCCGTTCAAAATATACCTTAGGAGATAATTTTCACTAAATACTCAAACTGACCGGTAGTAGAAAATATTTTTTTTTCCTGAAGAATTCTCTGTTAACACTAAATGAACTCTTCTATGAGACAAACACCTAATGGCTCAGTAAAACTTAACGTCAAAGGAAAATGAACTAAAAACAAAATGTTTGCTGACTTTTTTGGCACATCTCTATTTTCACTAAAATGCTGCTGTTGGGACTGCATCAGTATGTTTTCCCAGGGTTAGAACATGGCATACTCAATTCCTAAAAGAATGGGGTTTTCCAAAGGACATTTCTTAATAAATGAAAAACTTTTTGAAATTTATAAGCAGATAAGAATTTTGATCCTAAGTTGTTTCTCATCTCTCAGTTCTTTATATAACCATTGTGCAATTAAAAAAAAAAAAAAAAAAAGGGAAAAAAAACTAATGCTCAAAAATTTGCAGCTAGCCCCCCTAGCTTTTGGTAAAAAAAGACTTAACTCAAAGAGTTGTTCAAGGTTGGGAATCTTTAAAAATGACATCCCTGAGGCTTTGAGTTAGGTTCCAGAATAACAGATAACATACATGCTTTCTTCAGCATTTCTTGTTGGCTAAATTAGCAGCCTCCCACAYCGTTTGCTGCCTGTTTGTAGTCCCATTCTGGAATGTCTAATACTGCCAAGCCTTTTTACAATGAAGAGTTCAGTTCAGATTACAGTTTATTTTACTGTGAGCCAGTACCCAATAGTTAGCTACTAGTAACCTTCCCTGTTTCATCTATAGTATTAGTGGGGGAGATAACATTACAGAAAGTAGAGTATTAACAAGTAATAATGAAGATTTCAGACCCTAACTTGGTGCAACTAGGTCAAATCATACCTGTTAGGACCCACTTAGGTCTCATTTGTACATACAGCAGAGATTTGTGAGAGTGTTGATTTCTGTTGTGCTAGCTTCTATATGTATATCATGAGACTATTTCTATTAGCGCTATGAACTTACTTTTTCTTTTTTTTTTTTTTTTTTTTTTTTTTCCATTTTTGCTCAAAGGGCTTGATTTTTCAAGCAGTGGTCCCATCCACTATTTGTAGTGTAGCTCTGTGCCTGCAGCTCTTTGCCACTGTAGCCAGGAATGCAGAAACATAAATCTTTGACAACATCCATCTGGAAAAATGGATGACTGATTAAGGATAACCTGGAAATTTCACCTTGAATATTCAGATTTAGAAAAACGAATGTTACCTTTTCTTCCATTCTCTGCAGCCTCWTTTTAGCTTAAATGTTTAAAAACTGTTTTTACTTACTTATTCTCTAGAACATTTGTTTCTGGTGTATACAAAGAAGAAATACATTTCTTGGATTTTTTTTCAGATATACAACACTAGTAAGTGTTAGATTTATGTTAAGTCAGCAAGAAATAGGGGCTCATCGTTGTACCACATGAAAGATCTGACCTTAATAGGAGAAATTGTTGTTGACAAGGATAAGTTGGGAGCTGTTTTTAATGCAAAAACTTTTTTATATGATAGATCTAATATTTTTGTTTGCAAATCTATGCAAATAATGGAACATAAAGGTCTGAACACTGGATACTTATACTATTTTTTTTCCAGAACAAGTGTATAAGAGAAATCTAAGTGATAAAATCTATCAAGATTTCAACAAGATCTCTCAGCAAAAGTTTTTAAGCAAACTAAGCAGTCCTGGAAAACTAAGGTTATTGTATTTAGAAATTGTTGCTATAAATAAGAAATAGAATTTAAGTGTAGGTGGCCAGTGGAGACAGACCATCACTGAAGTACTGCAAGGAACTCTGTTAGGACTGTACGATGTTCAGCACTGTGATGGTGACAAGCCAGACAGAACTTTTTACCTATCCTTTTTCTTCATAGTAGAGTTCCTCAAAAAAGTTAKGATTTTATTGAAATAATGAAGTGAAACAATAAACTACTTTTTAAAAAAAGAAGACAATAAATGACTAAATTAGAAAAAATAGAATTGAAAAGGATTAGTAAATAAATGTCTCCCTGAAACTTGTTTCCAGGYTTGGTATTGGTCAAGTCAGTGGCTTCCTGGGTTGCATTATATCTATCAGTAAATTTTGCAACCTACAGATGCTCTCTGACTGCTCATCACAGCAGTTTCTCCCCGAGCTCCAAGCTCAGAGCTCCCTGCTGTGCACCCCCTGAGTAGGCTCTTCAGCTCCGAAGAGAAATGAGTGGACAGAAACATGATCAAGGTCTCTAAAATCATGAGGATCATGGAGAAAATGAAAAGGATTCAACTCTTACAGTCAAATATGTGAACTGCAGGGCACAAGAGAAGGCTAGAAAGTAGCAAACAAACAAGACTGTGGTTTCTCATTTAATAAACAAATAATCTGTGAATCTCTTTACAAAATGGTATGGTGGACGTTAAAGGTTTACCCAGACCCAGGAGGTGACTGAACAAAATTATGCATAAGAAAWTGCTGGGTACTAAGTATGCAGGAATGAGCTATAGGCCATGAAGTCATGAACAACTGGATGCAGGGAGACTCTGAGTAAGTATCAGAGAGGTTTATGCCAAACGTCTGCTTCTGGAATCTCAGAGACAGCAACAGGGCACTTCAGATCACTGTTCAGAGCTGCCTAAATCTTTCCATGGGCTTTCCAAAAGGCTGGATATCTAACTCCAGTTTTAGAGAAAGGCTGGATATCTAACTCAGGTTTCCCGACACAGTCAAGTCAGATGCCTGTTTCAGATGTTGCAATATACGTGTCTGGGCGCACGCAGTAGGACCTCTACTATAACAGGGTTTTGATTCAGAAAGTTTGTATATTAATCATCACCTTACATTAGAATTTATATATCATAACTGAATGAGATTCTTAAAAATTATACACACTTTGACAAAACTTTAGTTACATATTGAGTTTATGCTTTCATCTAAAATAGACCTTTATTCTCAAAATAAAAGCAGAAACAGATACAGTTGGAAAACATTCAAGGAAGGACTTTTTACTCCTTTTTATTTCAGGACATGTGCTGGAACATTATCAAAGCAACAGCAATCTTCTAAAAAAGAACAGGACACACACACACACACACACACACACACACACACACACACACACACATATGTATATATACTCACAAGACTGGAAACAACCTTGTTGCTCCAATCTACTTCCAACACTACAGTTTTGTTTATGCTCTTACACCACCATAGATATTGTAAAACGCAGAGGCAGGAAGAGGAGCAAACCATCAAAAACACTGAAGAATGTATATCTAGATAAAAATACAGAATATGAAACTTGAGTAAAAACAGACTACAACTTTATTTTTAGGTCATTCTTTTTGCTTGATATGCCATTAGAAATTCATCATATTCATCACTAGAATGATCTGCAGCTTATCACCTCAAATGAGTTTTTTAATGCTTTTATATTCTACTACCCAATCAAAAGATATTTTGTCATTCTCAGCTGGTTTTTCCCCTTAGAATTCCTCTCTGAGAAACAGTAATTTGATTTTTTTTTTTTTAGTCTTTACTGATTTTATTTTTCTGTTTCATATTTTAAGAGACTTGAGACACATTGGCCATATTTTTCCTCCATTCTGTATTTTTGAGAGCTCCAATTTATTGCATCCTAATTATAATGCCTTTTCAGAATTCCCTAGCTGGGGCATTAGTTTGATACTCACTCAGAGAGTGCCTCCCACCGAGTCAGTAGCACTAGAAAACTTGCTGTAAAACTGAAGTGTTCCTTGGAGGTCTCCAACTGTACTACTAATTCAGCCTGAGTCTGTTTAGGTTGTTAGGTCTGACAGGATTACAGTCCATGGTGTCATGACTGCCTGAATACACAGAACACCGTAGGAAATTTTACAGAATGTTTTATAAGAGAGTAGTCTTCCAGTGGATGGRTAGAAAAAGGACCAGTCTAACACTGATGAACAGAAAATATCTATAACAAATGAGTTAATTATTAAAAATGTCTACATTAGTATTTTTTTGGCTCTGGAATGATATTAAACATCAATAATATACATAATTGCAACTTTATAAGAAAAATGGTGTATTACTTTCCAGTGTTATGCATACTTGAATTTATAGATTTCAAATGACAAAGAATGAAGAAAACATCTTGCATAATAAAAATTCATTTTGCATCTATAATCTCCAGTCATATACATTCTTTTAAAAATGTCTTAATGTTTATTAATGTACCTAAATTAAATATAGTATTCTCATAAATATTAAGATATTAGGATCATTGGGCATAATAATGTGTGAAACAAAAGAAAAAAAAATGTAATAGGAGCAGTAGTGGTAGTAATAGTAGTGGTTGTGGTAAGTTGTGCTGGAACAAGAAAGATAACGTCTTGGTACCCCACGATCTAAATTGTGCCAGTTGTATTTGGTAAAATTTATAATGGATTAACGACTACAGCAAGGATTCCCAGTTCAGGAGAAAGACTCCAGTTTGTTAAGCGTGATAAAACAAAATACAAAATTAGATACTTATTAACAGCCTGTTGTATCAGGTCCCAGTATCTGCTTTAATGTCCTTGTTGACCATATTTTGCAGCCAGTTTGTGGTTCTCTGGACAATGCCTTCGCCCTCTGAGAAGCACCAGCCAACTATCTGTTTCTATTCCTTTAGATTTATCAGACCTCATTCCCTGAACTTAAGATGCTTGAATATTTAGAGATTCATGGTAACTTTTCTCAAATTTATTTTGTATTTTCAGATCTTGACCTGACTGTAATTTAATGAGAAATATTGTGAAAATTATTAATCATCTGCAGCTCTTACATGGGTGGGAAACTCTGGTTCTTATGCACACAGTTATTTTTAGATGGAGAATTTGCTTTAAAATTATTAAACATAGATGTTTCTTACATGCTGACAAGTCTTACRGATTATCAATTTACAAATGTTATTTTATCTTTACTGATTAAAGGGACAGCTGCTATGAAAAATAGGCCATGCCTCTCCTTTTCTTTTCCCTTCTCTGCACTAAAATTATAGGTAGTTTGAAAACTAGAAAGTATTGCTCACTCAGGCAGTCACAGTGTTAAAAACAGTCTTTGTAGTTGAGTATGGTGACTTGCCAGGAGACAAGCTTCACCACAGCACTGCCAATTCAAATGCTTGTCTCTGCTTTCTGTTGCAAATCAATAATTCTTATATTTCTCACTGCTCCCTCTGGCACTTATCCAGTCTGTCTGCATATTGGTCAGACASGGCATGGCCACCCAACAAGGATTTTAAAAGCTGGCAACGGGAACAAGAACCAAACTTCCACCCTGGATGGGGTCTTGCATGTTCAAAAGTCTCTGAAAACTCACAAGAACACTTCCCATTCAGTCATCATGGGTGGCTGGAATAAAATATTTCTGGAAATTAATATTTGGGAAAATACTAATGGGAATAAATATGATTGCCAGTACTAACAGATACAAAACCTGCAAGCAAGATTTGAAAGGAAAAAGAAAAATCCACTGTGATGTCCCCTACTAACTCTGACAYAGACATATGTAATACTTAACAAGACACTCACATTCTCCAGCAAAGGTCTATGGATTGTAGATACTGGTTCTATATCCTTGTGAATAAGTTATGGATAGGTTATGCCYCTCGCTAGCTATTCAAATAAATGTTGTTGGTAGCACAGTAAGGAACATACAGGATCTTTGAAATAGGAAGTGATTTTTGTAGGATATATATATATCTAAAAATCCAGCTTGTCTCATCATCCACAGTGAGCCTAACTCATCCCATTTACATTAGCTATTTAAGCTCATTTAAGTTTCTGAAACAGTAGAAGTATCCAAGAGGTCCACTTAGGGCTGACAAAGGATGTATGGGAGACTTGTGCCATTCCAAAAAGGCAGCTAGAACCCAGCAGGTGGCATCTCAGACAGCATTAAATCCTGATTTAAAAACTTCAGCTATATGAATTGTATCATTCTTCATCTCATATGGCAAAGGGATGTGTATGGAGAATATCTTTACAATTTCCTTATGAAATTACACTAGTGGCATTGCAAACAGTCTCGGAAGAAAATCTCATCACCTAGCAACTGTTCTAGCCTGCCAATTTCCAAACCTAAGGATGCAGAATATATTTTAGGGACTGTTCCAATTCATTGATCTGGTCATCCTCTATCTCTCTATCAACTTCACTACTTTCCTTGCACCTTGCAATTTTCCTAAGTGTTATTCACCTCAGTGAACACAGAAGTGTTCTGTTGTCAGTAAGACAACCCCATCCTTCAAGGACAAGCAGTTTCCCTTCTGACTTGGAGTCTAAAAATTATTAACATGTAGTTCCTCTTCATAGTTTTTTTTTTTTTATCACAAAGAGTATGTAAGAAATAATATAAGATTTAAACTCTCCTTGTTATGCTCTAGCTTAGTTTGCATGTCTTTGTCTTTACTGCCTCACTAATTTAACTCAGTTCACGAAAAGAATTGTGGTGTAACTTTTAAATTCTTTTTTTTTTTTTTTTTTCCCCAATAAGTGAAAACGCCAGTGGTAAAGTCAGATGAATTTTTGGTTAAAAAGATATACCTAGCACCTCTAGAGGTCTTATGTTGTAGTCTCTACACTAGCGAATCCCTGAATCTATAAGGAAGTTTTTAAACAAATTCTCATGATCTCTTCTATCATGTTGCAAAATCATGTCCTGCTCACAGTCAAGACCTGTTTAGAAAACAATTGTCAGGCTTTTCCTTTTATAAATTGTTCTTTAGAAAAAAAGTTTTTTCTTTTTTACATGATAGCAAGTCATGCTGTTATCATGTTCTGCTTACCTTAGAAATAATTAATTAATTCTTATTGGGACCAGATTCATAGACTGACACAAAAGTATCAGCAACAGGAGATAGGATTAATTGCTAGGTAATCTCTGGGTAWGTCTATACGCACTTCCTACCACAGCAAGTCTGTAAGTTGGTAGCATGTTCCTTGAATTGTTTTGGCCCAGCACATCTAGCAGTGTCCCAGACAATGCCCAAGCAAAGGTTTGGGATTAGCAGAAGCTAGTACTCATTCCAAACAGTAATTTGGATACAGCAACCCTATTTTGGAAAGTGAAAGGATTTAGCTACATGGGTACGAGTTTTGCTGAGCCAGTTGGTCGCAGTGCCCAAGATCGTTTCATTTATTAGGGTAGACACAGGGTAGACATGTGGACATATGTGTGCTTAYATATTATAAAAGTTAATATAGACTAGTAGGTACTGGAATGAGTGGTTATTGATATAGATATGATATTGATTAATGCTTGTAGCTTCCTTCCTGCCTTGGTGACAAAGCAGTTACCTCAATATTAGACTGTATAAAAGAAGATTTAGGATCCTCRGCTGAATTAATAGGCCTGCACAAATGGACTGTCAGGAGAACAGTCAGTTAAGAAGAAGCACTGAGCTAGTCTCTGTCTTCTTCATTCTCCTTGGACATAACTYGTAGTTAGGACTTGCAATTAGTCTGGCTGTTTGGAGGGGACTCATTTTGTTCATTCACATCCCTTGTGCGCTCATTCAGCCACAAGGTACAGTTTATCACTCATCAGTTGAATTAATCACTCCAATAAGGATACAATCCCTATTGTTCAAACAATTATACATAACAAGGCAAACCTTCATGATTTTTGGTTGGAGTATGTTGCAGTAAAGAATGAATACAAACTAGTACTGTCCTCATGAACTGAAAGCCCCCTTCTCCTTTGCACTCTATACTTTCTGCAGCAAGGCATTTTCAGTCTAATATATCACTATTTCTAAATGTGCTGATTCATACACCAACTCTATTTAACCAAGTTACCTGACATTTGAAATCTCACCAGAATTACAAAGTCAGACAATACCATCAAAACAAGACAAGTTTAATAATGAGGCACACAGGATTCAGACTGCTTACGCAGCTTTTTTTTTTTTTTTTTATGTAACACATTTCTTAGAAGTCCAATACATAACTTGATTAGCTGTGGACAGGTTGAATCTACTCAACTGTTTTTTATGGGACTGTTATCTCACACTAACAATGAACTTCTCAATAATAAAAAACCTGTTTTTACAGGTTACTTCAGCAGTACAGTGATTTGTTTCCTTCTCTACTGATTATTTTTGAGTAAGATTAAGTTTGCTGGAACACCTAAATACTTGCTTTCTTATTACATTTACTCAAATATTTTAAATATGCTTCAGTATATATATTTTTTTCATATTACTTAAGGGAAACTTTTTTTTGGAAAAAGTGAAGCAATGGGTTAGTGCACTGCAAAGACTCGAMTAGTGCCCAACTTGGGTTAATTAGCCTGACTGACACTGTTAATAATAGGGATAATACTGATGAGTCTATGGAAACTGAACTAAGTTTTCTTCTCTCCATGGTCTGACAGATCAATTCTTCTGGTTAAACTTGGAACAATTACTCTTAATTAACACTTAGCTTTGAAGTTTGCTACTTCTATTTCAAACCTACATTGCCATGGGCTTAAGTACCCAGAAGCTACTCTATTTTTTCAACTACTCTAGTAAATCTAATAAAAGCTATTAATTCACCATGAAAAACTTGGCTACAAGAACACTGTCCTTAATTCTATACATGCATTCAATAAAAAGTATAGAGATATAGAGAATATAGAATGTAGATGCTGGATATCACCACCTGCAGGTATAGTCACAGATCTGGCCCCAGGAGTCCTTATTTGAYTAAGCAGTTAACAAGTATATTGTTGTGACTAAATGCCATCTGAACAGATGCCATATCAGTCACTACTGTTCAGCAGCAGACTAGGCGCTACAGAAATATGCATTATTSCTGTGCTGTCCTTACTACTACATGACAGCGGAGATAGTCATTTTTTTAGCCTTAGTTTTTGTGGTGCTTTAATAAGTAGCAGTATTCTGAGATGACAGAATTCCAGTCTTGCTGGTTTATCAAGCTGTTCATGTGCAATTCAATTTTTACTCTGTGCATTTTCTGTCCTATTAAAACAGGAGCCATCACAGGCAATAAAGATACCGTGAACTGAGGAGTCTGTTTTCGTAATCCTTTGTTCCGCTCATGAGTCTCTGAAGCTCACTAGTATGATTATGTTTCACTAATCAGAGGTACAGGAACATCAGGTTGTTTTGCTTCTAGCATTTATCCTTGATAGTTATTCCCCACATTAATCCATAATTCCATATTGATTCACAATAGATGTCTTATTAATGACCTCTAACTGGGAGATAAAAAGCATGTGCTGTGGGCATTTTCATCCTACGAAAAAAAAGATGCCAAATTATGCAACTAGCTACATTATGATATTATGGTGCTTTTATAGAATAGTCGATACATTTATTGAGGGTATATTCCCATAACACTGTGAAGTCAACAAGTTTGTGTTTAGCATTTATTTCTTACAAATGTTCATTTGTATTTCATATTTATTCATGCTTGGATGAAATCTCTTTGCCAAGCCAGTTTATTAAAATTACAGGTGAGTGAGATCATAAATTTCAGCATGGCTCCATTCTGAACACTCTCTGAAGCAGTAGATTGGAAGCATAAAATAAAGTGAGGAGAATCATGYCATGTTCTACTGGGAGACATATTTTACCCTTCAGTAGCATATTAGAAACGCATGTTTTAGAAATTGAGGCAAGGCACACAGTACCTTCTTCTCATGAGATATATTTCTCTGCCTAGAGCAGAATTTTCCTTTTGGCAGTGTATTTCAAAACTGGCAAGTTCAACAGTTTAATCTGTTTAGCATTTGTATTGCATATCTTAATTCCAAAAGAAAATTCCATCTACTGTTAGGGATTTTTGCACATAATGTTAATGCACATAGACAAGATTAGCCATTTTTCCTCAAAATGGGTTATATAGGCTATGGACATGTCATAATTTTTGTATGTAATTTTAACAGTATATTCACATTGCACTATCTCTCATGTTCCTAGTCAGATATTCAAGCCAAAAAAAATGGAAATATAAATCAAAAAGTGTCTGAAAAGAAATATTGTTTGAAACAGAAAGGCCTGTTTATGTGGTATAGTTTGTATGATACAGTCCCCCTCCAGTGTTTATTTAGCAGAACTGCTTCTCCATTGGATACAGAGCACAAGCAGTGTTCCTTCCACAAGGACCTTCTTGCAGATGTTTACCATCAGAACACGAAATTACTAATCAACAAAATAATGTTTGTGAATAAAGGAGATGATTTTTCTGGATTCAGAGGATTTTTCTGCAGAAGAATGCACTCTTGCATAATTCTACAAATTTATACCAATTTTTCTATAAATCAAGGCAGGCAACTTATTTGGACATACCTGTTCTTATACTTTGAAGAGTCTTACTTTAATTTTGACCAGAATCTGCCCATATAAATTCACTCTTAAGCCTAAAAAAGAAATTGCAAAGAGAGTATTACTTTAACTTCAGCAATGTTAAAATGTGCATGTCTACGTGCAAGTATACATGTCTATGTGGAAGTATACATAYTCTTGTACACCATAGAAATCACTGGAAAAAGAGAAAATTCATATTTCATCCTTAGAACTTCATATGTGTCTTTAAGTTCTTCAAAGACAAACAGAAGAGAAATAAACACAATCCACTCACTTCTCATTCTTTCCAAAGGTTGTCCAACATCTAACCAAGTTATTTCTTCCRCATTCTAGAAAAGACAGAAAGGAAAGATCATTTACACTATTACCTTTTGTCTCTGTTTACCTAGATATCTATAACCTCACCTAGCGAGGTTCTCACTGTCTTCTCTGGTAAATTCTTGAGGTGAAAAGGTAGGTAATGATTGTTGATGTGAAATGGAGAATTATTTTGCACCAGCCTATGGTGCACTGTCTTCAGGGCTAACAATTGCCATTGTGAAACTTGATCTTCTAGTTCACTGCAGTTATGCTGAGCACAAAGTGAGAAAAGGCCTGAGGTGCGTATGGAAAGGATCTAGSGACAAAACGCCAAAAGATACCTTATTTGAAAGGAAGAGGGACTAACTCTGAACTCCTAGTTCTCTGGAATCTGATAAAAAAGATTTTAGAGATATTAGATATAGAGATGTTAGATAAAAGAGATAGAATAGGGTCTCCTCTGTGCTATGAGTAACACATGGGATGCTGGGGAAGCAGTGGCAACAAGGAAGAGTCTGACAGTTGTTCTCTAACAGATTAAAAAAATAAGAAATGGTCTTCCATGAGTTTCTTGTCTAACATTTTGAAAACTTTCCTTGAACTTTGTGAAGAATTTAGATATGTATCAGTGAATTAAAAGGCAGTGTTGAACTTCCATGGATTATGTAAACAATACAATCTCTATCTAATAGTATATTAATCCACTTACGATGAAAATAAATTAAGTAGTTCTGAACACTTTATTTGCAGGTCTCTAGTGCTGACTAGAGAAGAAGATACATGTGCTGTGGATTTCATACTCCCCAGACAGAATCCACACATTTCGTTAGAGAAGAGCAGTCTTTGTTGAAAAACATTCGCACTAATCAGGTGAAGGGTAGTACTGGAACAGGAAAAAAAAAAAAAAAAAAAAAGGAAAGAAAGAAAGAAATTGAGGATAGGACACATACGAGGAGGACCTGTTTGTAATTAGTTATTTATAAAGAAAGGAGGTGAGTTATAGGTATAGCAGCCTTACTGGTTGGGGAGATAGCTGATTTTCAAGGATAGCAGTTAGGTGTTAAATCAGAWGGGGAAGAGAGAACCAAAGAGAGAGCTGAAGGCAGTTTTTGCAATTCTGTGTGATGTCTTTTCTGTATTAGATATTATCTTATGTAGAAATTGCAGATAATAGCATGTGGGATCTTTTATCGTATGGCATAATATTARCTGAAAGAATAGCGAGTGTTATGAGCTTTAGCAACTTTAAAATTACGAACTTGGCTCACACTTAGACACTTAAGAAGTTCAGAATTAGGAATCAGTTAATTAAAAAAAATATAAGAAGTGAAGAAGGAGAAAGGAGCCATAAGGATGGTCAACAGAAATAAAGTGGTCAAATACAAGATGAGAAGCGTTTTCGGAGAAGCAGCATTTATTAAAAGATTCTTTCTATCGACTGTAGCATTTCAAGAGGCTGCACATGCTTAGGGAAGGTTCTGCAATCCAGTTTAAGATTTATTTCACCTGCCTATTGGAGAAGGCCTGAAATCTTTACTGTTTCATTTCTCAAAAGGATGGTAGTAATGAAGGCAAATTTCCTAACTTATAGAACTGTCAATGGTCTTACTACAATTTAGCTTTAGGTATCTGTAACTGTTCTGTTCCACTCTACAGCAACATACCTGCAAACAATTTCTTTGTCCTTGGCACTTGCCTGTCAGCAGCCAAAGCTCCCCAAGGTGGGAGAACAGAGTAACACCAAATCAGAGCAGCCCCTGGAGAGCTGGTAGCCTTGCAGCCCAATGAGTGCTGCCATTAGACTGCTTACTGCATGTTTCCCATTCTCACATATATTCTGGACTACGAGACACTACAATAAAGTACAGAAAAGAAAAACATTCCTCTGGAGGTTACTGGACTTCTTCAGCAATGGGGGAAAAAAATGTTTCCTTTGTAACTCATTTCACTTCCATATTCACATTTTTGTTCTTTTTTATGTCATGTTTTCATGTCCATGGTACTCAGYTAGAACTTTACATTTCAGAGTTTAGCTGGGGCTATGAGTTACGTAGGAACTCAAAACAAAAGACATCAACAATTAAAAGTCAATAACTGTTTTTCATATGTTTTAGTACTCTGTAACATTAGAAAACAAAATGTTAGCAGATTTTGTAATGGATCTGTTGCTGGATAATATTAAATGAGTTTTACAAAGTAAATATTTAACATGTATATGCAAGAAAAAGGATTCTAATCCTTTTAAAAAGATACTAGTGAGTGAAATATAACTCACTTCTGATAAGTGAGATACAACTACTGAAAAGGAGTAACAAACTCCAGAATATTCACAAAGACCAAAACATATGCTCAGAAGATTTTTGCCATTCATTTCCATTTCACCAAAAAGAATAAAGGTATATACATAGGTGGCCTTATTTTTTTAATGTAAGAACATCTGGTGAAATCATAATCTTCAGTTTATAGTAAGTTAAAGATATGGAACCCAAGCCCTTTCTGTAGCCATTTATGTCACTTAAAAAGAAAAAGTGAAGCTGAAAGCATTTTTTTAACTRTAATCTTCAAAAAATCCTGTAAAAATTGGAAAAAAAAATAAATTTCTTTAAAAATTACCACAGAAATATGAAGTAGATGAGAACTGGATACCTAGATTTCCTTCTTCACTTTTATTTTGCTGTACTAGCTTGATCCCACAATTCTATGTACACGAAGCTCTACTAATAATCTGATTTTGAAAATCTACTCATGTGAATTAAGGTTAAAAAGCAGGCTCCAGATTTCTGAACCGAAGTTATTTTATTATTAACTTCAGACCACCAAACATCTCTTTTAAAAAGTTTTTAATTTTAAAAGCAGATATCAGAAAGAAAGATTACCCACATTATTCATTAACCACTTTTTCTTTGCTATACAGAAAAGTCATGTCATTGATCATGACATTATATTTCTGGATTATCCTGTTCTTAGTGAAGTCAATGGGAAGCACATTAGTAGCTTTAGCAGAAGTTACTTCTACCTCAGTAATCTGTTGGTGTTTTGCAAACTCTTCTTAAAAATTCAGTGAAAATTTCATCAAAAAGATGAAAAACACATACTGTTTTTCCCGYGAGCTGTTAAACCCTTATACGTTACTGCCAAAGATCTGATGTTCTGTAATTACCAAATGGCATTAGAAATTTTCTTCTCCATTATATAGTAGAACATAGTCACTTCTGCAGACTGCATATTACACATTAACACATGACATTAGCTTTCGTTCTTCAGTAAAAAAGAGAGTTAGAGTATAAACCATCTTAAATGACCTTAGAAAACAATTAGTTTGCTAATAATAATTAGAAAAATCAGTGTATATCAAGTTAAAGATTAACTTTTTTTTAATATTGGAATTTTGACACTCCAAGACTAATCCTTTTCATCTATTTTGGAAATTTATGTAAATTAARTTGGAAGTAGAATCTAATTTATTGTTCTTTAGTGCAAAATAATCAGTAAAAGATCCAATTCAGAAAGCCTTACTGAAGGTGAATATATTTTATTTTCATGCGGTAGAGTAACAGACAGCAAAATTATTCAAAATGTTTTGAGAGATTATGCACTTTTTTTTTTTTTTTCTTTCTCAGTCATTTGAATCTCAGACAGAATAGCACAAATTCTTCATTAGGGTATTTTGTACTATCATCCTTCTTCTTTGCCTCAAAAAGCAAATACTTAATCTTAAAATGAGCTTGTGGGTGGTTAACATTAATAGTTTCGTATTCCATGACTTTAAGTAGTTAATGCCAGATTTCACTGGAAATTAAAAATGCAAGAGTCAGACCAAGTAGCTTATTGTTCCCATGGCACTATAATTNAAAAAAAAAAAAAAAAAAAAAAAAGGAAAGGACACAAGACAAGGACTGGTAATGTAACTGAATTTTCTATAAAAATCCTGCAGCTATGGTGTTAAAAATAGTGATTGCCATTCTTTTTCATTTACGTTAGGTAGTACCCTTACACTTACTTCAGAGAACTCTATAAGCACACATGGAAGAATTCAATGAGACTGTAAAACATTTTTTTTAAGAAACATCATTAAACTACGACTTATATTCTTGTGTGGTTAAGCRTTAGGAGAAAGGCAATATTCAAATCACACACCTAAGTTCCACCTATGTCATATTTTGTGTTAATTAAAAAGTATCTGTTTGAACTAAGCCTTTGGTGCCTAACTGACATTACCGATGGCTACAGTCAGCCTGAAAGTTTCTCCAAAATCCCTGGTTATCAGTTAGCTAAACCTACTGATACCTATACTGTGCAAGCATCTCAGCTGTGTCTTTAAACTTCCAAGGAATATGAATTTATTTTTTTAGGATGTGCTGTATAAATTTGCTGAACACAAYTTATAGATTAAGTTTCACAAAAAATACCACTATGTGAGAAATATTTTGTCCCTTTTACACAGTACATTAAAGGTAAAAATACTCACTTAAAAACCTGAAAATGTAAGTGTAACTTCTCTAATGTGTTTCAACCCTCATTTTATATTTCCACATTTCAAAAAAGAGTCCTAAATGCATGCTACACGGACAGAATTCACTCATTTCCTCCCCAAACATCTTTCACTTTTTCTGGAAAAAATTAAGCCTAAATTAATCTAAAGAAAATGGGAAAGTGTTTTCAACTGTTAAGGCATTCATCCGGGGAGTGGTAAGATATGCCAGTCTTTCTGRCATGTGATACGTTATGTTACTAATGGATTTGTTTAAATTATTAGACATGAGAGTAGCACTTTTGCTTTGCATTCCACAAACGAATGAGGAAAAGGTACTTGATCACTAGACAGTGCAACGTGCATTAGCCCAGGAAGGTGGAGGAAGATTTGCTATGCTTCTGCATTCATACCTTCTTATTTATCTAGTTTTGATGATTTATTATTCAGTATGTAGCTTTTCTTGAAGGTCATTCTTAAGTGTTTACCTGTCCTTGTACACTCCAAATATATTGATGAACTTAATTCTGGATTATGAATACTTCAAGACAGCTGCTGACAAATTGAGTACTTCACTGCTGAGCTTTTCTCAAGGATGAGAAGTTCATCTTCTTGGGTTGCTATTCACATAAATACCAAAGCAAATGAGTTTTCCATTCTAAAGGAGGAATGAGATTTTTCAGACAGAAGTAAATTGGGTTCCTCAAACACACTCATGTATTTTAATTCAGAATTTCTCCCACTGCTAGTGTGTGCTGAGACTCACATCTAAGAGTCTCTGAGCATTTACTATAAATTAGAGACAGGAGTAACAGACATTATTTCCAAGATACAGGTTTGTAAGTGATGGTTGAAAAACAGGAATGAAAGAGGTTTTGTGATGATTAGAGCACCTAAACAAGATCAGAGATACTACAGAAACAAAAACATTACACTAACCCCAGGTAAGAGGTTACTAGCGTGGACAAAAATGAAGCTGTGCCATCCTAGACCTATTTCATAAACAGGGAGTCAGGAGAGAAGATTATTGTATGGATTTGACCAATCTTCACGAAAAGATTGTAGGCAATTGAGACAGTAACAGAACTACAAAGCTGTTGATGAATGTGGGATATGTATCAAGTGGATGACCAAAAGCACAGAGTAATTAAAAAAATACATTGGAGATGATGTAAGATTGTGTGSGGAGAGGAATGATACATTATACATGACTGCCAGCTTCATCTTTGTTAATGCTGTGCTAATTCATAAGATTAATATTGTGAATTAATTAAGTTTAAATATAGTTATTTATGCATGTTTGCCAAAGGAATAAAATGTCTTTAGTACAGATTTAAGTCTTTATATAGTTAAGTGCAAAATGTCATGACTACGTTATTTCCCTACTGGTTTATTATCTTAAAACTGTTYTTGTTTTCATGAACAAAAATCAAAGTAATACATAGTTAAGTATGGCAAAAAATATTTGATTTCTATTGTAAATTCATTTCTTCTGAAAGGCCTCCACTAAATATCCATTATTTATTTAAATTTTCTACTTTATGTCTGTTACTTTATTTCAAATGCTACTATGCTATATCAAAAATCAACAACTACTTTTAGCTATCATTTTTTTTAATGCTAAAAAATAGATCCATCTGTTAAATTTGGAACAGTTATTTAGCCAAAGATTGGTACAAATATGACAAGAGATATTCACCTATCTTTCGCTAAAGGAAAAGGAAAAATGTAAACAATAAAGGTCACCTTGAATTTATCAAATTAGGGACAGCCACTGACTTATTCACCATTAATTAACTGAGTAAAATGTCACAAACCAGGCATACCTAAAATAATTGCATGACTGCACAACTTACATCTTTGCCTCATCTTTCCATAACAGTTTGCTATGAGCGATGGTGACTAATTCAAATACAACCTAACGTAAAAATCAGGTGTTCTTCACATGTATATGAACACCTAACAAACTGTTGCGGTCTGTACTACATACAAATCATGACAGAGAGATTCATTTTGAGTACTTAAATATTAAAACTTTAGATCCTGAATAAATCATATTTCAGCAATCTCCAAGAACAACAAATTTAATGATAGGTTTTACAGCAAAAGAGAAAATGGAAGTTATAACTGTAGAAATGTATATAGTGGCCATTTTGGAACAAAGAAATCAGGATATCAAGACTCTGAAAAAAAAAAGATCTACCATGCCCTTAAGCAACCGGAAAGATCTCTAATATTAACATTCTGACAAAATTTAGTATTTTCATTATATTTCCTGGAAGTCTTTATTTGCCTTCTATTGGATAACTACATTCAACATTCACTCAATTAGCATGAGGCTTGGAGACACGTTACAGCTCTGTATATGAAACCCAGCGCTGAAATTGGTGTGGGATCCAGTCCAGTCCCCAGTTATGGAACTCAGCTGTACATTCCTTTCTGTTCTTATGATTTTATGATATAGAGGTGTTTTTCTTCACAGGATGAGTTGGACAGATCCATGAAAAGAAACTGTTCCAACTTTCTCAGACTTATGCTGAACGCTACCAAAAGCCTCCAATATCTAAAGCTAGCTTTTATTAGAACATAAAATATAAACTACAAAAAGATAATTCTTTAAGAGGGTGAAAACGCAGATCCTACATAGGCATATTAAATAAAAGATTTAAAACATATGTCACAATGAGTGAATAGGAAGAGTTACTGTCTATATTACAGATAAGCACAAGAAACATAGTAGGTTTTCTATTAAAACTACTACACAACCCAAAGCTTTTAGCAGTTCTTTTACTTTCAGAACTTTGATGAAGTTGCACATTTTGGTTCTGTTTTCTTTAAAAGAGATTCCACTGGTAGCATGAATCTATTTTCTCCTGTAAATGTACTCTAATTTTGCTTTTCACTTTCTGTAGTTCAAAATTATTATCTAATTTATTTTATTTACCAGTGTTTGCCTTCCTTGTCTTATTTATGCTCAGTGTGTTAAACAGCACTTGAACCAAAGCTTCCTGAACTTGAAAGAAGTTAATATAATTAGAGTCATGATCTAGTTCCTTAGTTTTTATAAAATGATACATTCTAATAAAAGAATTGTGTGAAGTGATTATTCATATATTTAGCCTAGGAAACAGAAAGAATTCAGACTCATAAACCGATTATTAGGTGTAAAGAGATTGTTAAGGAGATATTAAATGGATAGGAGAAGGAGTAATGTAACAGTTTTTAAAATGGAGTGAAAGTTTTTAACAATACAGTGCTGTTCACAGTAACAGAGGATGAAAAATGCAGTGACTTTATTCCACTGTCCCTTATTCCTGACTGACTGATAACCGATGACATAGAACCACAAGATCATAAAGGTTGAAAGGAACCTCCATACATTTGACTTATTTATCTTTTTATCTTTATCTTATCAATGTATACAAATATCTTAAAAGAGGATGTAAAGAGAATGGGGCAGGGCTCTTCCCAGGAGTGCCACGCAACAGCACAACAGGAAACGGGCACAAGCCAAAACACAGGAATTTCCACCCGAATATGAGGAAAAACTTCTTTGCTGTGAGGGTGGCAGAGCACTGGCACAGGTTGCCCAGAGAGGTGTGGAGTCTCCTTCTCTGGAGATATTCAAAACCTGCCTGGATGTTTGAGCAGGGGCGTTGGACTAGGTGATCTCCAGAGGTCCCTTCCAACCTCAACCATTCTGTGATTCTTTGAGTTAGAATCTGAGTTTTATAGCAAGTATAATATCCAAATGAGCTTGTACATTTTGATATGTTACCTCTAAAATTCTGATCCTGTTTAAGTTACTGGCAATTGATAGCTTCAGCTACAGTCTTTTATACTTGAATGTGTGTAATTCAAAATTTCTCTTCTGAGAATGGAAGGTAGGATCATATAGTTATGTGCCAGTCATGTTTATATGAAGTACATCTTTTTCAGGAAGTAAGTAATCATTTGTCTACATTTTAGCTAACTTCAGAGAGAACCATAGTCTTCACAATGTTGGTGTTGCAACATCAAATTTTCAGACGCTGTAAGAAAGCATAATGGTAGGACCTGAGGCACTCCTGAAATAAACAAATATTAGGTGAAGAACTGTGTTGATTGTGAAAATGATTATCTCCTACGGTGATCAGGGCATTCAAGAAGACCAACTTTCTTGCCCTTGATTAATTTGTCCCTTAATTGTGTCACAAAAGGTAAACAATTTTAATCTCAGACCTTATTARTTGATGTACCCTGGTTCTTGGAGTGTCTAGCGGGCAAAGGAGTGAAGCTAGCTCCCTTTAGCAACGTGTACAGAGATTTTACTGCCTTTAGGATTTAGCCGTTGCACTCATGTAGTTTACCAAAACTTTATGAAGAACTTTCTGTGGCTGATTGAACTGGTATACAGAAAACACATATTTGCTCTTCAGTTCTTTAAATTACAGCCTAGAATGAAAAATTAAATTGATGCCGGTGGTGGTTAAGAGCAGATTTTTAACTTCAGAGGGTAAGGAAAAGATATGTGATCTGTTCAGCTTGGTAATTTCAAGCAGAGCAGTGGAACAGACAACTACTTTCTAATTCCTCTGCTGTCAAAGGTGAGCCAGCATCTGGTAAACTTTACCTGAAGAAATTTGTGCAGCTGGAGACTTCAAGTACTGCAGGGGTGGGTGAGACTTTTATGAACAGTAATATTGCCTACCYATTGCCTATAGGCACATGGGCGCCTAAAGAGATTCCTGGTGCCTAAGTCTCTAGTATGAGTCTAGTCCTAAGGGCATTAGCTAGAAAACTGGTATTATAATGTTAGTAATGCAGAAAGGATTCACAGAAGTCTTGTGAGGATTAATTAACAATTACTTGCAGAGCGCTTTGAAGGCATAAAATACTGTATCATTATATCATTATTAATAATATGATATTAAGTATTTAAAGGCAAAATGCTATTCCCTTTTATTTTTTATGAAGTCTTAATTAATTCCATAATTGTTTATTGTAGTATCAAAAGATTTACAGCCTTTAGGACAAGTTAGATGAGATGTTGATTTACTGAAGTTATTGTTCTGAAGGAAAAATGATTTTATCATGCTAAAAATGATAAAAAGAGAAAGCAAAAGCTAAAGACTGAATATATTTGAAACAATACTGAATATATTTGAAACAATAAAGAAATCTGGAAGACAAAAAGCAAGAAAGCCTCCCCATAAACAAACAAACAAAAAATCAAGTATACAAAAAGGAAAACAATTTAAAGAATATATTTGAAACAATAAAGAAATCTGGAAGACAAAAAGCAAGAAAGCCTCCCCATAAACAAACAAACAAAAAATCAAGTATACAAAAAGGAAAACAATTTAAAATAATTTGTTGAGGAAAAAATAAAAATCCAAGGAGATATGTAATTTAAATTGCAGGAGTAAGATTCTGAAAAAATGGATAGTAAATGCTTTCACCAAGCCTTTTGGACTTTCAGTTTTTATTGACTTAATATCCAGAATTTACAGAAAACGTCCTACTCCCATACGTAGAACACCTGCTGTGCCGCAGGAGGACAGTCACACCAAGTGCATCTGTCAGTGCATACATGCCCTCCTCAGTAGCCCCCAGCTGTGTCTAGGCTGAAGTACCCTATCATTCTGCCTAATTTGGGTGTCTAGATGAGTATCCCAGAGCACAGCAGGCCCTGGCAGTGGGGGCAGCCCAGACACGTACATAAGGATGAGATAGGTCATCAGGCATGAAGAGCGCTGTCTGGGAGCCCCACAGAAGGAGGTCATCCTTYGTGTTGCAAGCTCTGTCCTAGCCCAGAGACCTGGCAGCCAGAGCCCTGGAGCCAGGAGGGTGTGCTCAGAGCTCCAATATTCAAGTGCATATCTGGGCGTGAGTCCATATTTGTTTGTATCTGGACCCCCCACCCCTAAAAAAAAAAAAAAAATCCGTTAGTTTCTAAAGACAGAAAACTACAGAGACTGTCTGAACATGCAGGGATAGGGTCAGGAGGGCTAAAGCCCACTTAGAGTTAAGTCTGGCAAAGGGTGTTAAGGRCAACAAGAAGGACTTCYACAAATGCAGCAGCAGCGAAARGAAGGYTAGGGAAAATGTGGGCCCTCTGCTGAATGGGGCAGGGGCCCTAGTGACAAAGGATATTGGAAAGRACAAAGTACTTAATGCCTTCTTCGCCTCAGTATTTACCAGTAAGACTGCTCTTCAGGAATCCCAAGCCCCTGAGACCAGCAGGGGAGTCTGGAGCAATGAAGACTTGTCCTTCACAGAGAAGGATCAGATTAGGGAACACTTAGACAATTTGGACATACACAACTCCCTGGGCGTTGACAGGATGCACCCATGACTGCTGAGGGAGCTGGCCAAAGTCATTCCAAAACCACTGCCAATAAGCTTTGAAAGGTCAGCGCAATTGGGGGAGGTTCCTGAGCACTGGGAGAGAGCAAATGTTCCTCCTCCCTTCAGGAAGGGCAAGGAGGAGGACTCGGGCAACCACAGGCCAGTCAACTTCACCTCGATCTCTGGAAAGGTAATGGAGAAAATCCTCCTGCAGACCATTTCCAAACACAAGAAGGCCGGGAAGGTGACTGGGAGTAGTCAGCATGGATTTCTGGAGGGGAAATCATGCTTAGCCAACGTGCTAGCCTTCTACGAGGAGATGACTCTGCCTTGGTACACGAGGGGAGACTGTGTCCTATAACATCCTCATAGACAAAATGAAAAAAAATACAGGCTAAATAAGTGGGGTTTGACCCCAGAAGTTCTCCAGAGGTCCCTTCCAACCCCAACTATTCTGTGATTCTGTATCTGAAAAATKCTTCCTGCTGGGTATGCCTGGTTGCTGTCAGGAAAGGAGGAATCTCCACACCCAGCAGACAGCCTTCCTCCCTCCTGTCCAGCTATGAAGAAACAAAATACACCATAGAGTAAGTGTGAATAAAGAAAGGAAGCACTGCTATGGTCTGCTYGCTCTTGTCTAACTCTTAAGTACCTAAGCCATTTCATAGTCTTTAAGCACCAAATAGAAAGACTGTTCAGAGACGTATTTCTAGTAGATTTGTTTAAAATGTATCTTGCAGTCTTATATTACAAAGATAGATRTTTTTAGGTTTGTCTAAGTCAGTTTTAATATTGTCTGTTGACCTAGTGACATTTGCCATGTACAATCTCTACTAGAAATCCTTGTAATCTTATTATTAGCTTCTGATAGCTATATTAAACCAAATGCACTTTAAGTGAAGTGATGATAGTGTAATCTCTGTTTCTAATTAGGTTAATGGTAGACCTTTTATTTATTGCCTGAATTAAAAAAAATCTTCCAATAAAATAAATAAATACAAATTGATCTAACTCCACAGTTAAGAAATTCTAACACATTCCAGCTGCAAGAAATTTGAGTTTATTTTAACACTTCATTAGGAGATTCTTATTAATCATTTTTAACGGTGGATACATTAGATTCAAAGTGCAATTCTATAGATTACTTTTAATTTGTAATAGCATAGAAATAAGTAGAGAATATAGGGCAAGTCCAAAGAGGAGAAAAATTCAGCCCTGAAAAAGACAATTACCATAATTTCTATCCTTTATATATTATCTTTCTTTCTGTGTGATTGTCTCTTCTCTCATTGCWACTTTCTTACTTTTTTCTAAAACTGTCTTTCTTTATTATGAGTATACAGTCAGTATACTGACAGTTTAATCAACATAATACTTGGGTTTTGTTTTTTTCTTCCAAAAATATTAATTAAAATTTTTAATAACTCTTTCTATAGTATTAGAAGCATTTTTAGTTGTTGCTGTCTTTCAAAGCAAAAGTCATTTGGTACTTTGCAGAACTGTAGAGGTTAGTTATTAAATACAAGAAATGATTCTGCTCTTCCAATTTTGCTGCATTTGTCTTTGAAGATAGCATAAACATTTTCCTTCTATTTGATAAATCTAGTCATCAAAAAATAGAAATGCATGAGACAAATAGGTACCATTTTACTTTGCAAATTTCTTGCTTTTATTATATATTTTTAATTTTAATATAATTTGGCTCTTTTAATTTAAATCATAATTTATAATGCTACGTGCTGGTTTATCTTTCTGAGGTGACATGTAATATTAAGCTGATAAACAGGGTGGCTTACAAATTGTAGTAACCACCAGGTACAAGGCTTTGGAATTAATTGGCTATGTCTGCAAAAAGAAATGCAGAGGTTGCTTCTGTTATTTTTGTCCTAAGGCTAAGATAGCAGTCATTCTTATCTCAAAATAAGTAATTTTTGATATTTAGTCCAGGATCTTGGAAGGTCAGTTTGGATTGCCCACGCATTACAGCAGGCAGAGGAATAAGAATGAGCAAAGCTAGCCTTTTATCTCGTGGTGACAGWCAGATAGTGGTCTAGCAGTGGGAAAAAATTAGGCATTTCATCTACCTGGAGTTTTACACCTCTTGACAACTATTTTCTCTTAATCATCTATCAGGATATAACCTCAGAATACACAAAYTATCTTAATTCAAAACCTTCTCTCCATGGATCTGACCTATAAGGTAGCTGATATTAAAGGAGATTCTTACATTGGSATATATATCCCTTGAGGGTCACCAGCAGAACAGCAGATTAAAGAACATTTTAGAAATAAGGAAGTACCAATGAGAGAAGTAACTTAATCACAWAGAAAGAACTGCGAACACTGTAATTTTTTTCCTACCAAATATTTTTAGGAATATGWGCATAGTTATCAATGAAATAATATATTAGTACTGTATTTTGAACTGTATTTTTCCAATTAATGAAATAAATAAAGGACATTAGTCTCTGTTAGCAATACTTATATAACTAAAATGAATGAAAGATGGAGTCTTTTTCAATCATTCCAAAACTTTAAAATATGGTACTTTGTTCACATGTAGATAATCCTTTTATATTTTCCCATGGTACAGTGGCTTAAATGAATTGTCCTGCCAGAACATGTAAATTTTCCAGGAATAAGGTCCTAGTTAAGGGCTTGATTGTKCTGTTCTAGTTACAACCAGTAGGATTTCCAAGAGAATAGAATTAGCCTCCAAATCTTGAATGCAGGTTGTTACAGTGGAAACTGAAGCCTAAAATCTTAATAAAAACATGGATACATAAAACAGTCMATTCCCAGGCAACACTCGGGCAGCTCTTTTAATGTAATTACTCAGTCAATGAAAATTTTTAATGATTGATTTCAACATAATGTCTTTATCAACTAAATCATGCTCTTAGTAAAAATAAGTTGGTGCATCATCATGTCAAATTTTGAGTTACTTCATTGGACCAATGGGAGGTCTAACAATTAGAGGAAGACCAAAAAAGTCAGTGAAGGAAGCAGCCAGAGCCTGAATGGTTTAACAAAACTGAATTCATTCACTGAAGTGCAATACGTCATTTATACATTATATTTCTGAGACTCTGAATTATTCTGCGGAGGGTTTGCTTTGACATAAATTTTTTCTAGTGGCAAGAGAATCTTAACAACTGCCTCCGTCCTTTGTTCTATCCTTCACCATTTGTTCTCACACTGCATATTATTTCTATAGATATAATTGATTTATGAGAATGCAGTATAAACCAGCCTACATAAAAAGAAAAATTTCCACAACAATGACAAAAGCTTTCATTACAACACAGAGCACTATTAACACAGCTGATGGGACAGTCCACCGTGGTGAAGCATGAGATTAAATGACTGAGGAAATGAATCTGAAGAAAATACATTTAGCACATTATTTCTATTGCTAAAGAAAATGTATGTGGACAGCATTTTCTTTAACTTATCATTTTACTGATCTGRATTAGAGTCATAGTCCCATAAGAGTCTCCCAGTCAGTTGCGTAAATCCAAATGAAGACATATTATACTGCAAGAGGCAYATGTGAATAAGTGGCTGGAGAGGGAGCAGAGCAGAATCTTAATTGTTTTGTGCTGCAAGTGGAGGTGAAAAATTGAACTATAGCCTGAGTTAGTTGGT
Organism: Rhea americana; assembly: GCF_003343005.1. Taxonomy (NCBI): domain Eukaryota; kingdom Metazoa; phylum Chordata; class Aves; order Rheiformes; family Rheidae; genus Rhea; species Rhea americana. The sequence continues at coordinate 748,190 of NW_028186340.1, forward strand.
AAAACACTATCAAAAAGCACCGATGACCTTAAAAGATAAAGAAAAAAACGAAAAAGTTTGATGTACCATCCTATGTTATATACCAGGTGACAAAAAAWTCTAAAATTCTTGAAAGCTTGCATTTCATTAGAAATACAACTKTAATATTAAAAATTGTACTTTGCATCTGTGCCTACTTTATTTTTTACTCAGTCATTTTGGCAAAGGAAAATCAAAAGTCTAGTTCTGGTTGCTTATCACACTCACTTCTCATTCTGTTTACTCAGATGTAAACTATCAAYGGTTTGGACCAATAGAAAAGCAGATCTAAAAAGCTCAGAAGAATTTTTATGTTCTTTCCGAGTTTTGTTTATTATGAAGAAGATTTTTTTTTTCTAATTCTGCTTCTTACCAAGTAAAAATTGCATTTCTGCTCAGGAACAAAAATATAAATATTTTCTGGAGAAGTCTCTATATTTCTGCATGGGTATTAAAACTACATTTTTGTTCACTGCATTTAACTGTAATTTCCCGGTACTAGAAGTAATGGTTTTACATTAAGAAGATAAGGACAGTGGGATCTTTTTACAATTGTCTTTTTTCTCCTCATCTCCCTTTCTGTTCTTTTGTTCCTGTTGTCTTCCATGACCACACATCTCCTATCACCCTCCCAACTTTGTTAGAACAATAGCTCCTTTGCCCAGAGCTTCTTTGATTAATGCTTTAGTAATGTTTTTATACAATTATAAATATTAATTCATGCTAAGAAAAATCTACAATGACCTGAAAAGTTTGTCTTGTGGAGGAATAAACATAATTCCAGAAAATTAAAAACATTCATCATGTTTTGCAGATTAATCTTCATATTTCTTTAAAAAATGTATGTATGTGTGTTTGGGTGGAACAGGGAGCTTGGAAAGATGGAGTCGATCTTTCTTTCTCAAATTATTGGAAGATTTTATTTGTTATTTAGCTGTGTTGTGTCACAGTTTCTAATCAAGCATATCACAAACAAAAAAATGAATGTCCAAAATATATATATTTAATATTAACATTWTATTTCAGTGCTTCTTCTTTATATGATAGTAAGGTGTTGTTTTTCAGGTGAGTATATTTGAATGTAAATGCTTCATTAACTGTATAAAATAGGGTTCAKTCTTAATTAAGTCTTAGGCATTATTAAAAAAACATGATTAAGAAGAGCACTAGTAATGAACTAGTCTAGGAATAAACTTTTGAAACGTCGCTATTGAACCTCTGTTTKACATTCTAGTGTTCTAGAGGAAAATCTGGAAATCCTGGCTGCAAGTAACCTCTTTCGGAGTAGGAGGTTGATGGAACTTCKAATTAAAGAGAAGTGTAAAAACAATGCTTGCCTCACTCCCCTTTTTTAGTGAAAAATACAAAATTTTAGATGTGAGAGTTTTTCTTTTGCTTAGAGTTTCTACATGCAACAATTTCAAAGTAGAAAATGGGGAAACAACAGAGGGCTATTCTCAGAAGAAATTATATTGTGATATTACTTTCAGAAAGATAGTAGGCAAGTGAAATCTAGGACASGGATGATGTGAAAAAGAAGCCACTCAAAATTTCAGAAAACAAAGGATAAGACTGTAAAAAACTGAAGAATTCAGTAGTCTCAGGTCTTTCTGGTGTGTAAGCTTTTATTGCTTTTTCTCTGCAATCAGAGAAAAATTAGAAATGTTTTAGCTGTAAGCCTATCTAGAAGAAGTTATGTTTCTAGCAATTATTTAATTGATAACATCAATGTTAATAGATTTTTATAAAAGTGGTTACATAATTAAATTCTCACACTGCCATGCATATAACTACCATGAATGTATTTCCATATATGACTTCACTAGGATACTTGTGAAAAGTGAATCAGATTGAATATGTTTAAAGCATTTTCACCTTCACTGGCAATACTGACCACATCTATTAACATCTTGTATTAAGAACCAAGCTACATGTCATCATTTTGACAAGTCTTATTATCAATAACTGAAAAATGTTCATGTACCTTTGCAATCTACAATAAAACAGTTCTTGCTGTTCCTTTCATGTAATGAAAATATTTTCAGTAATACTGAAAGCATTTGAACTTAATAGTAAATAATTTAAGCTATAATTGAAAAGAAAATGCTACTTTAGCACTCAGACAAAGGACAAGCTGTATGTTACATTCTTCCTTAATACTTAGTTGATGCCTACAGTTTTCTTGTTTCACTACAAGAAAAACAATGTCTGTTTTTCCATCAGAAAGCTGAGGTTATCAGTAAAGTCAGATGTATTCAATACAAAAGATCACCAGTCATAAAGTTTTATGTAGAATTTAAGGATTCATTTGTATTCTTAAATAAATTTTGGTAGATGAAACACTCAGGCTACAGTATTAATATGACTGCATGAAGCAAAAATAGATGACTGGATACTCTTGGCAAATCTTCCCCAAGATGATAAAATCAGTTTCCTGGTGTTTCATGAACTTATTTTTCAGTGAGGTTTGAAGCAGGATAAAAAAGGGCTAATTCTTTTTCAGCTTCAGGATCATTATAAAGAATTTGCCCTCTGGCTCCAGTCTTTTGGTTTCATTTCTTCAACCCCCACCTTTTTTTTTGAAAGTAAATAGAATCCTAAGAATTTTGGTTCCTTTTAATGTCACAAAAAAAAGCAGATTTCTAGAAAATGTCTTCCATACAGCTGTCCACATAGAAATATTTTTTCCTATAAGAGACACCTGTCCTTTAAGCATATCAGAGAATCACAGAATCATTGAGGTTGAAAGGGACCTCTGGAGATCACCTGGTCAAGAATAGGTTTCCTAGGACCATATCTAGACAARTTTTGAATATCTCCAAGGATGGAGACTCCACAACCTATCTGAGTGACTTGTTCCAATGTTCAACCACCATAACAGTGAAGAAAAGTGAAGAAATGTTTTCTKGTGTTCAGGTGGAAGTTCACATCTTTAATTTGTTCTCATTGACTCTTATCCTGTCACTGAGCACCACTGAAAAAAAAATCTGGTTCCATCCTTATACACTCTCATCATATTTTTATAAACATTGATAAAATCCCTCCAGGGCCTTTTCTTCTCCAGGCTAGGTAATCTCGGATGCATTAACCTCTCCACATATGACRGATGCTCCAGTCCCTTGATCATCTTCGTGGATGAACTCACTCCAGTAAATCTACATGATTCTTGTACTGGAGAGCCCAGCACTGGAGACAGCACTCCAGTCCAGATAYGGCCTCAACAGGCTGAATAGAGGAGAAGGTTCATCTTCCTCAGCAAGCTGGCAATGCTTGTCCTAATGCAGCCCAGGATGCCTTTGACTTTCTTTGCTGCGAAGRAATATTGCTGGCTCATGTTCAACTTGTTGTTTTTGTGCTGATGTTCAACTTGCTGTCTTTGTGCCCCAGGTCTTTTTGTGCTAAGTTGCTTTCCAGCCAGGTATCCTCCAGCCTCTCCTGGTGCCTGGAGTYATTCCTCTGAGTGGCAGGACCTGGCATTTCTTTTTGTTGAAGTTCCTCTCTGCCCATTTCTCTAACCTTTGGAGGGTCTCTGTGAATGGCAGCACAGCCTTCTGGCATATCAACTACTCCTCCGAGTTTTGTATTGTCTGCAAACTTACTGAGAGTGAACTTTGTCCCATCATCTAGGTCATAAATGAAGATAACTACACAGTGTGCATCCAGCACCAGGCAACCAGTAGCGAATGAATTCCAGTTGGACTTCATGACACTAATCATGCCCCTTTGATTCTGTCAGTATAGTCAGTTTTCAGTCCACCTCACTAACCACTTATTTAGCCTGTATTTAATCATTTCGTCTATGAGGATGTTATAGGAGATAAAGCTAAAATCAAGATTTCCAGTATCCACTGATCTCCCCTTCATCTACCAAGGCAGAGTCATCTCCTCGTAGAAGGCTAGCAGGTTGGCTAAGCATGATTTCCCCTYCAGAAATCYATGCTGACTACTCCCAGYCACCTTCCCGGCCTTCTTGTGTTTGGAAATGGTCTCCAGGAGGATTTTCTCCATTACCTTTCCAGAGATCGAGGTGAAGTTGACTGGCCTGTGGTTGCCCGAGTCCTCCTCCTTGCCCTTCCTGAAGGGAGGAGGAACATTTGCTCTCTCCCAGTGCTCAYGAACCTCCCCCAACTGCGCTGACCTTTCAAAGCTTATTGGCAGTGGTTTTGGAATGACCATGACTGCTCCAGGCTTTTCTAGATACCCATAAGAGACTCTGTGATTTGTGTTGAAGACTGAAAACATGCCTGGGGGAGAGGAAGTGCTCTGTGAAGACACAGTGGACTTCAGGAATATTTCTTTCTAAACACCTTTAATTCTATCTCTCYTTAATTTTTTTTTCTAGTTTAAAAAACAGTATCAATAATAGAAGCTCTTCTATATTGTCCATAGATTCAGAGACCTTTTTTTTTGGTATTATCACACTGCTTACTATAAGGAGCTAGTGCAGGCACATGTATTCAGAGAGTTATCTGCTTGAAATCCTCTCATGCATCACAAAATTTTACCTTAAGGACATCAAACAACATCAGAAATACTTGTGTCATTTCTAACCTAGTCTTTTTCTTAAATATCTCATCTGAAGGAGATTTAAAAATTCTTATTATACTACTACAGTAATAGTTACACTATTCCAGTAACTAACCTCATTGTTAGACTTTTTTTCCTAATAACTCATTTGAATTTTTTTTGCTTCTTACTGCATGTCCTATGCAGACAGGCACTATGAGCCTCAGAGGCACAGCTCTTTTTCCCAGTTTAAATAGCCCCCAATTTAAGTCCCCCATTTAAGTCCAGTTCCCAAGTAGTCCCCAATTTAAGAATTGTCATACCCATCCTCATTCTTCTCATTAATCTATATTATGTTTCTTAAATTTTTGCTCATCCTAACTGTCCTCCGAGGCCTTTCTAGTTGATCAACATCTTTTTTTAGTTCATCACTCAAAATTGCATACAATATTTCAGCTGAGATCTTATTAGAATTGAGCAGATTTGAAGGGTGAGTAGATGTGCCTTGCGTTTTCTCCTCTTACACATCCTGATTATATGTAATGGTATGTTTGTCACTTTGCAAAAGCGTGATGTTGCTGAACCATGTTTGAAATTGAACTTTTCCTAAAGTTTTTTAATAGAGTTGATATTATTCAGCCATACTCCATCTAGAATATGAAGAGTTGATTAATCCTAAATAATTGTCTTACATACAGTTTCTTAGTTTTTCCACCTTTCCAATTTGTCAAAATCGATTTGAATTCTAATCCTACCTGCCATGTACTTGTAGCCTGTACTCATTTTGTACAATCTAGAAATTCAATATTCCTACTCTCTATTCCATCATTCAAATCATTAATGCAACTATTGAGTCAAGTCCCTAAAGAGAATATTTTCTTCCATTTTGACAGTCCATGATGATGAGTGAGGGAAGATGCTTAGCTCTGAACACTGTTGTATAGTTTGATTTTGGTTGTTGTGTCAAACAGTCCTAGGTGAAAGGACAAGTAYTGCATGGTCTCAGGCAAATGAGTTAATGGGATAAGGACTCTGTCACAGAGCTCTGAATTCCCTTCTGAATGATGACTTTCCTTAAGACAATTTTGTATTCTTCTGCTTTAAATATAGTATAATGTAGAGATTAAATACTTTCTCAGGAAATAGGAATTTTAATAATCCCCCACCCCAAAAAAAAAAAAAAAAAAAAAGAAAACCTCCACTTTCCTCTTCTACTTTTTGGGTAAATGTTTTAATTTCTAGTCCAAAGAAAGGGTTTATTTTCCAGCTTTGTTTAAACAAAGTGGTGGTTATTTTGTGGAAAATCCAGTCATTTCAGTGTGTGCTTTGGAAATGCTCACTGGATCAGTGATACCAGGTCTRTGGCTCCAGTACCAAGGAATGGTCCTGGCCCATTATTATTATAGAGACAAAGCCAAAGAATCCTACCAATTCAAACAACCAKCAGTCGAGTGGTGTAGTCCACATTAGCCACATGCCACATCAGCAAACTRGTTCCTAAGGGAATGTTTATGCTTTTTGAAACTGACATTCGTAATCTGGGACTGAACTCCTTGGCATGCATGTTCACGGTCATGATACGCTATTTCACAGTAAATATGAAATAGGTAAGAAAGACATATGGTCTTATCAGTAAAAWCTCACGACATGAACAATTCAGCCATAGAACTACATAAACAAAATTATAGTGCCTCTGGATTCAACCAAATAAATCTGCTCAATGAACATTAATGCCATGTTGACTCAAGCTGATAGAATCAGGAATTTCTGCATTGTGCAGTTGTGTCACAAGTGGCCCTGGAAAAACAACATTTGGTTTTGGTTTCTCCTACATTTTTAATTATGGTTGTGCAGTTTTTTGTTTTAATGGTAAGCTTGAACTGAAGAATTCTTTCCTTTCAAAAAAGTTTGTCAAAATTAGAATATTTCCATTAAGGAAAAGAGTTTGTGAGAAGACAACTTTTTCTAGTGAAAAATATTTCMTTGCTATGCTCTTGATGAGCACTGTTGAACGGTCTGTTGAGAAAGCTTGTAGAATATTAAGGAAAGGAAAAGGTTGACTGGGGAGATGCAAAACAGAGTATTTAAGGAAAAGAAAATCAGCATGAGAAGCAGATGGAGAAAGAAGGAGTCACAGAACACAAAAATATGAAAACTTCTGAGCTAGGGTGATGGTGGATGCGAGGATTGTAGCTTCACAGACACATGATCAAATAACTCTCACTATAAATTTCAGAACTGAGATTTGTTTTTGCTCATTTATCTTCTGCTTTTCCTCAAAATAACACCCATTCCCCATTGATTTAATTAAGTTTGACCTATATTTTCAAGATGAAGAAATTCAAATGAAGATTAAACATACTCGTCAAAATGTTTTTTCTAAACTCCTCATACATTACTGAAAGAATATTTAAATGGAGAATGAAGYTGTATTGCTAACATCTCTTTTAGATTATAGTTGGAAAGTTTTAACAAAAAAACTTAAAAATTGTAAAATTGAAGTTCACAGAACGTAGCTTATACATACGAATTTTGACTAAAAGATTTTTGGAAGTGAAAATATCCATCCTGGAATCACTGATCACCTTACAAATACATGATAAAAATAGTGTCCTTGTAAGGAAGGCACTCTTCTTCTTTTTTCTTTTCTTTTCTTTTCTTTTCTTTTCTTTTCTTTTCTTTTCTTTTCTTTTCTTTTCTTTTCTTTTCTTTTCTTAAGGGAAATGAGAATCAGAACATCTGAAAAACACATTAGGGGTTACACGTAGGCTATTACTGCACTGTGCAAAGTGATTGGAATGGATTTGGAAAGTGGAACAGCTAGTGAGGAGGTCTGTCTGAACATGAGAGAAAACTTCTTTTTTGTGAAGGTGACTGAGCACTGGAAAAAATTACCCAGAGACGTTGTGGAGTCTTCATCCTTGGAGATATTCAAAAGCCCTCTGGACATGATCCTGAATGCTCTAGGTGACCTTGCTTGTGCRGGACAATTGAACTAGATGATCTTCAGAGGTTCCTTCTAACCTCAACTATTCTGTGATTCTGTGATTTGCATGGGCCTCTCCTTAGAACCTGCTAAAAGAGTGCTTGACTCTCCCTAACTTGGAATTAGTTGGAAAGAAAAAAAAACACCTTTTGATCAGGAATAGCTGACAAAGCTGGAGAGAAGCTACCAGAGTTTGCTAGAAGTCAAGGCCCCCTGCGGCTAAACTTTCCTGGCAGCAGCAGACACCCTAAAGTTCCTCAGAAAGTTACCAGGATTCCCCCAGTGACCCCAAAAGAACTTATCTGAAGACCTAGAAGATCTTGAAACAGATCTCAGAAACTATTGTACAAGCTACTGCGTCTGCTGTCTGCCTCCATTAGCTGCACCATATGAATGTATGAACCATTGTGCCATATGTTATACAGTARTATCTTATCTTGTACCTCATATGATTTGTTTCAAAAATCCCACCTGTACATCATTCACTAGAATACAGAGCTATATGCATCGAGAACAGATTAAAAGTAGTACTGAGAACATATAGTTCCTAATTTATTAATAAACTCTACAGTCAGTAGTGCTATGTCTGACATCTTTTACTTATTCTATTCTTTCTGAACACTTGCTTTAATCAGTGGGTTTTTTTTAACATTTCTGTCGAGAGATCTAGTCAGCTCTTGTCAACAAAATCAATTACATAAGTTTCTTCTCAATACAGAATTATACTCTCTGTAGATATCCAATTAAACTTTTTTCTTCTCACTTATTTTCCTATAGTTCTTGATTGCATTTCAAGTAAAGGTCTCCAACAAAGACTACACAACTATGCTGTGATAWGCAGGACATCCTTGCATATGCACAGTTCCCTCTCCTACAGAAGATAGTTCAATACTCAATCAAACCCTACAGATTCACTCTCRTATAGTTCACCAATACCATTTTCAACTTTATGAAATCATGTGGCTCATCATAAAAATATTATTTCTTTCCTGATTCAGAGCAGTGGATGGATAGTAGGAAAGAAAAAATTAATAAAGTTATAAGTTAGCTTTCCACATGTAGCCACAGTTTGCACTGGCCTTCAGTGTTATCAGAGACTTACTCATTTATTCACTGTTGTGCATCCCTGATAGCATAATCAGTCAAGATACACAGATATCTATTTTTCCTGTTCATTGAATTGGCAAGAAGGATATCTACTAACTGTTTTTCACTTAATATTGTACTTAACTCTTTTTAGATAATTCCTTAAGGACAAGACTCCAGAAAAAAAAAGGGCTTGAGAGAGATGTCCTGGCTGACAGTCAGACTCTGTCAAGTTCTTGATACTCTCATTTATGCTCAAATCATTCTTCTTAAAAATAAAAAGATAAAAAAGGAAGTGTGTAAATGCAAAGAGTATCATTTTTTCTGGAAGGTGTCATCTCACTGCAACAGTCCAGAAAACACAATTGTTGCTGCAAAAGACCTGCTGTWCATAAAACAGATACTGCTGAGGTAACCTGTCCTACTGAGACATTTGTAATTGAAGTCCTCTTTATCAAGTCATGGTCAGRAATGCTTGAAGTACTGTTCACTCTTCCTTTTTCTTTCCTTATGTTTATTAAAAGAAGAAAAGGAAGTTATAAATCAGTCAGACATAGTCTGAGAATGTATCTAATAGAAAGTGTCTAGTGTCTTCTTTCTACATGGATAGCATCCTCTGCATTTCAGTTTCTTGTCAGSAAATGAGAAAAAGTCCATTTGAGACTACTTTGGCTATCATTTTAATATTTTCATTTTTTTTTTTTTTAACCAGCATTTTTTTTTTCACCAGTAACTGGAGGAGTGCATGTAGTTTTAAGTYGAAGATTAATCTGTTGCCTGAGARCAATGTGAACAATATTTCTATTATAAGTATTATAAAACGACTGCCTCAATGACTTTGAGAAAATACTGAAGTCTATCTTTTCTCTGATTTCTGAAAAAAAAAAAAAAAAAAAAAAAAAACAGGCATTAACTGAGCTTCTAGCTGAAAACTTTCCTCTTTCTGCATGTATTTTCTGAATGATATTTACTTAGGTAAAGATAACGTTACAATAATTTTTCCAAAAGAGTTTTTTTTTTTTTAAAGATTTTTTGATAATGCCTGTGATCTGCTTCCTTTTGCAGTATATATGCTGATGGTCCAAACAGTATTACTTTTATTTCGATCCTAAAGAATACACTTGTTACCCTTTTGAAAATTGTAGGAATTAAGAARCTGATAATTAAAATGGAGTGATCCTTTTATCTGTCTGGATGAAGGGATTGATTAAGGTACACTATGAAAGAAAACAGAAAAGAGAAGAAACATCTCCAAAGGAACAATGAAATAATTAATGATGACAATCACTGATTTTGTGCAAATCAGGTTGTTTCCTAGGGCTAGAAAGAGCATGCATTTAGCTGAGATTTTTGCCTGCAGGTTTTCTAACAGAGATTTTCATTCTAAAACTGGCATCTTTGCRTATATCTAGCCTGTCTTGTCAATAAACAAGTAGAGATTCATGAATCAGAGAGGCCAACAAGTGAGCRATGAGTGTTTTAATTGAAATGACTCCATAGGTCACTCTCATTTAGTGTACATGGAGTTAGAAATGGATAAATCACAACATCCATTAAAGTACACCAACAGGCCAGAACCTGTGAATAGGTTATCATTGGTACTATGTAGTGAAACAGGACTRAACTTGGTGGAAAAAAGAGCTAGCTGAGAACATATTTGCTTTTCCACAGATGGTACCTTTAGGTGCAATAACTCATGTGCTTTTGTTTGGCTGAAACAGATTAGAAAACAGTTCAGTCAAGGTCTGACTTTGGTACCTTAGGATTTCTGGTGCTTAAAATTTTTTAGATATCTACAAAATGCACAAGAAGAATTCACAACATCAGCAATATAAAAATGACTCAGAGCATATTACTGTTGAAGGARCCAAGTCTAGTTCACAAATACTGAACTACTCAACCCAAACATCTTTGTGCAAACTCCGTTTGTCATTCCTTGTCTTTCAAATCAGTTGAACAGCACCTTTGGTAAATGTCTTCAGAATACCCGAAGTTAGACAAACATCTCATCAAAATAAAATTCTTTTTTACATTTCTTCTTCTGCATAATAATCCTTAAAGATTCAGGAAGAATAATTTTGGCCTAACTTTGCCAAACTTGATTTAATACTAGAAAACACTACCCTGATAAGCAGCTCTACTGGTGGGCATTACTAAAGAGACTTAAAAGATAAATTTTGTGCTAACTTTCTGTATTTCTGAAATACAGTTGAAAGTAGCTAATAATTTATTTAAAAGAATATTACATTTGTAAAAATTGTAATTTATTGTTATCTTATATAATTTGTCTTCCTCACCATGTCCCTTATCTGTTTGTTTAGATACTGATACGTGGCAAGTCTTTATGATTAGCTTCAGGATCTTGTTGGATTTATTTGTAGGATCTTTGAGCTTTGCTTCCTTGAGCAGTTCATCAACACAGAAAATTATCTGTTAGAAAWTTTATCTTGAGCTTGAGTGTTCTGTAGAAACAATTTTCTCCTCCTAGCCACCTATAAGAAGTACTTGTTCATGTCTAAAAGAGATTATGATTTTGAAGAGATCCTGTTAAAAATAATTGTGTAAGCAAATGCCTTGAGCTAACTTACGCTGTGAAGCTAAATCACTTAGCCACTCCAAGTCAAATCAAAGTATATTATTTGCAGTCCCACATATACCACAGCACACAGTTAAATGGTTAAGGTGTTAACGGATTTTTTTTTTTTTTTTTTTTTTTTCTATCTACAGCATATTAGTGATGACAGAGATGGCTCTATGACCTCAGGAACATTGTATCAGTCGGAAATGAAAGGAGTATAATTGTAAATTACACACACATTAAAAGTTTAGTTTCTTTTATGTGGAGATAGAGAAAGTCAGTACCTGTCTGTTTTCATTAAAGTATATTGTCATGATTTGTAAACTCTGTGATAGAAATGAGGTGGCTTCAGGTTTAATTTGTCTCTGCTTGAGCCTTTCTCTCTTATACTCCCCAAAGTCTCTAGAGCTCTGCATCCTTCAGAAAAACATTGCTTTAATCTTCATGAATAAGATATGGTAATACTGACAATATCTGTGCTTGTGTGTTCCATCCATATCCATCTATATAATGTTCTGAAACACTGCCACCTTATGCTGTTTTATTTAGAACTACATCAATGTAGACCTAGYAGATTTGTTTCACTAGAATCTTATACAAATTTAATTTTCCTTCCAGCGCAAGTTTTAAAATTCAGATTAATTCAAAATGTCAAAGCCAAAAACTTACTTTCTTCTGTAACTAGAAAGTAGTAGTAGTAGTAGAAGAGAAACTTCTGTAGTAATTTCTTCTGAGCTCTGCCTTTGAGCCAGTTCTCAATCCACCTCGCTGTCCACTCGTCTAACCCACACTTCCTGAGCTTCTCTAGGAGGATGTTACGGGAGACAGTGTCAGAAACCTTGCTGAAGTCAAGGTACACAACRTCCACTGCTCTYCYCTCATCTACCCAGACAGTCATTCCGTCATGGAAGGCTATCAGAYTGGTTARGCAGGATTTCCCCYTGGTGAATCCATGCTGGCTACTCCTGATCACCTTCTTTTCCTCCATATGCCTGAAGATGACATCCAGAATGAGCTGTTCCATCATAAATTGTTGCCTTAACATAAGGGTATAAAGTCATACACAAAGTGATTTTGGTCTTAGCCAGTAGATCTCAATTCTTTGACTGCATGGCAGGTACAGCTTTCTTTTTGTCAGCCTCTCGACGATAGCGTAGTGGCTAAGATGGTGTCTATAATGATACGATTTTGAACATCCTCAAGAAAAAGGAACCTAATCTTATTGCTAGGCAATGGATCACATTAGAGCTATATCACTTGTTATAAAAATGAAGGAAAAATAGTTTCCTTTTGAACTAAATTTATGTCTTTCAGAACGTGACAGTTGCAGTGTATGTATTGTTTGACCTTGAAAGCCTGGTCATGAACTATGGCGAAAATGGAGTCAAGAAATATGTAATGTTTTGATGGGGAATAGATCTTTGTTATCAGCAACAGCTAAGCAAACTTTTCAGCTTTGTGTTCATTGAGGCACTCCAATTCTTACCAGAAGTGGACTTCTGGCCACCTCTAATATGTATATGTATATATATAGGTATATGTATAAAAAAGGCATAGAGAAGAAGTGTTCATCTCACTTAACTTCAGAAACCTTAAACAAAGATTTATATGTCTGAATTAATCAGATTTGTACTTACGACTCTTTTTGCATTCAGTAGTAGGAAATGAGCAGTTTTAGAGCACTATTCTTCTTATCCTCAGGTACACATCTAATATAGTTGYTGAAATTCTCACCCTAGAATCATGTATTTTCTTTTTTTTTTCGATTGGCTATCGAAGAAACCTGGGAAGAGTGCCTTAGACATCTTATTGAAAATATATTACATTGGGTGATGAATCCTACTGTAATTGTCTTGATAATCAGACAAAAAGTGAGAATGTGAAATCTTACATTTTGCACTCAAGTGTCTTCTTCCAATCCAAGTTCACTTTTGATAGCTACATTTTGTGTGGGTCTTAATCATTGACACATGCTTATTTCATCTATCTAGTTCTGCATATAAACAGCAATCTGAAAAGAGAATAATAACTATAGTTCAGTACTTTATAAATCAGATGACAAAGCAATACAGAGCTAATGTTCATAAAAGCAAAGATGATAAGACTTATTTTCATCAGGCATCTTGATTTTTTTTTTAATTAGCTATTATAAAAAAGTGTTTGTTGGATTAGATGCAGATTATTGCCTTAATTGGAATATTTTACATAATTTAAAAAATGATTCTATGATTTGAAGACACAAAAAATATTACTTTCAGGAGCTACTTAACAGAATTCAGGGAAGTGTGCTTTTCCTAAGGCATTAATAACACTGTAGTACACATAGTTTAAGAAAATAAAATTCACTATACTGACAAGAAATAATTAGAAGTGCAGGAACTACATTATTTCATAACTCAGTAACAGGCTAATCTCCAAAATATTAATTTTTTACTCTTAAAATGTGAACTAAACCTATCCAGCTTATATAAACAATTGTCTGCTGGTGTCATTAGCTTTCTGGTGAATGAKTCACAAAATAAAGTCTGCAAAACTGTGCCTATAGCAGCTGCTGGAAGGATCACAAGTTTGTACATAGGTTTTACAATGGAGGAGACGTCTTGGATACTGCTTCTAGATATTTTTTTCCAATGTGACTTTCCAATGTTTATTCCACTTTGTACTTTTCAGTGTTTGAGCAAAGGAGGTCACAAATGCTATCTACTCATACCTTTTGGAGGACATTCTAGGTCAACATGGCCTCAAAAGCTGATGTGAGTTAAGATTCAGCTTTTTCTTRCTGCCATTGCTCTCCAGGAAGTAAGTACATCACAGAATAATGTAATAATTCTTCAAAACTTACCACTGTTCATATAGTAAGAAAAACACCCTGCAAGATTATGTTAACTTTCTCAGATGATGATTCCTATCATAAGGTAGTTTACTACAATAAAGAATTTGACTGTCAAGCTTGCAGAATCCTGCTTCTCARTATAAGTAAATCTCCAAATTCCCAATTCAGCATTTATATCTGCAGACACTTCTCAAGATATGTTTTCATCTCTCATTGAAGCAGAAGAGAAAAAAAAGCTGTGCTCAGYTGACTGGCTGTTCAGTGTCCATGTATTTTGTGTAACAGACTAGTAAAATGTATATTGTGGCTCCTGGTGACTCTATGCAGAGTGACTCTCAGCAGTTCAAGGTTGAGTGGCACTGATTTAAATCAACGTGATTTTTATTAACCATGTGTTGTTTTTTGGTTCTCCTCAAAGCAATCATAAAGATCCATTTAACTATCTTCATTACTGGCCATGTTTTCCATTATGATTACTTAATACTTTAAAGATTAGAGAAAAACAGTAGCATGAAAAAATATATTTTTCTGGAATAGAGAAAACTACTTTAAGTAGTACAGTACCTAATATTAACTTAAAATGTAAAGCTAGATGTTCTATTACACCTAAAAATTCAGGTGTCCTTTTATTAAGGTGCTGTGGGTGTCCCTGATGCTCTCAACGTTATTCCATATTAGCAATGAGAAAATCAATACATGTATCTGTAGAAGAAAATGATTCAAGTAATTCTTCTACAAACTCCATTTAAAGGGTATTTTATTTACTTAAAAAAAATCCCAAAGGGCAGAAAATCAACATTCCATCTGTTTACCAGGGTCTCCCAAACATCTTAATCAATTATTTTAAGTAAATCATATTTAGGAAGTTTAACATATGAGAGAATAACTAATTTCTCCATGAATGCAGCAAAAAAGGGGGGAGAATTTTTATTTGTATTTTCAGTAGCAAAATTTTATATAAAATTTGAAAAGGAAAGGTATGATACAGAAGCCAGTGTGGAAACTACAAYGCTCAAGATGCAAAAGGATAGAATCTGGCTCTGAAATTCATCTCTATAAAAAGTAACTGAGGCAAAGGACATACCTAGATTTAGACAAAGATTGGACTATATCTGGCTGAAGTTTCTATTCTCCTTCCATAATTCAACATTTTTAATTAAAAACTACTTTTTGCCAGAGAATACTCAACCAGTTCCAAACTGGACATTTAGACGGATAAAAAAAGACTCTCAGAGTTAAACACTGTCCTAATTAATAAAATCTTAAGCATTTTTTTTTTAATTCTGCTCACACCTCAAGGCGCAATCTAATTTCTAAAATTAATAGAAGCTATAAAGGTCAGACGATAGTGTTRCTCATCTATCTGCTGCAGAATTATTTTCCGTTTCTTCTGCAGCTGATCAGATTTTATCTACCTACTGCAGTGCTAAATGAAGGCAGCATTTCCCCCAATATGTTGATTCTTAGGCAGCTAGGCCCAGATTCATTCTACCTGAGTCTAAGTATTTAACCAAGATGTTTAAGTTGGGAAGACTTCCATGCTGTACACTTCCTTTTCTCTGAGTCGGAGGCCAGACCACAATCAGTTTTTCTTAGGAAAGCTTTTATTCACTAAGTTGTTATTATCARCAGAAGTAAGCTGATATTAATAGCAGACAGGTGTTCACAAAACACGTCCCCTTGTTCACTCACACACRGTTCATTCACATACTCACACGTTCACACGTATTTACCTGGTTGGAGCAATAGTTTGGAGGCCAATTCTGACTGTATGCTCAGAAACGGAGTCGTATTAGCACACCAGAGGCTTCTGTGTAGGTAACTGGTCCTCGTTCCCAACTGCCTATACTGTCCCACTCAAAACCAAATCGTTTTGCTGGCAATATTATACTTACATACCTCTCGTTAAAGAAACCTAAAGAATATCTGTGAAGATAAAAGCTGAAAGTGATCAAACAGACTACAGTTTTCATGCAGTGCGCAGTTAACCCACAAACCCGTTACGCTATGGCCAAATGTTTTTAAAAATGTTCAGTTATGACTGCGAAGAATATCCCCAGTGTTTCAAAACTGTTGTGTTTTGAGGCCTTCACAAAGCATGAACTGTCAAATTTTTAGGAAGAACCATCTCCTGTGAGCGATTTATCCACAGTAAAGATTTTTAGGTATTCTTTTGAAGTGTCTGATATTACTYGCTGTTGGACGGATTTCAAAAATTGTCCAAGTTTCTGTGTTTCTACCTTTCTAACCTCCTAGGATATTTTACCAACAAGACAACCAGCCAAAACCCTGACTGCAACATAATGCTTAAGCATCTGCCTAATTTTAAGCAGGAGTAAATAGTTTTACTGAATTTAGTAGACTATTCTCGCTCTTAGATGTAGACATGTGCTTAAATATGTTACTGAATTGGGGCCAAAGTCAATATCTGATTCAATAAGACCAATCAGTCTTTAAGCAACCTTAAAAAGAACATGTCACAGATCTAAAGGCTGATCAATATACACTAGACTGAGTGGCTGGAGTCATGGCCAGAAGATGAAGTTACTGAACAATAACTAATTAATCAGCAGTGCATCACTGGGGACTAAAATGCTAATTGAAGCAGAACCGAATCAAGCTTGAGATAAAATAACCCCAGAGTTAGACAGATCAACTACTGTGACAAAATCACTTTAAATAGAATCTGTCTCTCATCTACCTAGGAAAGCTTCTTGTTATTAATTATTCACTGAACAATCCCTCCCCTTAGAACTTACGTGCCCAGCCACCAAGGAGGATAACATAACTTCTATAGAGCTAACATCTGCTCATTCAGAATTCAAAGCACTTCATCAAATAGTTATATCAACAGCATCGTGATGAAAAGGAACACTGGCAGGCCACAAAGGGAGTCTGAGAAGCATCTTCGGCATACCAGAATAGAGGTAATTCCGAGCAGTTTTGCAGGCTACRTTATCTGCGGCCCACTGTAGTACTTATTTTGCCAACCATAACCGACAGCAATAATACAGTACATGGCTGAGTAAAGCTAACGTTGCTGTTTGTCTTGAAATGTTTCTTAATTTGTAAGGCATTAATTATTTAATAAGAAGTTGAGAAGTGGTGCAAGAATGCCTTCTGAAAGGTGTAGCATACATGTATGTCCACACAGGGTTTAACATACACTGATAGGAGAGTCAAGCTGGGTAGAAGTGTCTGTGAATCTCACTCATTTTAATCAAACATACTGGAAAAAAACAATGCAAAAAGCAAAGTCTGACATTGTTGAAATCATGCCATGCCATGAAGAGCACAAAGAGAAGAAATAAATGTTATTGATGGGGTTTCATACTATGCTTATTATCAAATGGCATATGTCCAATTAGTGATTTAAGAATCAAAAAGGACATTCACTAATAAATTATAAAACATTATAGGAAGTCAGTGAAGATGAGGAAAATATTTCCRTGTCATGGTACATGAAAGACAGTGAAAAGCTAAGTACAAATTTGAAAAATTTTAATCAATGTGCTAAAGTAATAACAAATAAAACRGACTTCCAAGTTCAGATCCAATATTTTTTTTTTTTAAAAAAATGACTTCTCAAAGAGTTATTAGCAACAACATCACTTAATATACTATGTATTATGCTCAGCATAACAAAAGACATTTATTAAATATGTTTGTTAGGAATTAAAATCTTTTGTTCAATCTTGGCTTTACTAGGGTCTGCAAAACTTATAGTTGTTTTGGTAAGGCCAGAATTACATTCTGAAGGCACTAAGAAAATTCGTATTGTACTTCTTTAACTACAGCTCAAAAGTTCTAGACCCTGAATAATTCTTCTATCCATATGTAAGAAGAAGCTCATCTAGAGCCAAAAGGAACTACAGTTTAGAGAGTCTGCCTTAATTATATTGCCTTTGAGAAGGTATGTGGAATAAGATGTGTTCCACAGTCGAACTATAGCAAAAACAGAATTTGCCTGGTGACAAATCCCCTCTCCAGAAAGACAAGGTTCTTAAAAACAGTGTAACAAATAAAAGATGAGRGAAGATCATAGCTGATACTCTAATTCCTTAACTCCAAACCCAGCTGAACATATCATTTCTAACTCTGAAAAAAATAAAATCATGTATAGGGATGTTAATATCTGATGGGATGGTATCAGCCTTCTTTGATACCAAGACACACTGCTGGCTAAYGCTAAGCTTGATGCCCACCAAGGCTGCTTTCCTGGGTCCTTTTCAGAGAGCTCCTCTTCARTCAGTCACTCSCTAGYCTRTATCATTTTRYRGTGCAGGACTTCTGCRTTTGTCCTTGTTGAMTTTTATAAAGTACTTGTTGGCCCATTCCTCCATCCTGTCTAGGTCTTTCTGGATGGCAGCCCTGCCCTGAAGTGTACTGACCATTTCYYCCAGTTTATTGTCACCTGCTAATTTGATGAGAGTGCAGTCTGGCTTCCTCCAGGTCATTGATAAAGACGTTAAACAGGACAGCTTCCAGGACATACCCCTATGGTATCCCACTTGTAACTGACCTGCAGGGAGTGTACAACCCGTCAACCATTGTTCTCTGAGATTGATTATTTGACCAGTTATTTACCTGTCTGGTTATCCACCCATCSAGCCTTGTTAAAGTAAAGGGTAAGATACATTGCTCTCTTTCTTCTTCCAGATATCCACTCATTTTACCATAGAAGGCAATCAGTTTGCTTTTATGCATACCTAGTGCACCTAAGACATTAATTCCAGGTTCAGGAACTCCCCAGATCATCATCTGCATAGATGAGATAATGGACTGGCTTGAGACAACGGGCAAAATTGAAACTAGATGATTGACTGGAGCTTCATAATTAGTTTGATTGATTGTTACAGGAGTCTGTCAAATGGGAATTTTAGACAGTTCTAGAAATTCCCCAAGGCAGCTTCTGCTACGCCTAGTCCAATTTGTATGCCTAAATATGTTGATTAACRTTCTTTGTGGAGGATCCAAAAGACTCACCTAGGTGATTCCTGCTGCAGAAGTGATCAAATTTTACACAGATATTTGTACATAGTAGAAACTATTTCCATAGAAATGGCCACATAATACAGTTTGTATTTTAGTTAATTTAGTAAAGGTTTTGTACGTAGTTAAGGTTTATAGACAGCAATGAATTTTGCATGTGCTGGGCTGGTTACATAGGACCATGAGCCAGTGGAATTATAAGACCTGAGCAAAACAGTGGTTCAGAAAGTCTTGCCGACTCAGCCAAAGACATCACTGCCAGGACCCTTATAATAGAGGCTCGTGTCACCTCCAGACAGCAACAGATTATTTTCTTTGAGGGATTTGTTTCCCAGTGTGAGTGTTACCCTCTGCCAAGATCCCAACATTTTTTCTTTTCAGCAAACATTGTGTTTGTGCAAGACATGGACTTTCTTGGGTCAGGTTCTCACCATCAATTCCCAATTGCGTTCACATCCCTTACTGGTAGTTCTCCTCCTTGAACCATATCTTTACGTAAAGTGGCCTGAGAGCCTTTGCTCATGAACACTGAGGGAAAAAAGGCACTGAGTACCTCAGCCTTGTGTCCACTGTCACTAATTCATCCAGCTCATTCAGCAATAGTTCCACATTTTCCTTGGTCAGTTTTCTACTACAAATTAACAGTCAAAGCTTTTCTCATCGCTCTTGATGTCCCTTGCAAATCTCAACTCCAGTGAGCTTTGGCTTTCCTAACACCCTATATGCCAGGGCTATGTTTCCAAGCGTGTCCTGCTTCCACCTCTTGTAAACATCCTTTTTGCTTTGGACCACTCTCATGAGTTCCCTGCCTAGTCAAGTCAGTCTCCTGATTCTTTTACAGGTTTTCCTGAGTATCAGGATGAATGATTCTTGTGCTTGGAGGAGGTGTCCTTCAAGACCTATCAGTTTTCCTGATTACCACTGGTCTTCAGAGATGCTTTCCATGRGATCCCATCTGCCAGTTAATTAAATAACTAGAATTAAAATTTCTAGCAGTGAAAGTATTTCTTCTTTGAAATAAATCTAAYATTCTTCATGCTTTAGGAGTTATGAAGAAATGAATGACACAGAGAAAGTTCAGGGACTGAGGAGTATGTAGTGTAAATTTTGGGAAAAAATGTATTTTTTCTCCTAATGCTGTTTTGCAGATTTGCTGATCTCAGAAGTTGCTTTTTGGTGGACAAAAATAACCTTTATTTTTAAAGAAAACYGAATCTTGAGAACAAGAGCTTAAACTTGGATGTTGCGTTTAACAGTAGTGATTGAATTTTTATTCAAAATTTAATTCAAGGTTTTATTCATTGCAATATGAGTCCTCATTATTAGAGGACTCGTGTATATATATGTGTATATATATATACATATATATATTTGAATATATATTTCTATGGAGTTCAGCAGAAGTTCTTAAATACACTTTATTCAGATGAATAAGGGAAACACATCTAGACCTCTGGTTAGCTATGCTTACCATCAAAGCAAAATAACTTCAGAGAGGAAAAGATATACCAGCAGTTTTAGAACAAAATTACAGTTCCATCAATTGTTTTAGAAAAATTATGGTCCATACCTTAATGACAGAATTTTAGGGGGACTATAACTTCAAAATCCTCTTATTTTTAAGAATAAATAAATACCACTTCAAATCCATATGCAAAATGATCTATCACCTCATTATTGTWAAAAAAGGTGATCCTAATCCATTTCTCTCTTCTACCTAACTTCACTCTTTCCTCATCCTCAGTGCCTAACTCTGCTTCTGCCATGTATCTGATCCAATTAAAAAAAAAAAACAATGGAGATTACAAAGAGAATACATTAGTGTCTAAGTTTGGGAAGTCTTGTCTTTGTATTATACAGAGGGCAGAATGAAAGATGATTAATTATCAATTTTGCAGTCCAAAACTTGGCACTAGAAGCATATAACTAAAGGGTAATCCTATCATTATTATCCGAGTATGAATAAAATGATGATAAGAGTTACTGCAAAAAGTAGAAGAGCAAACTAACAAATGATGTGCCATAATAGATTGCATAGAAAATTGTGTATCTTGATGTGTTTTTTTTTTCTGCTGGTGTAAAGACTAAGATGTATTTGATTTTTTTTCCTTATAAGTTCTTTTCCTCGTTCATAATGCACAGCATGCAAAAAAACCCCACTTATTCCAACATCTAATCTTCACTGGTTACTCAATGTATATTGGACAGGTGGACAATGCCGAAAGCTATTTAATCTTAAAATACAGTGGAGTTTATCCATCAAGAGGGGCTAATAGATGTAGAACAGAATAAGGTAGTACAGGAACTGTCTAAGAGATACTAATTAGTTGTGTTTGATAAAATAGAAAAAAGAGATATATCAGTAGCAAGGAAGGAAGGACATAGAGCCAGAGTGATAGGCTAAGATACTAATCTCTGCAACAATATCTTTAATACATATAAATGCCTCAAGACAGTGTTTGTTAAAGACACAGACCTTACTTAGGGTTATAAATATATATTTTTTGTTTTCAGAAATGAAACACATATGGTAGCCTGCAAATAAAAGACTATTTGAAATGCTTCCTAGAACAAAGATTACTTTCTCCATCTCCAAGTAAAATGTTCATTGTATTTACATAAAGTGTCCATAAATGTGTAATCCTGAATTGTAATTTTCAAAAAAGACTCCATTCTGAATGTAYCTGTCATTTTATAAAAGACAACATAGAGACAGTTTATACTGTGTATAAAAAAGAAATATCCACATAGGAAGAAAATAAGAGAAAAATGAAATATTGCAAAGAATATATGCTATATACTACTATTCTGTAATATTGTATACTCTCCTAATTAAATAATGATGTTCCAAACTAAATGTATAGATGGACAAGGATATTTGTGCCAGCAGAATCCTCAGAACCACRTCTACAGCTGTTTTCCAGCTTCTCCCCAGTAGATGCTTTAATTTTCAGCCATTTTAGGTTTTTTACAATGTTCAACCTAACCTCTATGATGCAGATTTAATGAGAAGACTTTAGCCCCACTGGTAGTGCCATGTGGATCAGTGTGCTCACTTGAAATTATTCCATGAAACAAACCTATATATTAATACTTTCTTCCCTTTCTGTCTTAAATTCCCACAGTGATGAATCCAACCCTGTCCACCTCTACACTAGTAAAAGCTCTTGCTCAAGGTACCCATTACCGGTTCAGGAGTTATTTGGAGTAAATGTTCTAAGGTCATATCTTGATTGAGCCTCATACAAAGTCAACTGATGAAATGGCAATACATATAGTTACACATTTTTATATATCTGTCAAAACCTCATCAGTTAGAACACCTGTCTGAGACATTAAAAATCAGGCTTGCATTCTCCCTTTAAGTGACTTATATTGAAGATGCCTTATAGCTGTGTGGAGATAGAAATCTCCATTTGACCTCAAATTTGATACCTGGGGATGAAAAAGGGTGGAACATATGCTCTATCAGCTCCTTCTCATTTTCTACTTTTGGACTCAGGCAGCCCGCTGGCTTCTAAAGTCCCATTTCAAATACTTGGCTATCTCCTCCACCATAATTTGCCACTGATTCTCAAACATTAACTACCCTGGCTAGCACAGTGGTTGAAAATTATTAGCTACAGTACTGAGCAGCCTGAAGTCCCCTTATAGTCTTTTAGTGTATAGAATGTGATTATAATTTGAGGAAAATCTTGAATTTCGTGCTGTGTATATCAAATATATTGTGTCTATTTTGGACTATGATCAGTAACAATCACTGTCTTATAAAAGACACAAAGCTATGAAGGACATCTTTCCCAAAGGGCTAGCAAAATAAGCAGTAGATCCAGGAAAGACAATATATGCTAAAACCCATAGGTCTCACTTTTCACAGATATGTGTTTTTGTGTGTATCACTTGTGCAATGAATATTCATCAATGCAATGCAATCAATGTACAATGAATCATTTCAATAAGATTTTAATAAGATTTTAATCATAAAATGTTACTAATAGACAAAAGTAATATTTTTCACCTGAGCCTTTTTCTGAGTTCTTATCTAAGCAAAGTTTTCCCCAATAATCTTAAAGCCTACCCATCCAAAGCACTGCATTGCTCCACTTTTGTTTCTGAATTATTTTCACCATCTTGTGAAGAAACAGAAATACTATGTTTCCAATCCACTTGATAAAAAACAACCTACTGAATTCAAATTCAAAATACTGAAAAATTTTCAATCAATCACTTCCAAACAAGATCAGATCAAGAATATATTTTGTTAATTACCTTAAATAAAGAAATCTAACAACACTGTAATTGGCTGCCAACACCTTCCAAATTATTTGTTATAAATTATTCATTACCTAATCCAAAGCAACAGCATCGCTATATCCAATTTATGAACAACACCTGAGTCTTGCTCCAGATCCTGAGTTAGTTATCTCTGCTAAATACTGAATTAGGATGTAATATACATGTAATATACATTTTTGTTTCCTTCTAAAATGAGAAATAATGAGCCACTGGTGGAAAATATATGGCTAAATTTGCTGCTGCWGCAGAAAATAGAGCAATGATGCTGCTTATATATCTGCAGAGTTTGATATTGTAAATAAAATGTCATTTATTTTCCTACAGTCTCTGTGAAGACTAGCAGGAAAATAATGAGTGATATTTATAGTGACCTCTTCCAGTATTCCCTCTGAATTAAGTTTTTCTTAGTCTTTTATCTCACAGAGGTCAGATCATATTCATCTTATTGTCATGTATAATGTTATTAACCTCAGTAGTGAATTAAGTGAATATGGAGAGCTCTTTAAGGTAACAGGAAATGGAAGCTTTACCAAATATAAATCTGACTAATGATATTGCTTATCCAGTATTTACATATAACACATATATATATWTTTTTAATTGCTAAGGATGATAGATTTTCTATTAGAAAATATCTCCAAATTGTAACACTCAATTTCCAAAAAGTAACAAGATTGTTTGTTGTGGGTCTTTTCTCTTTTTAATGTGAGTATTTTCCTTCTATGAATTACCTGTAGCAAGTCATCTCGTGTAAATCATATAGATTTATGTGTAAATAGATAAAGAGAGATTTTCTTTCACTTTCTCCATTTTTTCAGAAGCATTAAGCTATAAAGAAATTGGAAAGTTGGGCTTTTTGTTTCTGTCATTAACTTTTAAGATTATTTGCTAATGATTCTATCTTAAGAATTTTTTTAGATCTTCACTTCATCTCCTAGAGTTTTCTGAAAAGGACTAGACCATTTTGACTCCAAAGAAATATTTTTCCTCAACATTCTACACCTMAGCTTGCTCTGCACTTGCAGGGCTCTAATAAATTTCACAAACATTTTATGTAAAAATCACAGAACAGTTGAGGTTGGAACAGACCTTTAAAGATCATCTAGTCCAACCTCCCTGCTCAGGCAGGGTCACTTGGAGTACATTGCTCAGGATCCTGCCCAGACAGCTTTTGAATATGTTCAAATGCTATGTGTCTATATATTTCTTTTAATAATAACCCATTATTTTTGCATATCAAAATATACTGGACAGTTTTTTACCGTGAAAAAGGCATGCAGCCATGGGCAAACTAATTAGGCAGTATGAGTGTCTCAGTGAGATCTGGAAGAAATGAGAGCTCCTCAAAGACAGTGGAAGTTTTAGTATTGTGGCTTCAGTGGGGAYAGGATTTGACTTTAGGCCATAAATCGCCATAAAGTAGAAAGTTTGTTTCCCATGAAAATATAATCTTTGAAAAAAATCTTTTTTAATTCTTCCRGTTTCTTCTTGGGAACACTTTTCTTGCCCATTCTCCAGAGGGATCAATTTTAATTTTTTTTCCTACTTCAAAAGTCATACTTAGTAATCAAGAATAAATAATTCCATCTTACTTTTTCTGGACAATTCACTAGAGTAAATGAGTTTAGACATTTTAGGCAAATGTTCTGTTTTCAGAGCTGTGGAATAGGTTTCAAATGTAATGTCTGTTCTTTAAATAAATCTGCATATATATATATAATGTTTAAATGCATATAGCTTTTCATTAAAGTTAAATTCCATATTGCTGTCATATAAATTGCATTTATGCCTAAACAAATTAAATGGCAAGTGACTTAGAACCATGGAGTCATAGAATCAGTAAGGTTGGAAGGGACCTCTGGAGATCATCTAGTCCAACCTCCTGCTCAGCAGGGTCACCTAGACCATGTTAGACTGGGTTGCATCCAGGCAGGCCTTGAAGATCTCCAGAGAAGGAGACTCCACAACCTCTCCGGGCAACCTATGCTACTTCTCTGTCACTCTCACAGGGAAGAAATTCCCCCTCACGGTCAGGCAGAACTTCCTGTGCTTCAGTTTCTGCCCATTGCCTCTTGTCCTGTCACACCGGACAACTGAAAAGAGTTTGTCCCCGTCCCCTTGACACCCTCACTTCAGGTACTTAGACACATTGAGAAGATCCCCCCTCAGGCTTCTCTTCCCCAGGCTGAAGAGGCCCAGCTCTCGCAGCCGTTCCTCATAGGGCAGGTGCTCCAGCCCTCTGATCCTAACGCTGGACTCTCCCCAGTAGCTCCATGTCTCTCCTGTAGTGGGGAGCCCAGAACTGGACACAGGACTCGAGATGAGGCCTCCCCAGGGCTGAGGAGAGGGGCAGGATCACCTCCCTTGGCCTGCTGGCAACACTCTTCCGAATGCACCCCAGGAGACCATTGGTCTTCCTAGCCACAAGGGCACATTGCTGGCTCATGGTCAGCTTGTCATCCACCAGCACTCCCAGGTCCTTCTCTGCAGAGCTGCTCTCCAGAAGATCAGTCCCCAGCTTGTACTGGTGCCTAGGGTTAATTCTCCCTAGGTGCAGGATTCTGCACTTGCCCTTGTTGAACCTCAGGAGGTTCCTCTCTGCCCAACTCTCCAGC
The DNA here is from genome assembly GCF_003343005.1 of Rhea americana. Lineage (NCBI taxonomy): Eukaryota > Metazoa > Chordata > Aves > Rheiformes > Rheidae > Rhea > Rhea americana. Next base: position 774,100 of record NW_028186340.1, read on the forward strand.
CTGTCCAGGTCTCTCTGAATGGCAGCACAGCCCTCTGGTGTGTCAGCCACTCCTCCCAGCTTGGTATCATCGGCAAACTTGCAGAGGAGGCACTCTGTCCCCTCATCCAGGTCTTTGATGAAGAAGTTGAACAGGATGGGACCCAGTACTGAGCCCTGGGGGACTCCAGTAGCCGCAGGCCTCCAGCTGGACTCCTCACCACTGATGACGACCCTCTGAGATCTGCCTTTCAGCCAGTTCTCAATCCACCTCGTGGTCCACTCCTCTAACCCACACTTCCTGAGCTTCTCTAGGAGGATGTTATGGGAGACAGTGTCAAAAGCCTTGCTGAAGTCAAGGTACACAATGTCCACTGCTCTCTCCTCATCTACCCAGCCAGTCATACCATCATACAAGGCTATCAGATTGGTTAAGCAGGATTTCCCCTTGSTGAATCCATGCTGGCTACTCCTGATCACCTTCTTCTCCTCCRTATGCCTGGAGATGACATCCAGAATGAGCTGTTCCATCACCTTTCCAGGGATGGAGGTGAGGTTGACTGGCCRATAGTTGCCTGGGTCCTCCTTCTTGCCCTTCTTGAAGACTGGAGTGACACTGGCTTTCTTCCAGTCCTCAGGCACCTCTCCAGTTCTCCAGGACCTTCCAGAGATGATGGAGAGYGGCCTGGCAACAACATCCACCAGCTCCCTCAGTCCCTGTGGGCGCATTCTATCCGGGCCCATGGATTTGTGGATGTATGGCCTGCCCAGAAGGTCTCTAATCCTATCCTCCTCAACCAAAGGAAAGTCTTCCCTTCTCCAGACTTTCTCCCTCACGTCCAGGCTGCAGGATTCCTGAGGGCTGTCCTTAGCAGTGAAGACTGAAGCAAGGAAGGCATTCAGTAATTCTGCCTTCTCTGTATCCCTTGTCACCAGGGCCCCTGCCTCATTCAGGAGCGGGCCCACATTTTCCCTAGTTCTCCTCTTGCTGTTGATAATATTTGAAGAAGCCCTTCCTGTTGTCCTTAACATCCCTYGCCAGACTGAATTCCAACTGGGCCTTAGACTTCCTTGCCGCGTSTCTACATACTCTGRCTGCATTCCTATAATTCTCCCAAGTAGCCTGTCCCCTCTTCCACATTCTGTGTACTTTCTTCTTCTGTCTGAGTTTGACCAAGAGCTCCTTGCTCACCCATGCAGGCCTCCTGCCCCTCTTGCTGCACTTCTCACTCATAGGGACACACCACTGTTGAGCTTGGAGGAAGTGATCTTTGAATACTAGCCAGCTCTCCTAGAGCCCCCTTCCTTCTAGGGCCTTAACCCAGGAGATTCCTCCAAGCAGATCTCTGAAGAGCCCAAAGTCCGCTCTCCTGAAGTCCAGGGTTGCAGTCCTGGTTGTTGCCTTWMTYCTTTCCTGTCACATCCTGAACTCCACCATCTCGTGGTCACTGCAGCCAAGGCTGCCCCCAACCTTCACATCTCTGACCAGTCCATCTGTGTTGGTAAG
>NW_028186340.1:776644-830471 GCF_003343005.1 Rhea americana
CTTTGGACCTCAAACAATTTTTTAGCTGGCTTCTCTATGACCATTGTTTCTTACCCTAACAAATTTGGATAACTKCAACTCTAGACTGCCTGTTCTACATTTTAGATTACATATAATAATGCACAAAGATTTGTTATATTTAAAATACAAAGATGTCTTCTCAACCTTAACTCCATTCTATTATTATTTTTGTTTCTAAAAAGGGAGAAAAGGAAAAAAATGGAAAGTGGTGTAAAAGAAAGAAAATAAACTTAGAAATTGAGTGTGTAATAATAAAGCATAATACTCAAGAATCTGTTGCTATAAAATACACTTTCAAATTTCTTATGACCATCCTGTCACAGAATAATAGAAATCATAAAAGGTCCTGACAGTGCACTAGTGGATTTCATAATCTTCTCAATGAGTCACTAGGGAGGAATTAGTTTATAGACTGAAGGTTAATAGTAAGAATTTTTTAAGCATCTAGAATTTTGCGATAAAGTTATAAAATAAACTTTTCCCTTAATCCTGCTTGCTATGTTCCCAGTCCTACTAATAGAAGTTAGTATGTGTCAATAGTCTTGTAAAATCCAGTTCAACTGGTAATCTCTATCACAACATTCTCAMTATTAAATTATTGTAAACTGGGCATATGACTATCAAATACAAGTTCCACAGGGAACACATGTAACCTCTGTACTTATTGCACTATGTTTTTGGCCATATAGAGGAAAACTGTTACCCAGGGCAAACACGCACCCATACACACGCACACATTCATGTACCCTGCAACAAGGAAAGCAACTGTGCTAATGATCTGATTCTGAAGAAGTCACCTTTCTGCTTCAAGTTCATCTACCGTGTTCTTAATTTAAAGGACCTTTATAACTTTTAATTTTATTACCCCACTCCAATATTGCTGTGCAACTGAAGCCATTCTTGACTGCTTACTTGCCCGTTCCTGTCATTACCACAATCATCTTTACATTTTCTATGCAGTTTTCTCTTCTTCATGAAACGACCTTCCTAAACCAGCCCCTGAAGCTGATTCRAGCCTCTGTGTCAATCCCACAGATCCAAAAGGATTAATAGCATCCAGGGAGCAAGCAATACTATAAATATTTCTATATAGTTTGACTTCTACTTTTCTTTCTCTAACATATTCTATTGTTTACCTTACTACCTTAGTACTGGACAAGGATTCAATGCTATTCGAAATACGTAGTTCATACAGGAAGTAGACGTCTACTTAAATCCTAATAGTGCACGTAAAGGACATCCTGAAATGTAAACTGGGCTTCTCAATCCCAAAAAATATGATGCATTATTCATTTATTCTCTTGGAATTTTCTCAGGACGAGAAATCTGAGAAGGATATACAGGGAAAGAAGTTATTTTGGTACTCTATTTTTATGATTTCAAATATTTGAAGTCAAACTAAAATTCTGTGCCTTAGATCTAGATAGATATAAATACTAAATATTATAATAATTCATCTAATAATATTAACATCTTCATCATTTGATTACTATTGCAACTTTATTGTTTATTGTAGCTTTGGACTGCAGTCATAAGAGAAATGATTTGTAATTAAGTTCTCAATTTTATGTATRTTATCACATTTACAATATCAATTTCTTGCCTCTGATGTCTTGAAACTGTATTATCATCATCTTCACTGTAAATTCCTTATAGATGAATGTTCTAGACACCAGAGATTTATTACATTTTATTTTCATTGACTTTTAAGGGGAAGACTTGTTAGTGTTTATGAATTTTCTTCTGGCTTGAAGAGATTGTTACTTTCTACTCTATGAAGAGCAAAAAAGAGAAGTAAGAACTGTGAGAAATATTCAACAAGATGGGAAAAGGAAGTAAAATCAGAAACACAAGAGMGTTCCCTATGACTGAATGTACTCCRCTGCAGTTGAGGTGTGACTATGTTAGAAAAGATACTGAGAGTTCCCTGAGCATCATAATCTASATTCCCACAATTTGTACACTGACTGTATTTCCCCGTTGAAAACGTTMTTTATATTTAAAAAGTCTTTCAGTATTGGTTCTTCTCCTGAGCCGTCCTCTCGTTGTCACTTTTGGCTTTTATAAAACATTTAGTTTTACTTCATAATAGKCTTAATCCCCTTTATATTTTGTTTKGCGTATATCATGTGYTTTTTTTCAACTGATAGCTTTTATAATTTTTAGCTTTTATTACTTTCTTAGTTATCCACATCAGTCTTTCTCCCTTCTTCCATTATTATTCCTGAATAGTGCTAGATACTAATTTCATAAATGTCTAGGTTTACTTTCCTAGACTTTTTATCTTTTTTACCTCTCACAAAAAAAACTCTAAAGGACAATTTGGGAGATTCTATCTTTCCTTTTACATGATGGGTGTAAGACTGGTAGCAGCATCACAGGTTTTGCCATTGACTGAAGATGGTTTTCACATTTTACAAGCTTAATATCCAGCACAATATTAAAAATATAKAAATAAATAAATATTTAAAATAAAATATTAATATATGGTTCCTAACGTCAACAAATTAAGATTTTTCTGATGAAATTTTTTTTTTTTTTTTTTTTTTTTTTGACTGTTTAGAATCAGTCTACATGCTGCTGCTCTGGTCCCTTCTTCAGTCCTAATCAATGCAATCTAACTGTTAAAGAAACTTCTGTGCTTGCATTTGCCACTAGCTTCTTGTATGACCTTGGTCTAGTTTAATAAGGTCCCTGATTGACAAAGGAGTACAGGGTTTTACTACTAAGTTTCTGGTTTAAATTAATTGCATGTTAGTTGTGACTGGAAGTCATTACYATCTGACAGCTGTTCTGTGTTACTGTCTATGAAGAATGAGTTATGGGTTTTTATCTGTCCGCAGTAGYTCAAAATGAACAGGTGTTTCCATCACTAAAACCACCAAAGCCAAACGACATCCTTCTTAGTATCTGAAACTGTGAAGAGTTTCAAAACTGAGTTCTTCCTCCCTCTCTCGAAGTGATTCAGCAGTTTTTAATCAGAGGACATGTGATACTGTGCCTGCGATGTCTCTCACTGCAAACATCTTTAAAGTAATTGTAAAATGCGTTGTATTAGTCTGAACACTCGGATTGAGAGAAAAATGTTTGGATTGCTGGCACGGCTGAAACTGCCRATGAAAGAACATATGGTGAGTGATATGTTAAATACAGCTCTAAGAAAGCAATGTTGAAGAGACTATCCCAAGTAGTTTTGATTCGGAATCTATTTTTTAGTATTATTTAATGAGAAATTGGTACTGTGGTGCAAATTTATGGGGCAAAGAACATGATAAATGTCAGTGTTTTAGTCTCTTTTAAGATATTTTGCTTTTACTTCATATCATTTTACAAGCTTTTGATTTCTTGTTTAGTAAAATTAGTAAGATTTCACATGGCAGCCAGCACTTGTGCAGAGAGATGCTGTAAGAGTATTGCCCTTAAACATTTTTTTTAATTCCTTTATTACTCATTATAGTTACTTGCTATGATAACTTAACTATAAATATAGAAGTAACTTTACAATAATTATCCAGCTACTCTTATAATTCATGAAATGATGATTAGCTATGGGATGAACATTGTACTTCTTCCAAAGCTAAGGCTCTGACTAAGCCTTTTAAAATTATATAATTTATTATAGTGTAAAAGTGCTCGTAACCAGAAAATAAGTAGAATCTTGTCCCTCAACCATAAATGCTAAGATTTATCTGTAGGAATTTCTGGTAAATTGACAAATCATTCTCAATAGAGTTCTACATATCTAATTCTTTTGCCTTGTGTTTACAAGAGTATTAAAACAATCCAAAGCCACAAATAATGGAAATCCAACACTGTGAATTTCTTTTCAAAGAAATTTGGAAAAAAATAAAAAGAAAAAATCTGAAAGGTTTAGAAAGACTAAATGAACTCTACCAATACTGAAGCATAATAGCAGCTATTAAGTTACAGATATAAGGATGATAGTTCTTAAAAGATTGGCGTTTTAATTAAAATGCTGAAATTATAAACCAAAATCTGAAATTTAAGTACAAATTAAAGGGAAGTAGTCCATTTTTATCCGACTCATTTCCAAATGCTCTCTGAGAAAATGTAGTGAGAATGATTTTCTGCTTTCCCTGTATCACTTTTTAACAGGTAACAACTAACCAATGTTCAGGAAAGTCATCTATTCCAAACTAGCACAGGGAGTCACTTCTTAGAATTATAAAATTATGGAATAATTGGAAGGGACCTCTGGAGAACATCTAGTCCAATCCCTCACACGAAGCAGGGGCAACAGGTTTCTCAGGGCCATGTTCAGATTAGTTTTAGATATCTCCAAGGTGCTCCACAGCCTCTCTCAGCAACCTGTTCTAGTGTTTGATTACTCTCATGATTTTTTTTCCTTTTGTCTAATTAGAATTTTCCATATTACWACTTGTGTCTTCTGTTGTTTCTTGTCCTGTCACTGTGAACATGTGAGAAGACACTGTCTGTCTTCTCTATGCTCTCCCACTAGGAGATATCGTAAGATTTCTTGCCTTGATCTCTTTTTTTCAAGTTGAATAACTCCAGTTCTCTCAGCCTCTATTCCTRTGTCAAAGGCTCCAGCTTCATCTTGATGGCCCTCTGCCGAACTTGGTTCGTCTTGCCAATGTCTTTCTTGTTCTGGGGAKCCCAAAATGGACACAGTACTCCAGGTGCAGTCTCACAAGTGCTGAAGAGTAGCAAATAATCATTCCCTTAATCTGCTGCCTGCACTCTTGCTATYATAGCCCAGTATGCAGCTGGCCTTCTTTGCCATGGGACACACTATGGACTCAGGTTCAACTTCTTGAGCAGGATCCCCGGCCTTTTTCTGCAAAGTTGCTTTTCAGCCAGTTTGTACTGTTGAATAGGGTTACCATGTTCTGAGTGCAGGACTTGACATTTGCCCTTGTTAAAGTTCATGACATCTCAGTCAAACAGTTTCTCCAGCCATGTAGCCCTGTCCTGCAGTTCACTGTTCTTCCAGTCTGGTGTCATCAGTAAACTCACTGAGCGTGAATTCCAWCTCCTCATCTAGGTCATCAATAAGGACATTAAACATTACTGCTCCCTGCATCAACCCCTGAGGAATGCCTCCAGGAACAGGCCACAAATTGAACTTTGTACTACTGACCACATACTTYGAGTGCAGTGGTTCCAGCCAGTCTTCCATCCACCTTGCCGTTCATCTAGTGAAGCCATATCTTTAATCATTGSTGTTGGTGCCCCCATGGAGGAGAGAGAAGGGGCTACAGTTCCAAGGCCAGACAAAATCAGTCATGTGATACGTAGCTCACTCAGTTGAAAAATATATGTATAAAAATGTTTTTTTTGCTTTGGTTGCATGGATATTTTGTCTCAGTTCATACAAATGAAATACTATTAAGAAATCAATAGCATCCTATAAACTGATACACAAATAGCAAATAGAATAAAAAACTTGCCATACTTTTATGATTCCAAACGAATGTGCTTTAATTTATTAATATAGTCTTATTATTACTATAAWAACCTACCACAGTTTATGTACATACTTTCTTTTATGGATTTTTTTAATATCTGCAAATCATGTAGTATATAAATAAATACATTTTTATTTCCTTCCTGAGGATGGAAAACTTAGTTTTCTGTTCTGAAAAATTTTTGCACATACATACATATCTATATACCTACAAGAAAAGTGCAATTGGTTTCAAAGATAATTCAAACTATGTAGCGGGATCAATAACTCACTGAATTCAGTTTCAAAGAATAGTTCAGTTATTTTTTACTAACTTTGTGAATTGCTTGGCCAGTCTGAMTAATGACTTCATTTTTATGAGAAAAAAAATATTTTGATGATAAAAAAATGTATTTATTGCTGATATTTCCAGTATCACACTGGAACTGATATTTTGAATTCTGGGAGAAACTACATTGTTTAGTTTCAGTGCTGATATTTTTAATGAGCCTACAGTTAGTTATACAAATGTCAAGCCACATTACCATACTGGTACTCAATCTGGTAAAAGGACAAAAAGTAGTGATAAAAATGAAATAAAATAAATAAATAAATAGGAACAGTTAAAGAGCTAAGACAGAAACCAACATCTAAAAAAAAATAAAAAGAGAAAAGAAAAAAAAAGCCTGATCTAATTATACAGATACAAGACAGAAACTGATTATCATAAAAGACAGAAAAATAATAACATAATAATCAGCATGTGTTCCAAAAGGCATATTAAATCATTACTTTGAAAAATAATAATGAAAATATTTTCATTAACAACAGCTGCAGAGAGAGAAAAGGTGTAAGTGGCAGGAAAAAAAGCTTCTCACAATATTCTGATAATGCTATCACTTTCATTTGGCATGAACTGGAAGTACGATGTATGAATGATAACACAATATAACTTGGTTTCATCATACAGCTGAGAAGATGCTCTTTAGCAAAAGACTATATTAATAAAATAAATAAATACAGTTTTGAAAACTGAATTATTATACAGAGCAATATATTACAGAAAAATCCTTAATGAATTTCAATCATTCAAGTMCCAGTTGTGCCTCTTTAATAATATTGAGTAGCAACATACTAGATGCAGAATTCTATTGATTTAATGCATAATTTGTGTGTACTATGACACTAAATATCACCAAACCACTCTATAATGTTAAAAAATAAAACTTAAGAACAAAAAAAGGATATTAAAAAGCCATTACTCAGCCTGTGCGTCTTTTGACTGTTCTATGCAGTCAGATTCCATCTACTGATAATATAAGGAACATGAACATTTAATTGAGGAGTACGATTTCACTTGGCCTCTAAAACTTTAGGGAAAATTTAATGCCTAAGTGAGAGAAGCTGGATCATACAGACAATTAGTCATTTTATTCCACTTCTCTTAGAAAATTCATCCCTACAGTTCAAGGGCTTCATTCATTTTCATAAATTGCAAATCACATGAAGTATTATCCCTATTTTATAGAAGAAATTCTAAGGCAGTAAAAGATTAAAGGCAAGAAGATACTATTTGGGTATCTAATTTGAAAAATGTTTCGGTATTGGTCAGATTTCTGCAAGTATGTAGCACTTCAAAGGACTTTGTATATTAGAGCGCAGTTCCCCCTGAATTTACCTGAATTTATGAATGTACTAGGAATCTGTTAATCAGGATGCAAGGTCTCAGGTTGAGAAAGCAGAAAGGAGGAGCACTTAAATAGTGATATCATGTGAAAAAAATGAGCTAAAATATATAATTCTTTAATTACATGGGAGGAGGAGAAGCAACTTAGTATGGCATAGTATATTTTTWTCAGAAAATGCTGATTAGCTAGGACTGAATGTATTTTGGAAAGATGTATATCGGAAGCCACATCTATCAGCTCACATGCTTAATTTGCAAATAGATTTCTAAGTAGTGATAATAATATTTCCTCTATACAGAAGAAAAGATGTGATGTGGAATAAAAATAAAYAAACAAATAAACAAAATATTCCAAGATGTTTAAGGTGAGGAATTTGGGCAATATCTGTCCTACTGACAAAGTCTCAGTACAGTGTCTGGAACACTGTCAAGAGAAATGATTCTATCCTGGGAGAGGCAATGCGACGATGAACACGATAGCTAGGGGAATGGAGACCCTGTGTTACAAAGACTGACTAGAAGAGTTTGCTCAGTGCCCCAGCACCCTTGTACCAGTGATAAGAATTCTCTAAACTGTAGGACAATGTCTTCAAAAGAACAAACTGATACAAGGTGGTCATGACTAAATTTAGCCTGGTCATTCCAGAAGAAAAATGATTCAGTGGTTAGAGATCTTAGATTCTCAAGTAGTCTTCCAATATGAGCAGTCAAAAATATCATAAAAGAACATGCAAATGACTTTCATGCTGAATCTTTCAGCTTCAGAAGATTAAACTAGTTATTATGGGAGGGCTGTTGCAGTCRTTTTTGCTACTCATGATTCTCAGAACAGACTTGGTAAATAATAAATAGTAGTTAAATTGTAATTTTGTCCTGCATATTCCAAATGTTTAGGACTCGACTCAAAAAAATCCTTTTAGTGAGATTTTGCATGTGTATTTTTCAAGATTTAAATAATAGTGAGAAAACAGATCAACAGAAGTAACATCATGCTAACACGTACATGATTCCTCAGCAAGGCTGGAAACATTTGTTCACTATGCAGCTTTCTGTTGTATAGGTTAGCAGATCAACCAAAAACTAGAGCAATTGTTCTCTTTTCTCTTACAAAAAAAAAAAAAAAAAAAAAAAAAAAAAAAAAAAACTAGAAGGAACTGAGAACATACTATGTTTTGTGGCTTCAGAAGCACTTTCTGATGGCAGAAAAATTCCAGAGTCTTTAGAATATTGACTTCCATTTCATACACTGAGCAAAAGCATAAATTAGGAAGATAATACTTTTTCTCCACTTGTCATTGATTAACAATATCTATTCTGATGGAGCTTTATAAGAATCCTTGCCTGTCTCCTTTCCCCTCCCACCCTTCCATTCCCCCACATCATCATCCCATTCTTGTCTAAATTCATCGTATTCTTTTTTCATTAGGTGTATTGTCTATATCTTCATTTCAGTCTTTCCTGTCAAAATCTTCATTTCCGTATCCCAGCTCTCTGAGTTCCACTCATGACCTCCAGCTTACCACCTTCTCTACATGGAGATCTGTAATTAAGAACTTGCCAATCTCTGATGTCACCAGTCAGTCTAACTTTCAGCACCTAGAAGCAAATATTAACATTTTTTTTGTGAACATTRTTAATAAAATATTACCTCATCATAAGTGCTTTTTCTCTGTAAATATCCTTTGTTTTAATATTTATGCTATGCAGAAATCAATTTACAGAGACAATTCCTAGGAAGAGGAAGAATGCTAATAAGACAGTCAAGCTGTGATGACTRAAGATCATCTGTACTGGATTACAGGATGAAGGCACTCTTGATACTGTTATAAATGTATGTCAGCAAGAAATGCCTATGGTCTTCATTTGACTGTGTATCAGAATGAAAAAGGAAAGAAACAGGATGCTAGACTGTTCTTAGGGAACATAACTCAGAAGTATAATAGGGGTGAAATACTGGTTCTTAAATGGTTCAGAATGGGAGTACCCTCGTTCAAGCACACTCTGTGGAGAGAGAAAGAAAAATCTCAGGAGAAATAATTTTCTTCTGAGATTATAGGAGAAAGTTAATTCTGAAGAAAAAATGGGAAGATACTAAAACAAGCTACAAAAACACTGTATGACTAAATTACTATCCACTAGCCTGTAAATGAAGATCATTGTAACACAAGTGTAATTGTCATCTTGTTGTGTCTGCAGAAACCTCAGTGACGTAGGATTAACTTACAAAAATAGCAAAGGTATTAACTTTCTGTTTACGAACTTAAAAGGTTTAATGATTTGAAAAAAATAAGCTCGGTAAAACACCTTTTTTTTCTTTGTGAGTTTTAGTATAACATTTCTAACCATTTGACATTTCACAAGTAACCTTAAATAAAACATCAATAGCTGGGATTTTTCTATTCCCTTTGTTTTGTTTTGTTTTCCCCCAGACAGTGCTATTGTTTATGATTAAGGCCACATCTAAATTATGTTACYTTTTTTCATATCTGTTTAGAATGAGTACATTTGCAGAGGAAGCAAGGCACTGTAAAAYACTGTGGTATGATGCCAGGGAGTGGAATCAAACCTAGAATCTAGGAAATACTCCTAGATCCAGTACTAAAGATAGCTACTGTTAGAGTAATCACTGATTGCTGGGAGTTCAGAAAGCCTGGAGCAACTACCCCTTGTCATGTGAAGTACCTCAAGTTATAGCACAATCCAAAACAAGTGAGAGTATGCAAAATAGCAAATAGGAAAGGAATGAATCAAAATTTGCTTAGGTAAAATAGCAAATAGAAAAGGAATGAATCAAAATTTGCTTAGGTATCACTACCTTTTTAAGTGCATTTAACTAAAGCATAGGCTTTCAAAAAAAGTAAACTCATTTCAGAATTAAAAGTAATATTTCCATAGGCATTTTTTTTCATGTTTCGTGTTTAATTAATATATTTTTTTTTCAGAATTCAACTTACCTATTTACACAGGCAATTCCAAGAAAGAGGAAAGTACAAGTCCCTTGACTGAGCAATATAATCCAACATCTGTCTTTGCCTAAATCAGCTGAGAAGTCTGCATGTCTAAAGTCCCCAACCACAGTGCTAGGCATGCCTAACAAGTACTGACAGAATTGAACTCAATCCATCTGTCCAAACAGACATTTGGAAATGGTTGTGCCCATCCTTTGCTGAAAACACAGTAGTGACCGAATGCACTTAGAAAGTCAGACACGTTGGTCCTGCTTCCCAGTAGAGGGTCCATAGCATCAGCTTAGAGCCAAGGCTGGACAAGACATCCCAGAATCCCTGCTGTAAAAGTTTAATTTCACATTGTACAAGGGAAGAAAAGTYGGAAATATACCAGGCAGAAAGGACTTCAACACAGTTTTCCCCATCATATGAGCTTCCCAACTATTAAGGTAAAGAAGCAAAATCTCTTAAACATTTTTTCTTCGATTAGTCCCCAAAACCCTCCATTCCAGGCTGAATATTTTGCTGGCTTCAATAGGCAGCACCGAAGTTGTCTCTGTCCTGCCTATCTCATCAAATTCCTCTTGGAGGAGAGAAGGAAAAATGTGCTCAGGCCATTTGAGGCATGCTGCAAACTGTCTCACTTTAACATTCGCTGTCCTGAGCTTGGAGCCATATTGTGCAGGGATACATAATAAGCCTAAATGTGGCATAGCCACATCAATATAGCACTGCACTTTAGCCAATAAAATTTTTTCTCTGTGAGGATGCAATTATTCTGCTGCTGTTTCCGGAAAAATCAASTTCCTTGTGCTCTACTCTCTGAGTATACATATTGCTAAATAAAAGAAAGTCAAGGGGAAAAAAAAATCTCTCCATAGCACTTAAGGCTGGTCTCCTCTACATCAGACKGACTCTATACAGCCCTTTAACACTTGGCCTGAGTCAACTGTCACGCTACACAGCACTTATCCTGAGTCTTCTCTGGGCTCATGCCGTGCCCCTGAGGTTTTAAAGAATGACTGCTTCTTGAATGTACTTTTTTCTGTTCAGTGCCTGAAATAACTTTGAAGATATACTTTTGCAAAATGTCTGAAGTGTGCTGCTATGCTGCAGATCATCAGAATGGTGTTTTTATAATACGGCTCTGACAGTGTGTGTCGCGTGCCGTGAAGTCAGGCAAACATCTAGAATTGCTGCAGGGTGCAGAGGTTGCTGAGAGAGCGTTAGAAGATTGTGRGAGGTGAAAGAAACCAGGTCCAGGMGCTGATTTTGTGGGTGGTCCCCAAACCGCCCTATTCCCAGAGCAGTGCTCAGGCTTTGGCTTGCAGAGGGCTAGATGGAGCAGTACTAGAAGGAGCCAGGGAGAGAGCTAACAYGTCAGTAGCATCCATGATTACCGTCTCAGCTCTTTTGCTCCGCTTATTATTAGCAGAGTGCCTTTAACCCGAGTTAACCTATAACTCGAGTGCCTTTCTCCTTCCTGCATCGAGGTAGCTGTGAGCTGCCCTTTATCAGGCATATTTTTTCCCCTCCAGCTGTGCCTGCATTGATATTGGCCTAGGCTGAAGGTTATTATCATTCAAATAAGTCTCACATACTCCTAAATATGATGCATGAGGTGACTSTAGTAAGTTACTTTAATATTGTAGAAATGAAAGCAAAGTATAAGACAAATAAGTTTAAGGTAAGTGAACTGTTTTGCAGGTATGCTGAGACATAGACTCTGTATTTCTATTATAAACATTGTAATGAACTTGTTTGCTGATTAAAAAGGAAAATACACATTTTTTTTTTCCTTTAGACTATTTGGTTGCTTTCTTCCTCTATTTTTAATGCATCGTCAAAGCGAAGATCAAATTGCAGTAATAATACAATCGTTRTTACACAATAAGCTCTGATGTGAATTTGAAACCACAAAGCAATATATGTAGCCGGTAAGAATTATACTCTAATGTATAAAAGAATTCCTGTCATTCTAAGGCAAAAAGATGTTACAYAGATGTACATATAAAACAGATAAAATAAGACACCAAAGATACGTCTAAGGAGAGGTATTGTCAAGGTCCACAAAGTGCTATTTTTGGATATTGTGCCATGTTGCTTTTATCATATTGCATTAAAATAAGCAATGTCAATAACCATACTGCATTAAAATAAGCAATGTCAACAACCTTGATTTCAATATCAATCCTATTACCTGTCTTCTGCTGTAATCAAAACTGTGACTTTCTGTGACAATTCCATTTGTACTGTGAATGAAAATCAGTGRAGGTATAAAAGCTTAACTGTGTCCCACAAAAAGCACAGTATATTCTTATTCTTTGAGCACTAGATTTGTTATATATTGCTGTTTTTCAGAAAAAAATCCTCTATTTGACTAGTATGTTCCTTGTTATCCAGCTGTGCTACTCTATATAAGTCCCATAGTAGGCATCTGATTTATGGAAGCTACACTAAGAAGCTCAAACCATCTCCTGACATGTTTGTGAGCAACATTCAACTGCACGTTGAACTCCCTCGAAAGTCAATGAGAGGGCTGCACAAAGTTTTAAAGGTGTAACGCAGCTCAAAGGTCACTTTTCTTTAAGGAACAGTAGCTTACTTGGAGAGCTTAACAAACTGAGCAGAGCTTTCAAGCAGACAAAGCTGGAGGCAGGATTCAGTGGGCTATAACAATCAATATTTCTGACAGAGTGTAGGGAGTTTTYCACTATTTCCAGCAGCTCACTTTGAACTGATCATTTTGAACCCTGCATTTTGTAAATGACCTGAAAGAAGAACTAAATATCATTTATATATAATCTTTTATGGCATCAGCAACTCTTGTCTCTGTTTTATCATGTCAGAGTCCCCTCTCCTTCTATAATAACACAATTAACTGTACCTATTTCTATAAGTTTATATGACTTCATGATGAAGTCAAAATACAGTAGTTCAAATATATTTTGTGCTTCGAGCAAGACTAAAAGACATGCTTATTGATTGAATGAAAATACATTACAGTGTCTGATGTCACACAAAAAAAAACATATAGAAAAGGCTACTGTAATTGGCATGCTGTGATTTATGGTAAGATGTCTGATGATCAGACAAAGAAGTAATCATAGTCCACAGTGATAACTGTGGAAATGCTATAATCAGGTTGATGGACTGAGGCACTGTTAGAAACAGGTAATAAATCTCATACCATCTGAAAGACAGTTCCTATCATTGATGAAATATTCAGGAAAGCTGCAAACTACAAGGTGCCAAGTACCTGCTGAGAGCAAGCCTTTGCCTTCAGACTTACTCCCATTGAAGCTAACAGAAAGGCTCTCTAAAGGCTTGGACACTCCTCTGAGGCATAACCRTGTGCTAAGGAAAAAAGCTAGGTATGATCCCTCTTTCAGATAGCTAGTTTGCCTGGTGGTTGTGCTACCTTAGTATGTGTTGTTTGTGACTTACTTGTCTGTGAGCTACAGTGAGAAATAAAAAAGGAATGAGCCTAGAGAGAATACACAAAACAAACTAATTATTCATTGATAAAGAAAGAAAATTAATATCTMTTTTAGAGTCTCCATAAATAAATTTCTCCATACTTTAAATAAAAAATTCACAGTTTATTTTCCTATCAAGCAATTTTCCCTGGTCTTAGTGTTGATATAGGATCCTTTAGGATCCTTTTACTGGCTTTTAATACAGGGGAAATGATTCAGAAACATTTAAGTTTCAAAACCCTGGACTATTGTAATGGAATTCATATTCTTTCTTCAGGAGCAGTGTTCAGAGATGAAGAGAGGTCCTCTCTCTCTCTCTTCTCGTTCTTCTCCCTCATTATTGCCTGTCGTTAGAGCATCAAGTCTGTCACTGAGGAAGTTAAAGTAGAGAGATACAGAGAAAGAAGAATGATTATGAGTATTGGGAATGTTATTTCCCTAAGAAAAAAAGTGGGACCTGATAATAATCAGGTAAGCCAGTGAATAAAACTTGATTCACTGATTTTTATTTAAAAACCCTTACAATATTTGATTCTGTTTACTGGTGCAGAACCAAAGAAGGGTTCTAAGGAAAAAAAACAAAGTTGTCAAACCTTTGCAGTCTTGCAAARTCTTGCAATCTTGTGCTTACCATTACCTTCATGTATATTATAGTGCAGCCAAGTGTACTAACTACACAGAAGGAAATTTGAATCTTAGGAGCTAGTGAAAGTTAAATTTTTCTTAGTCATAGAAATGCATACACTCACAACTTTTTCAGTATGAACCAAGATGTTCTAAAATCTTCCAAATTTGTTTGCTACCTGCAGCAYGTGAACTAGTGTCTCAATTTGAAAAAAAATACAGTGATCAAAAACATATAAGGACCAGCTGCCAGAGCCATCCGGCCACCCTGAGAAAGCAGCGCCGTAGGGCAGCCAGAGCAGCCCCAGCCCCGGGGAGCGATGGGTTTTTCCAGTTTTCCATCAAAACCTTAATTTAAAATTAATTTTTAAAGCTTCTGTTTGACAGAATATTAAACCAAATAGTTTCTATTGCATTTTGGACKGGAAAGAGGATGAGAGAAGGAAGAAGAAGGTGTATTACCTTTGCTGAATACTAGCATTATGCTTGTCATTCTAATATTTATAACTCATTTTACTTCAGAGTGTCTTGGAAGACMTCACAAGGAATACAAAGGGAAGGAACTTAGCTAATAGCTGTACTCCACACATGCAGAATAAATACATGACACTAGGTTAAGTAATAGAAGAGAAAGAATTCCAAATAACTGACAAAGGGTCAAGAAGTAAATTCAATAAATTACRAAAGAAAATGAGCAAATATTTTTCCATCTTAAATGCCTTTTTCTGCTCTAAATTGCAAAAGGGTTTTCATACTTCCCTCACTATACGCTTCATCTACTTTATCTTTCTGTGCCTGAATACAGTATTGTTTGTTTACATGCTTCTGTGATAATAAAAGTTCTTCARTGTTCCCAAATCCTGAGTAAAATCCTAGCCCTCATATGTCAGTRGGAATTCTATTATTTCTTGTTTATAAGGCTGATTCTATTCTGTAACTGCCTACATGCCTAATACTTAGTCATTCCATTTAATCTATTTTCTCTACATAGCTGTGCAATCCACACCAGTAAATACAGCTGTTCCGTAGGCAGTCTTGTGCAGGCTGTGTAAATCTGTGTAAACTTAGAAACTTGTAGCCTTCCATGATGCATCCTGTGATATTTTTAATAGTAAAGCAAGCATAAAGATATTTCTGAACCTAAACATAATGAGAAAGGCCTTTGAATTATTTTTTGTTTAATGATTTCTGAACTTCGTAATAAACTTGTGCACTGAAGATTTGATCAATAAAAGAGAGTATTTTAAATCTTCATCAGGGCATACGTCAGTAAGAAATAAAATGTATAGCAATTTAATAAAGAAAATAACTCATTTTGAATCCCATCTTTTTCCACTCAGATAAGACTAAAGTGGTAATATTATTCCTACCATGCAAATTAATCACTGAACAAAATCACCATATTTAGAAATGAGGATATTGCTAATACTCAAAATATTCTACATATTCCTTCTGAAAACTACCCCCTTGTCCCCCCCAAAAAAAAAGAAAAAAAAAAAGAAAAAGTAAACCAATACTGAAGTTTGGGAATGCTAATCATGATAGAAGTGATAGAAGAGGACAAATTCCTGTCCTCAACAAAATATAGTTCCTCCTCAACTAAATAGGCTAACATGATAAAATAACAAATAATAAAATAAACGGTTTCAAAACATTTGTATGTACTATCAAACCAYGGGAGATGATTTAATCTAAAAGTAATTTCTCTTATGGCTATGCTACCAAACCTAACAAGTAATTATGAAAGTTATTTCTGGATGTGTAATATAAATGAGTCAGTATACAAATATGCATATTTAGAAATCGTTTTCATATTGTATTAACACTCAGCTGCCAGCAGCTAGAATAGGAAAATTAATAAGTGCAGATATTCAACTGTACATGTCATATATGAGAGAAAACATTTCCCTCTCTTCCTGCTGTATGTCAAAAAGGAAAAATAAAGAGAAACATTATCATTCACTTCTGCAAATACACATACACAAAAAGCAACCTATGTTCACATAAAGCAGCCTAGAGGCATCTAATTTTAACAACCTATCACCATTTGCATTAATTGGGATCAYAGATGCAAGATGCTCAGTCTCGCCCTGCGCGGAGGGATTGTGTCAAGCTGCAGATGCAATGATGGAAAGTATCAGATCACTCACAATAACAAACATGAATTATTGTGTGTTGTGTAAATTAACAGTTCAATATAACAACCTTGTAAGTACCAGATGCAGGTAACAGAGAAAACAGACACAAATTCCTCTGATATTCAGGCTGCTCACTGTGTTCACACTTGTGTGTAGAAATACTGTGCCCTGTTGCTGGAAAGGATTCACACCTGCTTAACTGAGTTTGCTCCTTAACACATGCAGACAAGGATAGTGCCTTGTTTCTGTCCTGTTCCATTTGCTGTAATGAATGATGGTCTGCCTTTACAAAAAAAATAAAAAAAAATCATGGAATGCCTTTTGTCTCCCACTGAGAGGAATCTGTTCTTGAATTTTGAGCTGACCTTAAGTGGGAATTATTTGCTCTGAGCATGATGAGATAGAGATGTGGAAACAATATATTTTGTGTACCTCTTAAGGTGGCTAATTTGTCACGGAGGTTCTGGACTGAGAGCTGCTACTTTATACAGCCATTGGTATCAGGATACTGTGAAAAGCCAAAAGAGAGAAAGTTAAAACAGGATGAAGATTACAGGGTAGAAAAGGTAACGGAAGATGGAGTAAGGTCTCTTTGGAGTCATCTCCAGTATAGATGGGGACAGTCAGACATCCTCATTAGTGTGCTTATCTGGACTTTCCAAAGGCTGAACTTCATCAGCAGAGGTAAGACACATATATCAGTGCAGAACCCTGTTATTATTTCCTCAGAGGTCTAGTTACCATTATGATTTCCAAAGTATGTTTTTATATTACTGTAAAAAACAGATGTGAAATTTGTTGAATAAGTGATTCACAAATTGGTATAATATTTAACATTTTAACTTTATTCTGTCGATCTCTGATTATATTTGCTTATATTCTAAGAACTCCCTACAGTCCTCAGGCAGAGTCCATTGTAATTGAAAAATATTGTTGTTATTATTATTGCTACATTCTACCTCTATTTTATACTTTTTAATAACACCTGTTATAATATAAAATCCATTTAAATGTTTACTCACGAGCTACTTTGCTCTGCTCAGATTAGAAYAGAACTGTAAGCTTTCATTGTTACAAAAGAATATTGTGCTTATAGGAACAGATAGATTATAACACAGTTTTCACCAATTTGTCTAAGTAGTGAGATACGAAAGACTAATAAACTAATAAATCGATAACAATCTAAATACGCTGCTCTTTTTATTTTTACTTTCTCATTTATTTTGCTTAATCTGATTTGACTGAAAGAAAAAGAATATCTGTCTAGGAGAATTATAAGATGGATGTTGCAATTTTAAGCATTGTTTTGCACACAGATGACAAGATGACAAATTACACAGAGCTATATTTTGAAGAGCTTAGAATCCAAAAAAAAAAAAAAAAAAAAAAAACCCACGAACGACTAACAAAAAGAAACCCTGTCCAGTGCCTAGAGAGCTCATTATATCACTTTATGCATGTTCCACACCTTCCAAAAAATCAGGACAAGCAGTAAGAGCATATGAGTCGAATTGATCTGTGCAGTCCTAGTTCCTGTGGGCTCTGTCTTATTATACTTGTCCCTGAAATAAGACACATAAGTCTGAATCTAAGGAAGTATTCTTTCTAAAGACTTGCAGTGTTTATATCTTTTGCCTCAAGAATTTATATATAAAGCAGAAGACTGCAATCATATGTGATACTCAGRGCAAAAAGTTCTTCTGCTTCCCCTTGAAATAGCATTCAAACACCAAGACAGTTAGGACACCATCAATGAACAACATATTTTAAATAAGACCCTGCGTGTAGTGCTGCTGGCAAAAAATAAATTAAACTGTTCCCCTGGCTAGAACTATTCTGTGCTGACATATTTATCTTATTTTTAAAGGAGTCACAAATCATATAACAAGATAAAATATCCCTTTAAAACTCATCAAAATTATCGCACTATAAAACAGTATTAAATCCTGGAATACTACAATATAGAAATAGCACTAAAAGGCTGTAGAAATCTAGAATAGCAAAAATTAAACCTAAGTACAATATTCTGCACAGAACTACTATTCTTTTTGATAGTTTCAAAGCATTCTTCTTGACATAACCGTTAAATTTACTATCTCTATCTCTACTCAAGTGAAGTTTTCATTCCATAGCTGGCAGATTCTATACAACTCCATAATGGACTTAGGACCATTGTGTCATATGTTTCATAAAATAGCACCACTTGAATATCTGAACTTAAATATTTTCTCAGAGTCAGAACATGTATTTGTACATGGTTCATCCCCTTAGAGGCTTATTTCCTCTGAGAAGATTCTGGGCCAATTATTCATGTGAATTATAGAAGACATAATTACTTTTCCATGGGCACGTCACTTAAAAAGCAATTCATTTCGTTTAATATTAGCCATGCCTAAATGATAGGCAGCTGGTTGTCATAGTTGCCTAGGATCTTTCTTTTCAGAGGCATGTGTCTCTCTTCATCAATTATGATGAGATCTTGAATGACTCATTTAGATTAGATGACTAAATTTTAAAAGCTGAAGTTAGATGAGATTATCATCCCTGTTGTTACCATAAGGGTGTTTTACAGAAGGGAATTTTGGGGTACCAGAAGATTATGGTTAGATCCCCTCAAACCTTCTCTTCTCTAGAATGAACAAACCCATTTCTTTCACTCTGTCTTCAAACATCAAGCTCTCCAACCTTCTAATCACCTTAGTGGTCCTCCATGGCATCCTCTAAATTTTTTTCAAGGTCTCTTTTGAACCAAGGGGACCAAACTAGACAAAGTATTCCAAATGTGGCCTAACAAATGCAGAGTTTGCCTCCTTTGCTGCCAGGTCACATACTGCTGGCTCACATCAAGCCTGACCACTCCATGATCCCTAGGTCCTTTCTTGCAGAGCTAAACCTCTGCCAGTCAGACCCCAGCCTGTACTGCTGCTTTAGATTATTCCAGCCCAACTGGAGGACTTTACATTTATCTTTCTTGAACTTCTTGCAGTTCTTCTTGGCCTGACTTTCCAGCCTGTTGAAGTCTCTCTGTATAGCAGCTCTTCCTTCTGACATATCTACTTCCTCTTCTAGTTTGGGATCATCCACAGAATTGGTGAGGATGCCTTCAATCACATTATACAGATCACATATAAAGATATTGATTAGTATCAAACCCAGCATCAGTCCCTGAAGAACTGCACTCACGAATAAGTACTTGTTTGACTGAGTCACTAATCACCACCTTGAACTCAGCAGTTTATATGGTTTCTTACCCATCTTGTGGTCCATCTGTTGAGTCTATAACTTGTTAGCTTATGAACAAGGATTTTGTGTGAGATCTTGCCACCCTGCTAAAAGCAAGATAGAYGACTTCAAAAACTCTCTCCTCATCCACTAAGCAAATTATTCCATCWAAGAAGACAATCAGTGTGGTGAAGCACAGTTCACCCTTGGTAAATATTTGTTGGCTTTCCCATCACTGTTTACTGTTTGCTTCATCCTCCATGTGCTTGGAAATATCTTTCATGAGGACCTAGTCTATAATTTTCCAAGGGACTAAAGTGAGGCAGACTGGTCTACAGTTTCCCAGATCTTCCTTTTTGCCCTTTCAATAGATGAGCRTAGTATTTGTCCCTTTGCTGTCTTTCAGGGCTCCCCTTGATCTCCATGACCTTTCAGAGATGATAGAGAATGACTTTGCATTGATGTCGGACAACTTGCAGCACCCTTGCATGCATCCTATCAGGTCCTGCAAGCTTGTGTATGTCCAATTTGTTCAGATGGTCTCTAACTCAACCCTYCTCTGCTATTGACAGCTTGCTGTTTGCTTCATTGCTGCTTCTTGGTACAGAGAGTCAAGGGCTGCCCATAGCCGTGAAGACCAACGTGAAGAAGATATTGAGCACCTCAGCCTTTTCTTTGTTATTTGTGAGTAACTCACCAGTCCTATTCAGAAGTAGATCTACTTATATGTCTGCTTGCTACTAAGATACACACAGAAGCCTTTATTTTTGCTCTTGACATCTTGTGCTAATTTGAATTCTAGCTTGGCTTTTGCCTTCGTAATTGCACCTCTGAATGCCTAAGCAATATTTCTATATTACTCTATGGCAGAACGTCCCATTCTCTCTCATACGCTTCTTCTTTTTTTTTTTTTTTTTTTTTTTCTTCCATTTAAATTCTCTCACTAGCTCACTGTTTAACGAGGTAGGGATTTTTTGTTATGCCTCTTCATTTTCTGGTTTAGTGGGATGGGTTGATTTTATTTTTTGTAAAAGACAGTTCTGAAAATCTCCCAGTACTCCTGGCATTTGTCCTCCAAGGCAAACAYCCATGGGATCTGCCCTTACAATTGGGATCCCTCCCTGAGCAAGTTCAGATCTGCTGTTCTAAAGTCCAAGGTCTGTTTTATTTTTATTTTTTTCCTATGTCCTTTAAGATCTTAAAACTTGATGATCTCTTGGTCACTGCAGTGAAAACATTGCTCTGTTCCACACATATTTTCACTCTGTCATCTGAGTCCTTGCTTGTCTCCAGGCTTTGAACACCACTTCGCATTACATCTAGCTAAAGCATGCTTCAATAAGTTAGCTAGYCTATTGGCAAAGATGTCCATGCCCCTTCTTTGTGTGTATCTCGTCTCTCCACAGGAGCCCGTGGTCTTTGAAGAGTGACCCATGATTGTGCTTCAGTTTCCAAAGGGTGAGTTATTTCTCTGCTTCAAATTTACGTTCCCTTGTTTGAGAGCGCCTAGTTCTCATCTCTGAATGCAAAGAAGATTATGAGACAAATTTAGTCAAGGCACCTAACTTTCAGATACGTGCACTCAGCTAAGAATTACACTTTCTCTTTCCAGTCTGTAAAATAAGTGCAATGATCCTGATCTTCCAAGACATTTAAAAACAAGAAGGCCCTGAATTTATGACAAGACTGTATATGTTGAATCAAGTAGTTGGTATGTTAATTGAATGGTCTSATATTGGAAATTTCTAAGTGACAATAAACACAGTCTTTCTTCACCATCCCACTTATTAGGTGGGTGGCTGCCATTTGCTTTACGCCTACACCAAAATACTTTGTGYTTCCATAAAACTGCTTATATAATTTTAAACACTTGAGTGTACTGTGCAACTCTGCTATTTTTCTACTGAAGTGTCATGAGTAATCCATAATATCTTCTTAATTAAAACTTACTAAAACACATTGTAATACTACACTAGCAAAAGTAAAGTTATATATTTTCAATGTAAGATTAGCAGTGAAAATATAAATACTAGTTTTTATAACTGTCTTTTATTTTTATAGTATGAAAGCTTTGATATATTTCCTATGTTCCTTCAAGTACAATTTTACTCCAAATATTACCCTCATGTGCTCCATAATAATTTGAAATCTTGATAATCTCTGACACAGCAGTTTTTTGATAGTTCTGTAAAACGTTAACATCATTGCCTCAGGCAAGGTTACAGGTATAATCACTTCCTATAATTCATGTTTAATACCTGAATGACAGGGAGGAATCATATTATGTCCTTGATCCAAAATTCTCAACTATACTGTATCACCCTCCCTCCAGAAAATATTTGTGAAAATTGCTAGACCTAGTCCAAATTTTATACTGCTATGAAGAATTTTTATCAACATAAAAACTGACGTAATTCAAAAGCATAACTCAATGCCAAATATATTTTTTACACATTTTTTCAGTCTTCTGAATCCTCTTTTTCAATCTAAACGTCCAAAAGGTATTTATATTGCTCACTGTCTACCTGCCAAAACTTGGGTAACAAATGGGAAGTAGCTTGACACAGGATATATTATATAAAAAAAAAAACTTCATGCTCTAGTTTTATAATCTGATTTTCTTTCAAGATAATCTTCCTACACTGACCTTAAAAAAACTTTTATTTTTTTTAGCTCTAAGTCATGGTCAAAGGAGAGTCATTCTTTAACAATATTATTGAAATATAGTGCCCAAACATACCTATACCATGTAAATTTTACACTTGCAAGACATTTAAGGAACAACAAAATTGTGCATGTGTCTGAAGGAGCCCTCTAAACAGAAGACATTCCTATTTAGAAACAGAGCATGTGGAAAGTCCTGTGTTCTTTTTACGCAAATTCTAAATTGGTTAGACATGAGCTATGTCTGTGCCCTGGCTTGCAGGGCTGTGCCTGGAGCTAACCTCACCGTCTTCATGAGGTCTTTGTGTCATCTATCTAATCAGCCTCATCTCATGTTCTTTTAGAGTTTATGGAATAATAACCAGGTCCCTACACAGCCATACCCTAATCTCTCGAAACAATTCCATACTGCTATTATCTTAAGAAGATAATGAAGTATAATTTTTGTGCTGGTACAAATGTTCTGTCTTTACTTATCCCTTACCATTAAAACTTGAATTTAAATTATGTGATTACTACAATACTGTTGTTGAAGGTGAAATGGTAAATGGAGAGGAGAGGACTGAAAGAATTTTTCTAAGTGTGGAGTGGAAAATATTAACTGTCAGAGAAAAGACTTTACCTATGGCTCAGATGATGCCTGAGCAAAAGATTTGCAGATGTTAAAAGAATATCAGTGGTAAGTATTATTAACTACTTGCCTGACTTTTGTGAATTCCCACAGACATTTGCTGTTGCCTCCAGATACACAAGCAGACTTTTTATGTGTTTATTTCAAGGCCCCAAGCAGCCAAATGCAACTAGATTTAAGCAATGGCATGTACCAGATGATCTCCAGAGGTCTCTTCCCACCTAGATTGTTCTATGATGTTCTTAACCAGGTCTGATGATGCATACAAACCATCCAGTTTAACACCCTAATGCTATCAGTGTAAGAAAACAAAAAACAAAAAACAAACAATGGAATATAATTTACTTTCATACAATCAGAACAGGAAAGTGTCATTATATAGTTTGCTTTCAAATGACACAAAACTTTTCTAGGTAAACTTGCTATAACATAAGGTGACCAGCTGAACTAGTCTTTAGTTGCAGACCGGAAAAAGATTAAATGACAGAGTAAATAAACCTACTTCATCAAAGCAGCAAGACTGAGCACAAAATGTAGCCTTCTGTATTAGATTATCCATTAAAATGTAGTGCAGCTTATACATTTGTTAAGAATATACATACGTATTGCTTTGTGATCACTACTATCATGCCATCTGTAGAATAAAGGCACTTCTGGGCTCAAGTTATGTTAATGTGATGGAAATACAAATGCAAACAATACCACATCCCTTTACTCAAATATGGGCAAAGTATCAAGATTTGTATTTAAATCAGAGATTTGCTCCATAGGAAAAACCGTTAGCTTTCAAGTGTTTGCTCYGGATAAAACTTCAGAACTTTCAGAGAGAAATATCTGCTTAGTTGTGTGTAAAAATATATATTTTTATAATTCGTTAAACTGAAGGTTTTTCTATGGTAAATTTCCTTTTGTTTTCAGAGGAAAAAAATAAGAATTTGAAACGTAGTTTAAGATTTTTTATGACAATATCAAGCATGAATTTTGCTCATTCAATAGTAGTATGAATAAGAATTGTTATGTTTATATACAGACCAAATGCTAAATTCCATTCATGCTGAGGGGCTTATTTGTCTACTGAGTTTTTTATTCTCATTTATGGCAGTGGTGTTATTTTTGTTCATGCCAGTGATATTAGTTTGTCTTATTCTAGTTTTCTTCTCTCCAAAATACAAGTTCGTGAAGTAAACAATCATGCAAAAGCAGGCTATGATTATGTGCCAGGCTAGGTCAGGACTCATGCCCATATTATTACTTAATGCAAATCTTATTAAGAACAGATCAATATGATTACAGTTACTTTCTTTGATATGTTGTTAGTCAAAGGTAACAGCAGAAGGCAGCTTAATGATTCCCATCAGAGACAAATGTATTTTGCATTCCTCTACTTTGTAGATCTGAGGTGGTTGATTCTACAAGGGGAAGAAACATTAACCATTGACTACAAATAGCAGCAAAGACAGCATAAGGCAATGTGCTTTGATTATAAAAAAAAGGGATAGAACTTAGAATAAAAGGAAGATTCTCAATATTGTCTTCTATTTCTTCTATAATCTTCAAGAGAAATGTGAACTATTTTAAGACACAATTTTGCAATTATCGTAAGGCACTACACACACTTTTGCAGATTAAGGAAAAAATATATGTAAGGTATTCATTGACCTTCATAAAGGTAAATGCTGTCTTCTCTAATCTTCTGAAAACTAAACAGTAGTCTTGTTAATCAGAACAAAATTTGTGTTTTTTTTTTTTCTTTTCTCCCTTTAAAGTCAAAACCTAGGATGATCTGAGGTATTGTATCACTTCATCTACACTAATCATAAGTAACTGGTGACTCTTGAACCATATGTGTCTCTGAGGTAGTGTAAAAGTGAGGCTTTCTGTTTGGGAGAAGAGTACATACCTAGCAGGAGGGCCAAGCTAACGGATTAGTTGCTGAGAGCATTTGAAATCCTAGGCATCAGGAAGAAGCAAAGCAGCAGGTTTGACTGAGGTCATTACTGAGTCTTTCCGATCTGTTAGTGTATCTGTCCTCATCCTACAGTGGAAATGTCTAGCTATGATTTTCACAGTTCAACATTATTCTGTGGGTTGGCTTTAAAAACAGTGAAAAAAAGAGCATATCTTCCTTTTACTCTAAGGATACTAAACTAGAAAAGAAATACAGTAATGATTTTTTTTTTAATTTTATGAATATACATCATATATAAACTGAACTCCAATAACTTGTTTATACTATAAAAATTGACATAGAATTTTTAGGGTGTAGAATTAGTTGCATATATAGAAGACCTTAAGCCATGCTTGTTTGTTCACAGCTTTCTTTCAGAGAAAGAAATCATTGTTCTTATTCTCATTTGAAAATGAGATGACATTATAATTAAAGACAATAAGATAAAAAGCATAAAAGTAGATTTTGTAATTAAAACTTAGGTATTTTAATATATGAATCATGATGTAATTAGGTCCTTAATAGCAGCTGTCCAAAAGCTTGGCAGGATGTTCTTTATGGGCCAAATTTATTATTTTAATATTTAGCGTTTAAATGTCTATTTAGTGACAAAATTTATGATCATTGCTTAGTGAGCAGAAATTTTACCTTTGAGTATTTAATGACTGGATAAATCAATAAGCTTAGTTTTGTATGCAAAAAGAAAATAAAGTAAAAGGTCATGGAACTTAAAGCCAAAATGTGCTTCAGGAAATGTCAGCWGAGCTGTAAAACTCTTGACAAATTTATGAGCTCTAATATTTTTGCTTTTTTTAATTTTTTCAGACTTGTATGRTTATCACAATCTTTTGAAAAGTGCAGGTGCTCCTCATATCAACATACAAGACTGATATATTCTTATCACTTCATTATTTCTGTGTTTTGACTTCTGTTAGCTGACACAGTAATCTTGAATTGTTTTGTCTGTTTCTTTTGTGATTTCTTTTTCTGTGTGATTATTCTATGAGAGAAACTAAGAAATAAACAAGATTTTTTGATTCTTTCCTTTTTTTTTTTTTTTTTTTTTTTTTTTTTTGAGCCTTAAGCTAATTTACATTTTCTCTCTTATCAGCACTGGATAACATATTTCAGTCTTCAAAATATATGAAATGCTTTTGAACTTTTCATGTATTTTTAATACAAGTGATATCCTGCTGTTTACTGACTCAGTAGTTTTTAATATGATAGAAAGATGGAAATGTCTTTTATTAATTGCTTTTGAAAAACAGTCATCTATTGGGTAAGATTTTGACACTCAGTTCTCATGTTAAACAGGTACCAAGATGATGAATGGACATTTAAACTAACATAATGTTATACATTTAAAGACTGTAAGAACRTTAAAGAAATCTATGTATGGGTTTATAAAAYATTTATGTAATCAAGTATTATAAATGATCTTCAGTTTCTTGTGTTTAATTTTAAAGAATAGAAACACCTGGTTAGAATATCTAATTAGCCCAGTATCATTTTTGTGCACAACAGCCTTTTTCATGAAGCTCCTGTAATGCAAATAAATTAAAAAATCTGGGACAAAAATGAATTGCAATGTTTCCTTTACCTTTTAGTCTCACATTAGAGTAACTTTATTGTATAAGAAACAATCAATTTGTTAAACTTTTTCAGTATTGAGTTTTGCCAGATAAGACATTCTTTTTCCTGGGCACTTAATATTCAATATTTTGCATTTTTATATTTCAAAATTCTCCATATCTGCCTTGCCACATCTTCCTTCACCGGGAATTTCATATGATCCTGAAATGTAAATACTAAAACTAAAGTTTCTCTGTATGAGATGAAAAGTAAAATACTTCATGTCACCGGCATCACTTCAGAGGAGTATTTTGTGCTTGTGATCTACGAATATATACCAGGCAAGGATTTCATAAYGTGCGCGTTTAAAGTCAAACACATATTCACACTAGAAATGTATAATCAAACAACAAAAATCACTTTTGCAATACATTAGAGCATTTTTGAAAATTGGTCTATCCTGTTTTTTTGYGGACAGATCATTTCAAAACTGATTTATACCAGTTTTGAACAAGAAATCTGAAATCTGTATAATTTCTACTTTTTGAATCTTTTATGACAAGATGTAGATAGACAGGCAATCTCTGCAGTAACCATGACTTATTTAATTCAATTAATTGAAAATTGCAGCCAGATATATTCACTTACAGCAATCTGGATTCTCACATCCAACGGAGATATTTCTCAGTGTCATTTCCATCTCAATGGAGACATTTCTAATCAGTAATTATATCTCAGAAATGTAAGTGATACTGTAGTATATTATAGAGAAGATTTGARTATGAGCCTAAAATCATAAAATTATAGGATAGTTCAGGTTGGAAGGGATYTCAGAGAGTCTCTGGTCCAGCCTTCCTGTTCATCCTTACTCCTTCTCCTAAAACAACTAYCAGAAACATTAAAAAAAACAAACAAACAAACAAAAGAGCCCTGAAAATCATGTTTGCACTGTGCTTATTATGCCATGCTACTAGTTAGGTGGAGTTAAGTTTGAGAATTCTTTTTTGTTTAAAGTTTGATCTAAGTACTCTAAATAAAACAATTCAAATTTTGCAACTCTATGGTCATGCACTGGCACTCAGTTTGAGGACAATTAAGTATATCAGTGGGTCATACTTAAAAATGARTATTTATACACACCCAGCAAATCTTTTCTTGAGTTTTGTAGTATTTTCCAACTTCCTTCTTCACATCTAAAAATTAAATCATGTTCTAATCATAAACAAAATGGACTCTGTTGGTTGCCAAGTATTCTCTTCAAAGTATGATATCCACTGCACATCTGCATTAAAAAAAAAAAAATAATAATAAAAAGCTCACCAAAGGTGAGTTTGTTTGCAGTTCCAGTATCCAGATAATGTACGCTCATTGTCTGGTCTTCTTCTGTAGTCCGTGCAGAAAGAAACACTCTTCATCTCACCCATATTAGCTACTTATTCTATGTAAGAAATGCCCCTCTTTTTCCACTATTTAAACAAGCTTAAAATCAGTACCRCCCTTTCAGACTGATAGTGCAGTGCATCAAACACACCTCTAACTGCTGAATATAGCTACTGAAGCTTACCTCCCATCCCCCAAATTAAATACAAAAAATACTTCCAGAAATTACTAAAATATCACTGTAGATTGCAAAGGAAAAACTATGTGAGTGACATTAATAACATTCACAGGGTTTCTGAATGTTTTCTTTTTTAAATTCCTACAATGAACACATTCAAGCTTCATTGGATTTAATATTTGTCTCAGTTGCTTGATTAAAAAACACAGTACACAAGGTTTCRTCAGTTTGCTTCAGTGCACATACAGTACATATATTTTAGACATATAGTTAAGTATACTGCTCATCCTATTTTATACTAAAATTGATTATCCTTCAGAAGACTTTTTATAATGGTGTATAAGTGATTTGCAGAATATCTGCCTATAGCTCTTGATATTGTCATTAAGAAAGTTTGAAACATCTTTGGTAAAGGATATTTAAAATATTTATCAACTTAGACCTTTCTGTCTTTTTTTCAGGAGTTAGTCAGTTGTAAAAATGATGTAAATGTAGACTCCTTTATTAGTTCTGTTCCCATTAAATCAATTGTAGTTGACAGATCTCAGTCAGTTGTTGTAGCATTGGTATTCTATGTGAAGAAGACTGTTTGTAACTGTTATTTGTGATAGGACCACTGTTTTCCTGTAGAACATAACCAACAGCTTTAGGCTGGATTTTTGATTTTTTTCTCATAGAATATTCCCTAAAAATCTCATKGCTGTGGTTGCACTTTTCTGCAGTGTATGATCTTATTCATTCCCAAAAGCTATTGTATTTTGTTAGGCTAGGATTCAAAAAGTTAAATGGTCTCACCCACAGCAAGCAAAAGCTTTCACTTCCATTTATTTGTCTATTGGTATGTGTTACCRCTTTATGAGTGAATTCTTACATCTGGGGTTCATTTGTATTCTGAAGATAATAATAAAAGTTCCTGTTGTATATTCTATTGCAAACATTATGTTCAGAATTTAGAAAGAGATTATTATCAAGGATAGCAGAATATTTTTAAGACGCCACACTGAAAAATAATAATAAAAAAAAAGTGCTAAAAGTAGCATTAGGCTACTCCTGAACATTTTGGAAACAAATTGTTTGTCATCTAGAAAGCACCGGATTACTAGAGAAATCTATATAGAGAATAATATGACAGACCTACTCATAGTCACAGACTTACTCTCTTCATGGTTCTGTGGAAACGTAGTATCAGAATAGAAGGACACATATTACAGGAGGTATAAATGTTATAGTTCTTACTGGGCTAGACTTGAATGAGAAGGAAACATGTCTAGTCCACCCTAGAAAATAGATTCATCCAAAATAGCAGCAGCCAGGGACATAACATTTATGGATAACACTTTAGGGAACATAACTTACATCTCTGACAATCAACTGACATTTTCAAGGCTATGTCCACAACAAAAAGAGTTGGTAACATTCTTTGGTTCAAAATGTAAGAAAGTTGAGATTAGTTTTGACATTTAGAAAGTTCCCTGAGTCAATGGAAAAGTTGCAACCTTAGCTTTATGGACCCTAAAATTTATTCTGATTGCCAGTAGTCATGTATCGTATTTCTAGACAAAAGTCATATTCTAAATTTTACTAGCATCATTGAAATGAATACAAAATATCCTGCAATAAAAAATCATTAAAAATACCTTTTGGTTCAATGAAAAAATAATATTTATTCTTGTCTTTTCCATTTGTCCATGTAAAAAAGAGGAAACAATACATCAGTAAAAAAGATGTGAGAAAAGAAAACCCCAGTGATAAACAGAATGGCTTCCCCAAGGATTGTATGTGAAGGTTATACTAAAGTACACAAGGTTATATTAAAGTTCACAAAGAGTCTCGAAATCAGGAATTTATGCAAGTAAATGCCCCAAATACTAGGCTGCACAACTATAAAAACTTTTTGTGTTGATCACAGGGCTTTGAATCTTTCTGTACAACAAAATGGCTTTAACAAGAAGGCAAGAGTGCCTCTGCTGCAGAATGAAACTGCCAAGGTGGTGGTGGTGGTACTGATTTTCAGCCTTCTTTCAAACAAGGGAGATCTGAGCAAGTAATTATATCCTGTATAAAAATTCCACTCACATCATCTCTTGCTAATCTTATCCTATTCTGCCTTTTTTTTCTCCACACTACAGTCAGTTCGGCATATGTTCTCTAACGGGCTAGATTGATTGATCAGAAAGGAACAGATAACTTTATTTGAAAGCATTRCTTAATTTGAACTAAAGATTTTGGTATGTATATAACAGCTGAGTTGGGATAATGCTTGTTGCAATAGTTTTRGTGGTACACAACACTTGACTGCAACAAACAAACTGTCAATAGATTAAGTATCCCCAGGAAATGATTAGAATAAATGGATTAGAGCTTTTGTATCCTTGTTGAAACAGAACACCATTTCCCTTAAATTTGTAAAAGAATCAAATAAGTTCTGTGTTTCTGCTTTAGGAATAGACAGGTTGCACCTCCAAGATTAAAGTCAGCACCTGTAAGGACTATGCTGTGGGTTTATCGCTGTCATCCAGATTTGTCAGAGTTCAAACAGCTGTTTCCTTTG
This sequence comes from Rhea americana, assembly GCF_003343005.1. Classification (NCBI taxonomy): domain Eukaryota; kingdom Metazoa; phylum Chordata; class Aves; order Rheiformes; family Rheidae; genus Rhea; species Rhea americana. Next base: position 807,116 of record NW_028186340.1, read on the forward strand.
TTCTCAGGAAACATCTGTCTGAAGGTTTTCCACAGGGTCTCTTATCTGTCATCTTTCTTGATGGTCCTATTTATGCCAACTAAATCGCTGTGTTATAACAATATTTTCTAGTGATTTCCAGCAATTTACTATAWTTTTTTCCTACAATCCCTTGTTTTTGCTTCCTTTATCCTGTCAAGTGCCAAACTGTGTAGCAGGCAAAGTCTTATTTCTTTATTGATGATGCCGTCMCTCATACACTCTGTGGTTTCATGAAATACAGGTAAATTCTCATATCATATGCATTGGTTCTATTTCCCTTGAATTACAGCATTTTCTATGTGTTTGGATTATTGAATATTTGATAAAGAGAGATATGAATAAAACCAGTATCTTTTCAGAAGATATTCTTACCTGRCACATAAAATTCCAGCCAACCCATAGGGAATATATTTTTTGTTACTATAAAACAAATAATTATGTCTGTTCAACCCTCTGTCTGATGTTGCCAAAAGAAAAATTCAACTCTCCCCAGATTATTTTAAAATTTAATGACCATCATTGGATAATTTCCCAAAATATTTTTCATGGTTACTTGTCAGAAGCACACTCCTGTAAACAGCAAATCAGTACAAAATACTTCATTGAGAAGGAGAGGAAACATTAGACTATGAAAATCAATAATAAATGAGCAAAATATTTATAAAAATTGTAAACAAATCCAAAATTCCCAGAATATCTTTGTTATGTCTTGGATTCTCTATTAGTCMGTCTATGTATGCAGGTGAAAATTATCCTCATTCTCTGTTCACTGTCTTGTGATTTACAGCTGGGCAAGTTTTGTGTGTTGACAAATTTTACACACCACCTATKATTTCTACCTCGATCAAGCATTACAGTAGAATTGTTGGCTACCTAAGCATAAACTCTGATTTTGTACTCTTTTGAGATTTCATATATAGGTAGGAAACCTGAGCATGTGTGGAGAAACAAGTACAAGTCTGTGGATTTGAAACTTGTTTATAGGAACATTTTAGTTCTAGCAAAAGAAATACACTCATCTTAAAAGGAGGTGTTAATGTAATATTTCCATTTTCTTTATGTATTGTTAAATGCACTCTATCTGAAAATTTCACAMAATAGCAGAAGCATGGAGAAAAGGGAGAACATGAAAGAAGTAGTTGTAAACTACTCATATAGGTGTCTGAGTTGAATATAAAAGATAAAATTATTTTGCTGACTCCAGTCCAGAAAAAAAATGACTAAACAAAAGCAACCTCCCCCCACCCCCCAAAAAAAGTCTTTGATGATTAATTAACAGGGAAAAAAAGTATAATGTAGTTTAAARGGATTTAAGGTACAAAATATTGGGAGAAACTATGAACTGCAAAAATGGATAATGATGATATGTCAAGGAATTTAAGTTGCTAATTTGTTCCAACTTAATTAAGACTTTGGCTTTCAGGTTTTAAAAGTAYGTTAGGTTGGTRTTGAAATACTACTGAAGCTACRTAAGGTAAAAGTTATGAAACAAACAAGAAGAGAGGAAAAGAAAATTATTTTAAAACCTCAAGCTTAAACGGCACATTAGTGGCCCTTTTCAGGCTCTTAGTGGTTCTTTAGTATGGCTTTAAGTTTTTAAACACTTGAGAAGATGAATAAAGTGCTCAATTTAAGCACACGTTAGTGACGAAGATGATATTTAACTAATATAATTAACATTTAAAAATTGTGATGATGACAGGAAACAAGAAAATCAGTAGACTTCTGGAGGTTTGTACTCTCRGAGCTGAGCCATCTGTGTGCAATACCTTTTGTTCATGAAGAGCATCATATAAAATAGAAAATAATAAATTTATAAATGTAAACACTTGTGGCAATTATCCACCTTATGCATGAACATTGCTGCTCCTCACCATTTCTCTATGCTTATAGTCACACTGGTAGGGGSGACAGTTTTAGCACAAAAAATGTCTATTTGCTGAGCACAGGGAAGAGCCGGACTCCCTGCAGCTGGGAGGAAGAAGCAGCTCCTTTTGGCAGTGCTGCCTGTGGGATTCCCAGCCGAAGGGAGGAATTTGCCTCCACTCAGGAGCAGGTTGCGTGGCAGGGAAGGGCTTTGCAAGGCGGTACTTCCACCAAAGCGAAACTGCCCCTCTCTGAGAGAAAGGTGGTCGCGTCGCGGTCCAGTACTCAGAGAGCTTCTCTAGAACGGGGCACGCTCAGGAGGATTTAAAATAATTTTCTTTTCCTCTCTTCTTGTTTGTTTCATAACTTTYACCTTACGTAGCTTCAGTAGTATTTCAATACCAACCTAACRTACTTTTAAAACCTGAAAGCCAAAGTCTTTCGCTCTCGGGAGAGCGACAGCCTCACTGATCTGCCCTCACCAGCGTAAAGAGCCCTTCAGTAGCTCCAAAGAAAGCTAATCCTTCTTGTAAAAATAATCGACTGCTTACTGGAATCAAAACCAGAACCAGAACCTGAATCTACCTCATGAATGTCAGCCATTAATTAGGCCTTGAGCCTGGCCCAGTGCTAGTAAATAGAGTAAGTCACGAGGACAAGGGTTGAGCTTGGGCTGGGTGCCGCCCAATAACAMCGAGCGGCCGTCAGGTCTGCAGCACCGACTCCTCTCCTCCGCCCCCGTGCTGCTGCTGGGCTGCAGTGCTTGTTRACGCAGGCTCAGCCAGCGCGGACAAGTGTTTGCCAGCACCTGATTCTGTGCCTTAGTGCTGTCCACTAGCACAGACGTAACGTGAAAAATTAATTACTCTTTCCCACAGCAAGTCCAGTAAAAGAGACTGGGGAGACTCTAATAGAGAATATCACCGTATCAAAGGGCAGGTACGTCCTGCGCTCTGTTCCTAGCCTAAGTCAAGCAAAGGCAGAGACTCGGAGCAGAACTCCCATCCCACATCTAGCAACACCTACCGAGCAGGAACTTCCTCCCCTGCTATCCTTTCAGACATTAGCGACCGGGAAGACGCTGGCTGCACGCCTCCTGAAGGTAAATGAGGCACAAGGAAAACTCACACTCAAATTTAGGCACAAAATGCATGATAAGCAATTTTGCCTATGCTCAATAGCAGAAATTGGTGTGTTCAGTTTACTGGAGGAAACATAGGAATCTCTGGGGCTGGAAATGAGTTTTGAGGATTTAGATAGCTACACTGTGGCTGTATGCCAGAGATGTTCCTGTGTTAATCCATGTTTTACTTTGCAATGTTGCCAAATGCAAAAGACTCAGAAAAAGTCTCTGGCAACAGCTATTTGCATAGACCTGAAAAAGCCACGCACTAATAGTTTTTTTGTTCTAAAAATATTTGTATTTACRTGTTACATACTATAGTTTCAGATTACATTTTTTGAAACTTATGAATATTATATCAATAGGATAGTCTTAGCTTGCCTGCATGCTTCAAGGAAACATATTTTAATGAGGAGAAAATGTTTTTAGAAGCAAACTTTAAAGTATCAGGCTATGACTGGAGATGGGCTTGGCCTGTAAATAAGTGAAGTAAAGTATAAATTTACTTAGAGAGCTCATGTTGAATCTTATTAACTSAAAATAGTTGTTTTATGTCAAGAGAACAAGGCTCAATGTATCTATGCATATATGTTACCAATTAGGGAGCATAACCTTCACTGTGAGTTGCTTCAAGTTAACATTTTTCAGTGGGACAACTTAATATTATTCAGTGAGACAAGCATAATTTCCTTTGCTTCTCTGAAAGTGATTTGAGGGAAAAAAAATCCCTCCTTAGCATCTTACCTTCTTTGACCAAAATAAATGAAGAATTCTGATATCAATAAGCCATATTCCTTCTGTGAGTATTCTTTCTATGAATAAACAAGTTGAGTCTTAAAAATTAGTATTATTCCAGACAGTATTGAGCTATCTTTGTTGAAATTTGTAGGAATATAATGGGACAAGTGCTATTCTCATTTATTTCCCATAAAATTCTATTATAGTAAATGGATTGATACTTAAAGTAAGACCTTGCAGAATTAAGTTCATTGATTCAGAACTGAAGGTCTAAATGACAATATTCTTCCTCTGTGTGGTAGATTACCTCAGATTCTTGCTACAGTTCATGAACCAAATAAATTACTATGTTTTTGCATACTGACTTGAAAAAAAATATATAAATCATGTATGCATGAAAAAAAGAAAAAGTGGTAAAAAAAGAAGTACTTTGCAAATACGCATTTTTTTTTTAATTTATTACCTAATTATAAGTCATCATCATCTAGAGTCTAATACTCAATACCAGGAAAGGTAACATCCTTGAATAGCCGGTCCTAGTGTATAAGGAAAAATTATCAGATATCATTTCTGATTGTTTGTTGTACAAAGTATTCTAAAAATTTAAACTCTAAATTTTAAAATTTAAAATAGTCATTGTTTCAGCAGCTGAAAAGACCAGTAGCTCTTTCCACTTTGGCTTMCTATTTGGAAACCTTTCTTGAAGTTATACAATCACTGATTTGGACAGATGTGTTTATATTTATGCTACCTCTGGGCTATCTAATTTGTAATTTCCTTTTGCCACTTAAAACAGCTTCAACAGAAGGTCTACTGAGAATATTCACAAACTTTCCAACCTAGTATATCAACTTGTGGATAATTTATTTGTAAGAGAGAACATAAGTCTTTAAATCTTCCCTGCAGACTGGAGGGCCTAAACCAAAAATATCTGTTTCTTAAGTCATCTAGTTATCAGTAGTAAAGTCGAGACATTACAAGTTTCCTCAATTTTTCTTTTTTTTAATTATTTTTTAATAGAAAGTAATTCTTGCCAATATATTTGACAACTTCTGAAAAAGCCCAATGGCAAAATCTCCTCATGTAAAGAATATCTGGATTTAGAAGCACTGAGAGCTAAACTTTTAATACAGCCAAGAATGGTAGGTTTTAGTCATAAATAGAAACTGATCTGTATGTATCTAGAGGAGTTAACTGGGGAAAATGAGGCATCTGGAGAGTTTAGGCATTTCTTCTGGTAATCTTTGAGTGGATTTGAGAAGACATCAAAATTGCAATTTCTAAGTCTCACTTCAGATTCCTAAATTATGACTTTAGATTTTGTCCCCAAAAGAGTTCAGTGCTTACAATTCAGTGAAAATGGAAGATTTTCATTATCTTGCAGKATTTCTTGTACAATCAAATCTAATGTATTGAAGTGACCAAATCTTGCTTATGTGCAAACCGAGATGACTGTCTAGCATGCAGTTCCTCATGAACTAATACTTTTGCCTGTGCAGACCTCCACTGAAGTCACCAGGGAACCACTTTGGATAGGAACTACTTTTACTGACCATCATGCAAGTTTAGGGCCTTTATATGACAAGTGGAGTTTAAAATATGTAATTACATTAAGGAAATTAGACTGAGCCACAAAAAAAAATCTGATTTATTTACACTGAAATAAGARACAACCCCAGAACTGAATCATGTGGAATTATTCTGGATCAGCTTGGTAGGATTCAGACTGTAATATAATCCTCCAAAGCCAGAGGCATACTACATCCATCTCTGAGGGAAAAAAAATATGTTAAGAAATTGTCAGTAAAATGTGCAGACAAATGTATACATGAAGGAGATTAAGAATCAAGATTTGGAGACTTAAGAGAACTATCTTAAATCAAAATGCCATGGACATCTGGTGAGAGGTCATTACAGTTCATTTCCAGTTGCAGGTGTTCAGTCAGCAGTACCTTATTTTGGACATGAATCTCAAAAAATATTTTTTTTCCCTCAATTGACAGTGGGAATACTACATTAGCGGAAAGAAACATCTTTTTATTTTCTCTCTCTCTCTCTCCTAGAGAGGTAAGGAAACAACATTACTGTCTCTAAATTATTGTTGGTACCAAAAGTAGAAACATCAAAGAAGCACATACATTATTCTGAAGAGCTGACTGCAGACTGAGTGATGCATAACATTTAGAAGGTTGCAATTTTCCAAGTAATATGGGTCTTCAGTAAGTGAAGATCAAATTGAGTTAGAAGCAAGCAGTAATTGAGAAGAAGGAGCTGACACATTCCATCATTTGATTTAAATTGTAGCTTGTGGATAGATTTTTTTGTGATTTCTCTGTCACTACTGACAGATTTCTAATGAGTGACATATTTATGAACAGTCTAAACCATTTGGCCAAAATAGACACAATTAGCCAGCCATAGCCTTAATGGTGCATTAGATTTAARTGCCTTAAATAACTGGAAGACGTAGTATATATATTAGAGTTATGCACACAAATAATTTTCCAACTCAGCTGTTAAAACTAAAAACAAACAACAAAATTACCAGCAGAAGCCATCAGAAATTTGCTTTTCTTTCCTTTTCCTTCCAAAAATGAAAACACAAAATATGTTTTTAATTCAGCATAAAACACTGAATTTCACCCAAATATAATGTTTCTTTTGAAGAATTTGCAAGAAGAATGAAGGGAGTGATCTGTGGTATGCCTGTCTATATTCTGCTGGAGAAAGATCATCACACTAATACAAACTCTATGCTCTCCTCTACTCAAAATTACTGTAATGCATTTCTTATGTGCCTGTGMAAGCTAGAAGCAATATGTTCTTTCTTGTTGATATTATTCCATTTTATATAACCAATTAAAAATTTAGTTGCGAAAGAATCAGTATCCATATGTCCTGCCTACTAGCCAAAAGTCTCAACCACAGTAAGAAATCTGTTTCTCTCAGTGTTTGTTAAATATTTTATAACTGAAGTATTTCTAGCACAGAGACACAAAGATCTTTTTGACTCCCCAGTGTCTAGTTGTACAGGGAAAGAAAGATCCAAATTTAAATCTTTACAACTGTCTTAAGAGATATTTGAACCTCCTTTCTTAAATGCATATATCACAAGATTTAGAACATGCATTGGAATCTGAAACAAATCTCCCTTACCACCTCCACTGAAGTTGTTTCATTTTATATAAAATATTTTAAAAGCCATTGACAAAAATGTCAAGAGAATGATTCTCTAGTCCAGAGGTTCAGCCATCCACCTTCTGTGACACAAAACAATTTACTCCACTGAATATCTGTGTTTTTATATAAGCTGAACAGTATAAAAAAAGACATAATGAGATCAACCTTACATAGCAATTAGGTGTTTTGCTCAAACTCTTGGAAGGTGGAAAACACAAGTCTGAATCCCARCGAGAAGAGAAAGGAAATGAACTCAAATCTTCCAGGTATAGGGGAGTATTCAATATTTGAGTTACAGAGTAGAAGGTCATCATCACCTTTGGCATTTTAGAAGAAAAGATCAGCAGGGCCAAAAGATGTGCCAGATAAATTTCTGACTCTTTCACAGCCATTTTCTCTGACTATGGAACAACTGGTTTATCTGTTCCTGCTTCAGCTTTTGATCCTTTAAAATGAATACTATATATTGATATCTAATTAGAAAATAAACTARTCAATATTGTGTCCTTCCTTAACTGCTGTGATAAAGAATGTTTAGTGTCAGCATTTCCCAAACCGTCATCTCTTCCCCTTCTGTTCTCTCACYGTAACGGTACCTCAGGAACTAAAATTGTTTCAAGGAAAAAATTCCGTGAAATAATTACCGAACAACTCCTATAGCTGCGTTGCACTGAAGCCACAAAGAAGGCAGCACAGCAGCACAGCCACCTCCGTCAGCTAAACCCTCATAATACGGAGAGCTGGCCCTGGCCTCCGCATCTGCTAGCGCAGCTGACCCATCTGCCTGGAGTCATCAAAAGGAGCTGGCACGTTCTTAGAGCGTCGTAATCCTGACAGGGACCGTGAAGCAAACRGTTTCGGTACACATGAGCAGCCACGCTGGTTCAAACCACTGATCCATCTAACAGAGTTTTCAGCCTTTGGCAGGGGCCATAAGCAGAAGGGAAAAATAAGAGCAGGGCAGGCACACATGATATGTTCCTCTTGGGTCTTCCCCAGACTCCAGCTATTTTCAGCCCCGGGCATTTCCTGGGCCTGAAGGGTTTTGTCTGCTAAGAGACTCCTGGTGCATCTTCTGTCCTCCCCCTGTCTTGTCTGCCCTCCAGCTCACATAAACTTCTTGCACCTGCGGCCTCCTTTGGCAAGGAGGTCTGCAGGCCTGTTTCCTGCGGTGTGAAGACCTGTCTTTCATCTGGTCTGGACTCAGCTTCTGCCAGCTTTATCTGATGCCCCTTCTCGTGTAGAGGAAAAGATAGGGATTCCTGGGAACTTTTTAATCCACTCATGATTTTTCAGACCTCTGTCATAGTTCCCCAAGTTGACAAATATTCATTTCCTTTTAAGAAATCCCTTTATACCTTATTCAGACTCGTTGCCCTTCTCTTTCCCTCTCTCAATCCTATTGTATCCTATGTGCCTGCACCAGAATGGCACAGTGTAGGTGGAATAGATTTACACAATGGTGCAATATTTTCTCTTCTGTTTTCAGTTCCCTTTTTAATAAATCCTAATTAACTAACAGTTAATTAATAAAAATAATATTTAACTTGTTCCTTTGACTTACACCAAGCACTAAACTGATGCTTTCATAGAACTATCTATAATAAACGAAGATTTCACTCAGTGGTAATAGTCAGTCAGAGCCCATCACTTTATATACGAAGCTAGGGTTTATTTCACCATCTAAATTATTTGCATTTATCTATTTTAAATTTCATCTGTTGTTTTATTTCCCAGTGACTCAGTTTTGTTAAGTGTTTTTGCAGTTCTTCATGGCCTGACCGTCATCATACTGTTTAAAGTGTTTGTACTAATACCTCTGTAAGGATGTCATACCTCTGTTCACTCCCTTTCCCGGCTTCTTTATAAGCACGTTAAAGAAGTATAAACCTCAGCACGAAACTCTGTGGAATTCCAGTGATAATCTCCCCTTTTTGCAAGAATTTAATCATTGTTTAAATTATTTTTAAAGTCTTCTATTTATAGCATTGAATAAGAAAAKGGCATATGTATATGATTATTTGCAGAAGCTTTTCTGGGTATCAAGTAATGCATAACAAAGAATAAAAGGGTGACTATTCATTTCATGTAAACCATGCAACAAAAAAACAAACAAGCTGTGATTTATCAAGCTTACAAAAATTCATATTATTATGAACTTACAATAAAACCAATCTTACTCTAAAGTAATTAGATGAAATTCTTATSAAGAACATTTAACTGTATTAGTCAAAATTGAAATGCATCAGCTATATTTCATATTGAATGTTATTCTCATCTTTTTTCCTACTGTGAAGAATTTTCCAGCTAATTAGAATGCATCATAATTCTGAAGCCTAGCATCAAATTTTACATTCTCTCTACAAATTTTAATTAAACAAGCAACTCAGAACAGATTAGTTTTGTGCAAAAAACATTAAAATGGGTTGAAATATATTCTCACAGAACATCGTTACTGAAAAACTCTGAAAGCCTTAAGTCATGATGAATCAATAAAAATGTAAAATATTTTCYTCTTAGAAGTATTCAGTTAATGGGGGAAATATATTAAAAATATCATATTAAGTGATTTACAAAGAAAATACTAACATTATTTTAGAAYAGATTTAATGAACTCTATTCCTAATGCATTTTAGGATTTTTAGTAGGTGCATTAYATGCTTAAACTATACAAATATTTTGCAAATGTAAGGCTGTTTTCRTGATGAATATTACATTACTACCACTGACATACCAGTGCCTTGATCTACATTGTACATGCCATTTGAGAGCAACAGAAATTGAATTCTTTGTTAATACAACCTACTGTTAGAAATGTTTATTTTCAAGTAAATAAAAGTTATTCCCTACCTAAATTTAAGAATCTCATTTAGCTACCTAATTTAAAAGCTTAGTTATCCCACTCTCCCAGTAGTCACTGAGGAAAGAGAGAAAAAAAAAGAAAGACAGAAAGAGAAAGAGAGAAGGAGAGAGAGATCGGCAGTATGATTTAGAGATGCTAAACTGGAAGCCTAAAATCGAGTATATGAATTCTGTCATAGTTTAATTCTTTTCTTTAAAAAATCCCTGTGAGGGGAGACCAGATCTAGGTCTCCGAGAGAAAAGTGGGACCAAGACCAGTCTTAGAATTTCAGTCAGTATTCGCCCAAGTTGTATGAGGATCCGTTTTGCCCCAGCAACACCCTTACCAACAGTAACATATAAAAGGATATGAAATGGAAAGTAATGACATTTGACTTTTCGGAAAATTTGAGCTTACTTGTTTTTTTTTTTAATTGCTTAAAGAATAATGCCATTCATTAAAATACAGTACAGAGAACACAGACAATATTGCAAACAATCTGTTCCAGAATTACTTTGCTGACTGTATCATAAAGACACACTGCTGCCCTTCCTCRTCACAACTTGTGGYTTTGATAAGGCCAGTATTAGAGTGGACAGTGAGTTACTAAATCACATTTATATACGTACAATATGGGAAGAATATATTATTTTTGTAACAATAAATGCTGTAATCTGTCTAAATTCTCTATCTCTTGAGATGATGGGTCAGGAAAGTCAATGTAAGAGAGAAACTGAATGCCTGTGCACCTCACCCACAGAGAACTGACTTGGTGAAACTGAGATTAGAAAAGTTATACATTGGGGACTTAAAGCTTAGTAGATAAAGGTTTTAAAATGTGGATTTTTCACATTTACATTCTACTGAAGACTTTTATGTTCCTCTTTTATACATAAAAGGAAGAATTAAGGGCAATGAGTTCAATGATTTTATTTTAATCTACGTCTTTCATTTCACCCAAAGGGATATTTAAACTTTATTTTAAAATATGTATTAAATCAGCCCCCACAAGCACTGCTTGAATAAGTGTTTGCCAGAATATGTATTAAATCAACTCCCTCCCCCCGGCACTGCTTGAATAAGTGTTTGTCAGAATATATGTAAATCTCAAGAAATTGGACCTGCAATAAGTCAGGCATAACACACTTGCTCTAGCCTAMAATGCCTAGGCAAGATCTGAACCTAAATGCCTGACATAACTATGGTGAGCTATTATCACATTCAATATTTTTGTCTTTTGAAGTACATGTGCCTTTATACACACCATATGCATGCACACAGTCTTAGATATGCACAGAGATGTAGTAAAAGGCAATTTACAGCTTCAGATTGTTTTTCCTTGTTGACTGATGTAAGTCTAAATATTTTTTTTTTTTTTCCCCTCTCTTGGGGTTTATTACACTCACTAGATCATTCACAAGCATTCTGGGAGGACTCCTTTTGACATTGGAATTAAAATTACTGAGTCTTGCCTATTACAGAACTTTTTTTTTCCTATTATATCATGAGACTTCCCACGAAGTGGGACCAATTTTCTTAGTTTTMTTGAAATTAATACTAGTAAGACAATGTATAGTGAGTAGTAGTGCTACTGTACTGACACGACCTACACAAAAATGAGTATCTTTGTATAGTATTACAATTTCCTGTGCCACTTTTTCTTTCTTATTGCCAAAGGGTAATTACCTACGTTCCTATACTGCTGAAGATAGTAGAGTTGCCAAGGCTTGTATCAAATGGTTTTCCTAGCTASATATTTTATGTGAAATCCCCTTTTCTTTGAAAATTTTGATACAACTTGTTTAGCTCGGGGCATATATGTAAGACATATCATCCAAATGGTTGAGATTTGACACAGAGTAAGAGAATATTTTTCTGAGGTTCTTTCCCAATGTAAAATACAGTTGTCATATTTTGTTGCCTAATCTATGGTTTACGTTTTTTAATTTGATAATTATATTAAAATAATTGAAGAAATGCTTAAATTKGGGAACAAGTATGTTACGTACCACCTTCTCCAATATTTTTTTTTCCATTTATTCAAGTCAAGCATTCTCTGACATGCTTCATTCATGTCTCGTCCAGAAGAATCCAGAAAAACACTCATTACCCATTTTCTTATCACGCTGAATAGCTACATCAAAGTTCCTCTGTGCTATTAAAAATACATTTTACTTCATTTCTTCCTTATTATATATCTTGGATTCTTTTTTTCATCTTAATACACATATATTAGCAAAAGTAGCAAGAATACACTCAGATTTGAAGACTCTTCTCTGTCTTTTGACACTTCTGCTCTGTGTTCCACCATTTGACATGACATAGGCCTTTGGAGCTTTTGTCAATCATAGCAAAGCTCTGTTATCTCTTTGGCACTGGCCTGTGACCATATAGTGCAATATACCCTTATAGCACTATACAAATGATTGATAGTAGCTGTTAAAGAAAAGACTAAGAAAATTACTGCACACAACAGATTCTGTTTGTCATTCATCATACAGACTGTCGAAAATACATTTTAATTCCAATTATGAACTTATTAATGACAATCACAAATTTCTGTGTATGTTAATGATTTCCAGTCCAGTTCTCTTCTTACTATCTTCAGTAGGTCCAGATTCAATTTTCTGATGTACGAGTTCTACTGTCATTGATAAAATTCTATTTTCTCACTAATATAGTAATTATTCTGGAAATACAATGAGCTAGTTTAAACCTAGCATGTAACAAGAGGAAGACTTTCAATGACTAATTTAGTACAATAATGAAAGTCCATGAAACTCTGTACACTTACCAATTATAGAAAGATGTTCATATCACCACTCTTATTACAAAGGATCTTGGCCAAAAACACTATTAAAGGGATGTATTTCTACAGATGATCTATGAAATAACTTCTTTGTTTGGTGTTTGACAACTTACACATATTTTGATCTGGAATAGCTTTCCTTTCAGAGTAGGATAACAAACCCACCGTTTTTCAGACAGATATCAAACAAGTCTGCAGCAATACTTGTTTCTAGGAGGAGGGGCCTCGCTACAAGACTAGTGTACTATCTGTCCCTTCATCTCTAAGCTTTGTTTAGACACCCAGAGAGATAAACAGCGTTTAAATAATGGCACAAATTCATAGAATGATATAGGCTATAAGGGACTCTGGAGGTTATCTGGTCCTACCTGATGATCAGTGCAGGACCAACGTAGACCAAATTGCTCTGGGCCTTGTCCACCTGTGCTTTGAAGCTTGCATCTAAAGGACATATCTAAAGCAATTTCTTTCTAAAATATAGAACTAACCTAAAAGATACAATTGTAGCCATGAGACTCAGTCTTGGTCCAGTTTTTATCTCTTCTATCTCTAAAATTCCTACTTTCTTCATAGATTGAAACTGGCAACAGACTTCAGTTACCTCCACAATTTCAGTAGGATTTCATGGCAATCCATTAAATTATTTCTTCACAATGACATGGTCCTATACCTTTCCTATTTTCATTAGAGCAGTTCTGCAGAGAAGGACCTGGAAGTGCTGGTGGATGACAGGTTGACCATGAGCCAGCAATGTGCCCTTGTGGCCAAGAAGGCCAATGGYCTCCTGGGCCGCATTAGGAAGAGTGTTGCTAGCAGGTCAAGGGAGGTGATCCTGCCCCTCTACTCAGCCCTGGGGAGGCTGTATATCCAGTTCTGGGCTCTCCAGGACAAGAGAGGCATGGAGCTACTGGAGAGAGTCCAGCATAGGGCTATGAGGATGATCAGAGGGCTGGAGCACCTGCCCTCTGAGGAACRGCTGCGAGAGCTGGGCCTCTTCAGCCTGGGGAAGAGAAGACTGAGGGCGGATCTTATCAATGTGTACAAGTACCTGAAGGGATGGTGTCAAGGGGACAGGGACTCTTTTCAGTTGTCCCGTGTGACAGGACAAGAGGCAATGGGCCAAAATTGAAGCACAGGAAGTTCCGCCTGACYGTGAGGGGGAATTTCTTCCCTGTGAGAGTGATGGAGCCCTGGCACAAGTTGCCCAGAGAGGTGGTGGAGTCTCCTTYTCTGGAAATCTTCAAGGCCTGCCTGGATGCAACCCKGTCTAACACGCTCTAGGTGATGCTGCTTGAGCAGGGGGGTTGGACTAGATGATCTCCAGAGGTCTCTTCCAACCTTACTGATTCTATGATATGCTGTATTTAGTGTAGCTTTCTGAGGAATGAAATGAACAACAACAGTATGGCAAGCCCAAGAGATATTCATTTTCCATATCTATTGCTTCAAGATTAAAAAGAGATTCCTTTAGAATGGACATCATTTSTGTGCATAAAACAGGCATCACATAAGGAATACTGTCATTTATGTCAATGTTAAAGCCACACGGCTCGTAGAGCCATTATCCCAGAACTAATCTCAGCCTTTTAGCTTGCAGTATAGACGTGGCCTCAGCCTATCCTTTTCTCAGTCCTGCAACAGCCACAGATTTTCTTTTATCTRAAATCAGACCCCACATTCAAGGAAAGAAGAGATGATAGAACAAACCAGGGCAAGGTGCTTGTTGCACTCACTATCTTGTTATGATCAGAAGGGAACACATACAGAGCTAAAAAGTTATTGTTGGCCTGGTTGATGTTTTCACAGCCGAATAGTCTTAATTATCTATTATAGAAAAGCCTGAATAATAAAATGGCTAAAATTATTTCACTAAACACTCCTGTCATAGTAGTTAGTCCTTTTCACTGATGTTATCCTCTCACTTCCAACATCCCCCTGTGTCCTGAGGGTGGCATTTTACATTTTCCTCAAGAAAAATGGTGCTTGARGGGCTTGGGGGATGAGGGGAGGGTTAAAAAAGGCTGGCAGCATCCTGAGGCCTTTGTCTAGAGGAGTGTGACGCTCATGGTGGAAGGTTCTTCCTCCTCTGTCAGGAGGACCTTCTACTAGTAATGGCAAAAATCATATTTACTTCATTACAGTCTATTTCATCACCCAGAAGCTGTTTCCTTTTCAGTGACCTTGTGGCTTTCTCCTTAACACTGCTATTTCTATTAGCTCCTTTCTGAGATATGGTGACCTTATGCCCCATATGCCACACCACCAGTCCACCCAGTGATATAATGACATGTTCTAATCCCCCTTCCTTTTGTAGTAATTTCTGACCTTCTACCTGTTTTTTGGATTGCTTCTGAGTTTTGACCCTCAGAGAACTATCCATAATGGATACAAGAACTCATGTCTGAAGCTCATTTTGAGTTCATCATGTAGGTACAGTTGGAAATGGATGCGGGGGATTTTCCTCACATAAATTGCTTCATGCATATCACCCCCAGATTTCCCCAGTCATTTTATTACCCAGCTACTTAGAGGTCACGAGATTTTTTTGGAGCTCTTCATGGAGAGCTTTAGATTGGCCTGTATCTAATTGTTCTGTGATTCTTGTAAACTTTACATCATCTATATAGTTTTCAGATCATTCGTGAATGAATGGTAGCTTCTTGTCATTATGCAAGTATTTGTCTAGTCCAGCCGCTGCTTTCCTCTTAATCAACCATGAACCCATTAAATTCCTTAACATTTTTAATCCCCTTTAGTAAGGCAATTTTTCAGAGATGTTTGAAAATTTTATTGCATATTGACTGATCAATACTATCATTTACTTCTTCAAAAACATTAATAGATTTGTGGTGCATGGATTCCCGCCACAAAAACTATATTGATCTTCCCATTATATCACTTTTATTCATCTGTCTACTAATACTATTCTTTATTATAACATCTACTAGGTTGTCTTGTAGTAAAATTAGATTTATTCATCTGTACTTCCTAGGATTATTGCTAGAGTCATTTCTAAAAAYTGATGTCATATTTGTCAACTTACATTCCTTTGGCATTGAGTCTGATTTGAACAGTAAGTTACAAAACACAGTTAATATTTCAACAATGTCATAGCTGAGTTTCTCTACTACTTCTGGATGAATATCATGTACCCCGGTGACTTCTTGTTGTTCCTCATACTAATTTGTCCTAAAACCTCTTTTGACAGTTCAGCTTGAGACTGTTCCTTAACTCATTCACTTTAAAAAATGTCTTGGTCTGGAATTTTCCCTGTGGTAAGTTGCACTGCCAAAAATAAAATTACTATGTTCTGAAATGGCCTTATGTTCTTGATACATTCCTATTATACCTTGAATCTTTACATACTTGTTTTTACAAAAACTAAGGAAAAAACAAACTAAATCAAGACATAATAACAAAAAAATAAATAGAGAGAAACTTGCAGTATGTTTCCCTTTATAAAAAATTCCACAGGTAAATATGGTCATCAAAAATGAGAGATCAGGGTTGGCATTTTGATTGAGATTAATATCCCCAATTTAGCTTTCTTTAGCTATGCTTTCTTGATTATATTCTTATTTTAAAAAAAAAAAGAAAGAAAGAAAAAGCAAATGGATTTTATGGCTCAGTTCAGTTGTTTAAGCATGGGCTTCCAGTGCCACTGGTTGGCCCTGTTGGACAGGCAGATAGATGGAGGAGAAGCGAGTTACTCCGGGCCAAGTCCAAATGACATGAGGTGTCATTGTCTGGGCAACTGAATCACGCTCTCAATGGCTGGTCAGCTGATTTACTCTTTGGTCTGTACTGCCTTTAACAGGATCGTTAGACACATACTTTTAGTCAGCCACGTGAGGGTGTCTTAACTGCAAATTGAATCTTGTTCTTGTTTTCAAGCGTCTTTTCTGATTGAAGGAATTTGAACCTGTATTTGCCAGAAGAGTGTTTTAGCTATCACAGCAGACTATTCAGAAGACTTTTAAGATCATTCCTCCTAATGCTCCTATGCTTATGAAATACTTTCACTTTCAGTGAGACCAAAAAGGAGAGATAATTGACTCTTTAATTGCTATATATGGGGCATGAATATAGAAGTTTTATATAGAAAGCGATTGCTGTGAAACTGTCAGACTGTGGAAGATCCATGTTAAAATATCTCATAGATGATTTCATAGGATAACCTTGTGCAAGATTTGGTTTCAARTACTTTGGCGTCAGAAGAGAAAATTGACCTAAATCTTTCGCACACTGTGACTATCTGATCTTCTAAACTGTTAGGTTAAAGGGCTAATTCTATGGGATTTTGAGTAAAAGACAAAATAAACAAATGAAAAAATCCAGCTAAAACTATGCAGGAAAAACAGCCAGATCTTCTGAATATTTTAAAGACTCTGAAAATACTTTTTTTCAGCAAATAACCTGTTTGTCTATAAGATATTCCCCCTCAATTATAGATAAGTAGTTTTGAATTTTTTAATAAGGGTTTATTTTAAACAYGAGTTTTCTTAGTTATTCTTTCTCTCTTATAGTGCTATATATATGCTTGATATATAGATGATATAGATGTTGACACCATAATTTTGCAAAATTCAGTGTTCTAATACTAATTGTTGCAGAGTCAAAGCCTTCAAATGCATTCTTTCTTATTGGATGACTTTCTATTTTTAGAGTTATATGTTTAGTATTTTTACACTTAGATGAACTTAATCAAGCTGTATGTGGTGAACAGCATGTGGTAAAGAATTAGTTTAGTGCAAGAGCAAGCACTCGGTTCGATTGGAAGGACACATTTCCTCTTCATGCTTCAGCTATGTGTCTTCCCAGTCCAGAGCCTGTCCTTTCTGGATAACTTGTCTTTCTTGGGTAACGTGCCTGGGTTTGTCATGAAGTACTTATGCTAYTCAGGGATTCCCCTAGGCATCATGATGTTAAAACGACATAAAGTGTGGCATTTTTTAAAGCCAAGAATCATCATAGTGGCTTTTTAGCCTGTGGATTAGTTCTTTTTAATGATACACTGCATATCTTTGCCAGTAACTTCTCTATTTCACACTTAATTTCCTTCACAACTCTCAGATGAATATTATCTGGTTTTAGTGATTTACTACACTTAAGTTTTTAAAGTTGCTCTATAACTTCCTCCTTCGAGGCTTTCATTTTGTTAAGGCCATAGTATAATTTCCSATGAAAAGTGCCCTTGGAAGAATGATTTCCCTATAGTCTTTGATAGTAAAGACAGATGCAAAAAATTAATTTAACTCCTCTTCTATTTTACCATCCCCTCTAATTGCTCTCCTCATTCCTTAGTCCAATATACCTAATGTCAGATGCACAATCTTCTGTCTTTTTATGTGTTGCATAAAGTTTTATTATTTATATTGCTCTACCTACCAGTGCACTCTGAATTGCATGCTATGAAAAAGCTGCAGAGCAACCTTGGCATTATTCAGCAGAATACCTGTTGTACCTTTTTCTCAGTGACCTTGCATTTTGAGTAGTCATTTACATCCTTACAAGTAGTGTAGAACTACAAAATAAAAATTGTAGCATTTTCTAACTTCTGTGGCATGGATGTAAATAATTCTGGAACAAAGCAGGGGAAAAAAGACTTCTATTATTGATGAAAAAAATAAATGGATATAAATGTAGGTAAGCTTGACCACTGAGGATCCATGACTGAATGGGAGAAATATACTTCAGGATTTCTTTTTCACAAAGCCCCTTTCAATGTGATTTTGAAAGGCATCACTATAATCATTCTTCAAAGTGTATTCAGTGGAGCGACGGTGAAACATTCTTATTGCTTCCTTACTGACTACTTGCAGCATCTTCTTCTTAAAGAGTATTGCAAGGTGAAGGAAAGAGTGGAGRCTGATGAAAGAGGAATGAAGTAATTAATTTTCATTTCCCGCATTCCACAAACAGCTCTCTTATTTTTGGACTCCTGCCTCTCTGTGAAATATGCAGAAAGAAGAAATCTCTCTTCACTTACAATGAAGTTGGATTACAGAGCTGGTAGACAACATAGCCCAAGAGATAACTTCTCTGTCATTCCCAGCAGAGATCACAGGCTGGGCGCTGCCGTGGCCTTGCCAGGGCACAAGGGGTGCTGCCGGCCCTGCCCCAGCCCCATCTCCAGCTTCATCTCCAGCCCCAGCTTGTTTTAACACCCCTCCAATTCCCTGCCTCTATTTCTTCCTGAGAAAACCATAAACTTTGTGCTCCCTGGTTCCCTGATGTGTTTCCTTCTGCTCATAACAAGACTTTGAATGTATAAGATGCAGATTCCAGTTTAGAAAAAAAGATGTTGGAAAGAAGGTATAATTTAATTTCAGTTTCTAAAATTATGCATAGGATGTGATAAGGGAATGATTTTTATAATTTCACTCAATACRAAAAGTAATACAAAAAGAAACAAGGAACAAATAAAACTTTTTTTTTGAGTAATATATAATTAAAACATGCAAATCATTTTTCCTTGGTGGCAACACAGACAGAATTAACCAAAAAAAATGTTAGAGAATTCATGGTTTATCAGTGGGGATTAAACAAATTAGTCTAGATAAATTTCAACACTTTATCAGTGCATGTCTTAAGTCCTCAAGGCACTCATTGTTAGCTCCTGTGAAGTTTATTATGGGAATGCTTAGCTTCTCCATTGATTTTTTTCTATTTTTTCACGAGTCCTACTTGCCTCTCTGAGTTTCAGCTTAGGAGACATATTACTAATTCTTTTCAGCAGTTCAATATTTTTATGTTTATATTTTAATTTGCTAACATCCAAAAAAGAAGAAAAAGCAGTATATAAGGAGGCATATGGCATTCTTCTTAAATTAAGTTAAATCTAAATATTTTGGTAAGCTTTTTCAAACAAAAAAAATAGTTATTTTAAAATTGATTCAGGTTCAGTTATTATTCACTGATATTTTGGTTCAATTTCTGTCCCRGAAAACCAGTTAGTCACTTGATCATAAATAAAACAATAATCCATTATCTTTTAACAAAATTGTATATACGGAAATTATGTTCTAAATACATGAGAGTATAAAGCACCAATTCTGTTAATTATATATGTGGTGTTTCAACAGGAAAAAAGACAATTTTCTGCTCACATCAATTTGRTTATTAATTCTGCACCATGACTTACCATGTTTTGCTGTTATATTTTTTTTCTCTTATTTTTATGGAAAGGCAATGATGATTTTTTGAATCATTTGTGAAAAGCAGATAAAAATATAGTAGTCTCTGGCTATTTCTCTTCTGTTGTTATTAATTGTTTTAAATAAGTACTCAGTTAGAATCTACAACAAGAAAACTTTTATAGTTTTCCAGATAAGACATCTTGACATTCACATGAGGAACCATTATTGGTCATTGTCGATCTGTTAAAACTGCCAAAATGAAATCTGGAGCCTTATTTTTCAGTGGATAGTTCAAGTCATGCCACCTGTTCTATACAATTCTGTAACGATACACCCTCTAAAATCAATGCTGTTGTATAAAACTCTTAGTGTAATAACATAAGAACATACTACAAAGGAGTCCAGGCATTCAAAGCTGAGAATCTGTCTTCCACAATGCTACCTTTTCCTTGAATTTTCTGTGTACTTTGTAATTTTCTGTTTAACAGCCCTATTGTRTACATTTATATCAACAGTTCTCTAAATATGCTTTTCCAAATATTTATTTTATACACAAACACACACACACACTCTTGATGTTCTATTGATTTATTTCTTATGCCTGTTTTTAGTACATATTAACTTGTATTTGCCATTTTCTCTAAGTTTTCTTGAGCGCTATATATTTTATCTTTTATAGTCTTCCATGTATTMCGTGTAACGTATTTTGCAAAAGATCCAAACAGTGTGTCTGAGAGACAAGAACTGAAAATAACTCTGTAGCATTGGGCTGAATGTTTGCTTGCTAATAATATCCTCATAAAAGCACAAAAAGAACCAATGGAAAAACAAAAAGCATAGATTGTGTTAGGAGTTGTACAGGCCACAGGAAAAGAGAAGGYTTGGTTTTCTATTACCTCCATTTTGTAATGTCATTTCCGTATGCTCAAAGTAAATGTAAAATACTGCCAAAATCAAAATAGTAGTATTTTTCATTCATTTTCCACACCTGAGCTGTTCAAAYGTGCAGAAAATTAGAGAATAAGGTGAAAAGTTCCTAACCTGTAAAGCTTATGGTCTAATGCTGCAGTTCCACAAAGAATTAAATATCCATGAAGGTCTATATTTTCTTCCATGGCATTATTTCTGGGTGCCAGCATGTATTTTCACATTGTAACTTGCGTTACCAGGTTGTTTAAAAAGAAATTTTGTGCCTCATGGAGATAAACTGAGCAAGTCAATGTTACAGGCCTTTCCCTCAGCCAGATAATCATTACAGGAGAGACCCTTAGATGGTAGGGATCTATATTTAAGAGAGACCTGCCTCATAGTGTTAACTGTTGTCAGGCTGTAAAACTTGATTCAAAGAAATTCGGGAAATATAAACTGTGTCCCTGGGAAAAGGGGCTGAGGAGGTTTCTTCTCCTTCGATTGATAGGCTGAGGTTACATTTGTTAAATTTGCCTCATTACATTTTACTGTAGGTTCACTATGATTTGTAAATTAAGAAATCGTTGAAAGTATATAATAAATGGCACTTTTTGGAAAGATTTTTTGGACTTGTTTACATCTAAATAAAACATATAACTTAAAATGTTTCATATTTGCTTCTCTCATACTTTTCTTTCCTTTCTACAGTGTTTCACAGTATAATAGATGTTTTGCATAGCCATGCTACAAAAAGTAGATACATGAAAAAAAAAATCTAGCTTTTGTACGTTTTTCCCCTGTAGGCATTCTAATTACTGTCATGAGGCACTAATTAAAAATGGACYTTTTTTCAGCATCAGATATGTGGTTTTTGTTTATGTTCTTAACAGACTAATGGATAGCTATGCTCTTATAAGCCCTCCTTTAGCTGACATTTAAAGTAGAGGCAAGTTTCATTTATGTCAATTACCATTGCCAACCAYGTGGGAATAAATCAGAGATACTGTTGTTATTAAGCAGAAACAGTATGTTGCTGCTAATACTTGTAAGCTGCAGTTCATCAGGCTATTAGCCTCTTCTTGGTGAATGCAGAAAGCAATTTCTTATCAGCATTGAGTATAACACCATAGGAAAGAAGACATTAGAAAGAGTAGCTGTTTGGCTTTCAGCTACTAAAAGCAGTTGAGTCCATTAGTTTTGGGGATGTTGGTAGTCACTAAGATATTTATGATGTTTGGAAATATCTCATTTTCAGATGTACATGTTAATGAATTACAGTGAGTATCTGCTTAATCTGTTAATATATGAGAATGACACCGTAGAATAATCTAAAATACAAATGGCAGAAAGCCCTAGAATATTAATGAGACAGAGTTTTATTTGATCAGACAATTAGAACGGAATGACAATTATTTAAAACTTTCTCCTTTTGTAGGTCAGGCAAAGAGCGATGAAGCTAGATGTTGACATCAAAGTAAGGCCTCATCTTCTCTGTACAAAGGTCCAACTATTTTCAGATCTTTTTGCTCAACCCCTCATGCCTGTATGCCAAATCCATTAACAACGCAGATGTAACTAGCACTCACTTCTGCCATACTAATATGATGCCTATTTCATAAAACACAGTTACCACCAACAGGCTGTATGTATTTGACAGGGATGCTGATACAAGGTTTACATAAGCCGATTAAGAGCACAAGAAGGGAAAGTAATGTATGTCCTGACCTAGTCAACTGGGCTGGTCAAAGCTAAATGAGGTATGTTTTATACCAACAGACTTTTGTGGGCTCCTTAACAATGATGGCACACCACGAAGCTCTTACAGCTTCTTCTCTACAGCATCTGCTCCTGGCTGCATGAGGCGAGATCGTTSCATAGCATCACCAGATAGAGCAGCCTTGACCAGTTTTTCTTTTTTTCTGCATTATCTCATGTGGGTCCACTCCCACTGGAAATAAAATCTGGAAAGAAAATGGTCTGAAAACCTTCCCTAATAACCTGTTGGCAACATGACAGGTGTTCTTAATGCCAGGTTACCCCTTTTTCTACCTTTATTTAACTAGAGCAGGAGAAAATGCTGAACTATAGTGCACAGATTGTCATTAAATAATTATCAGATTAATTCAACTAATAAAAGAYGCAACTTATCATGGTTCTTTTATGCTTGGGTAATAGGTAGATCCATAGATCAATATATCAATAGATAATGTATCACTGAATGACAGAAAGTTTGGCAGGAAGCAAGACTAGGAGAAAATGAAACTACRGCTTATAAGAATTAGAGATGAGGATGTCCATCATTGCTGCTATCTCTCAGGAATATGTTGGCCTCACATACAGATCCTACTTAATTCAGTCCACAGTTATTTTTCAGTTAGTTATTTACTGTATGACTGAGGACTAAGTAATGCAGAGTCAGACTTGAAAAACAAGATGTCTTCATCTCACAGTCCTAAAGCTGCTGTTGTAATTAGTGTAGACGTGTAGGTAGCGATAATTTTTTTTTTAGAAACTAATTTACCAAAACATGTAATCTAGTAGCTAAGAATTGCATAAATAATAGTAATCTGAGACTACTTGTCTCTCACATAAAGATGGGACAACCTGCCTGGACATCTCAAGTGGAAACCACATCCTGTGAGAAGTGAGGCAAGGCAAGGAAAGTGTGAGAGCAGAAGCTGGTGCTATCAATTCTCCATTTCCTGTTTTCTTCCTTTTTTTTTTTTTTT